>NC_056730.1:1010743428-1011108428 GCF_019279795.1 Protopterus annectens
TGCAACAATATTCAGAAAAATGCACATTTACTGAACTTCATGCATTTCATAACATTTAACTGTTGTTTTCTCTCTCCCGATACCCCAAATACACACACTTTTTAAAACTGGAGAATATTGATATTGTGCTGCAGAAGTGTGCAACAAAGAAAGATTTTCTATGCAAAAACATAAATCTAAAACATATCAAAAAAATCCAGTATGTCGTCTTTTTACATGGATGCCAGAGTTCAAATGTAATGCTCTGTCACTAATAGCAGTAAACTCATCTGTTAATTATCAGCAAACTTCAGGATAAGCTTTTGTACATTTTGTATCAAAACATTTACATAAAAAAAAAAGTTTTTATTTTTTGAGTTTTAGTGTGGATTCCTATACTGTCTGCAAGTGCAGTGTGCCAAGTGTTCTGCATTAATATCAATACTTGCCTGATACTGTGCAATAGAAACATTTTAGTATAACAATATGACATTGCCATAATTACATACATATGAACTCAAGAGTAAGTGGGCATCCACTAAAACAATGATTCGATTCAATTCAATTCAACTTATTGTCATACGTACTAGAGACAGTGTCACATAATACAAGGAAATTCTCATTCTGAAAATCCTCCAGCAACATATAAAAACGTGAGATGAAGTAACAAGATGAAGTAATCTAAGACAACAAATAGATAATAATATAAATATCACTATCAGTAAATATATATAACTGTGCAAAACAGCACATTTTTTCATATAAAGCTTGTTTCTCTCCAAATGTTAACCAATCTGCAATACTGGAGGGAGCAGTAGTATGCGAGTTTTATGTAACAGTCTAATAGCTTGAGGTATAAAACTGCCTTTCAGCCTGGTTGTTCTGGCCACCATGCTCTTACAATGCCTCCCTGATGGTGGCAGCATAAACAGTTTGTGTCATGGGTGGGTAGTGTCCATGATAATGTTTTGAGCCCTTCTAAAAACTCTTTTGTTGTAGATGTCCTTCAGTGCAAGGAGTTTTACTCTAATGATGTCTTGCACAGTTTTTATTACTCGCTGCAGAGCCTTGTGATCCTGTATTGTACTATTCTCAAACATACTGTAATAGAGTAGAAGAGAATGCTCTCATTTGTACATCTGTAGAAGTTGCTGAGGATGGTATTGGACATGCCAAACTTCCTCAACCTTTTCAGAAAATACCAAGCAACAAGAAAACTCTCCCATAACTGCCAAAAGTGGTTCCAAAGAAAAGAAAAGTCTATGTGGAAGCTGAACCACACCACCACAGGGTACAAAATATTCTTCTTCAAAGTAAAAAGTTAAAATTAAAAACTTTAATTAAACTTTGAAATAAAACATGAAACTTTAAAACAAAGCTCTTTACTCGGATACGATAAGCATTTTTGGCTAAAAGTGTTCCTCAGATTGTAATGAATCGGGCTCCATAGTGCTAAGATAAATGAACAGTCACCAATCATATTGTTAAATCTAAGCCAATACCTCCTTTTAAATCAATCAGTCCTCAGCCAATCAAGGGCCTCATACGTGACACACCTCCAAACTGCCGAATAACAATGACTGCCTTCTAAATTAGGCACATACCAGAGTGAGACAGCCTTGTCAATACTTCTCCATATTGCTGCTCCATTTATTTAGTTTTCCCCTGTTATTAACCCAGTAATGTAACAAGGCACTCATTAATATCATCAGTTCTTATTAAATTAGAAACCTTCCAAGAAACATAATGGTTCAAATTCCATTGTGTTAAAATGAGCCTGGTATGTGCCTATTTTAGAAGGCAGCCATTTTTATTTGGCAATTTGGGGGTGTGTCACATATGAGGCCTTTGACTGGCTGAAGACTGATTGGTTTAAAAGGAGGTGTTGGCTTAGATTTAGCAATATGATTGATGACTGTTCATTTATCTTAGCCCTATGGAGCCCGATTCTTTACGATCTGAGGAAAGCTTTTAGCCAAAAGAGCTTATTGTATCCAAGTAAAGGGCTTTGTTTTAAAGTTCCATGTTTTATTTTAAAGTTTAATTAAAGTTTTTAATTTTAACTTTTTACTTTGAAGAGGAATATTTTGTATCCTGTGGTGGTGTATTTCAGCTTCCACATAGACTTCTCAGAAAATGCAGTCATTGCCTGTTTTTTCTACCAGATCTGTGATGTTATGAGACCAGGTAAAGTCACCAGAGATGTTAATGCAGTGGAATTTGAATGTAGCCAGTTACTGAGGATGGTATTGGGTATGCCAAACTTTCTCATCCTTCTCAGAAAATGCAGTCACTGCCATTTTATTTCTACCAGGTCTGTGATTTTATGAGTCCAGGTAAGGTTCTCAGAGATGTTAATACAGAGGAATTTGAATGTAGCCACTCTTTGCACCTCAGACTCAACTATATATAATGGTAAATGCTGAACTCTATTCCTCCATGTATCAGTTATCATCTCTTTCACTTTGATGATATTAAGACAGAGATTACTGTTCCAACACCACTTCAGAAGGTTCTCTATTTCCCTGCTATATGCTGACTCATCACCCCTGGATATCAGACCAATGTACTGTTGTATCATCAGCAAATTTGACAATATTGGTATCATGTTGAGAAGCAACACAATTATAAGTAAAGAGCGTGTGCAGCATTGGATTCACTACACAGCCTTGTGGAGTTCCTGTATTTATTATTATTATTATTATTATTATTATTATTATTGTTGTTTTAGAGATATTATTCCTCAGCTTGACTGTGGTCTGCCTGTTAAAAATCCTAAGACCCATCTGCAAAGAATCGGTGGCGCACCCACAATGGACAGCTTATTAATGAGTTTTGGTATCACCGTATAGAAGGCCAAACTATAGTCAATAAACAGCATTCTAGCATAACAGTCCTTATTCTCAAAATAAGTTAGAACTGAATGCAATGTTGTACTGGCTGCATCCTCAGTCGACCTATTCGGTCTGTAAGCAAACTGCAGGGGATCCATTGTATCAGGTATAGCAGACTGAATATGACTCATAATAATTCTCTCAAAGCATTTTATCACTATGGGATAAATGCAACCATCCGGTAGTCATTCAGGTAGTTGGCTTTGCCCTTTTGCAGCAATGGAATAATAGTGGTTTCCTTATAACAAGTGGGAATTGTAGCTCATGCAAGGCAATAATTGACTATATCAGCCAGAAAATCAGAAAACATTGAAGCACAGGTTTTGAGTGTTCTTCCAGCAATATTATCTGTACTGGCAGCCTTCTGGGGATTTATCCTCCTCAAGGACATCGCCACACTTGCTGGAGATATTGTGAAAGATGGTGGTGCCTCCTCTCTGTACCTCTCTGTTATGGTGGTATTTCACTCGATGTTTCTGATCTCAAACCAGGTTGATTATGCAATGATTATGCACTGCTTTGGACAGTTACCGTTTTCACTCTGCACTGTGCACATTTTTATTTCATGAATGCAACAAGCTCTGCAGTCATCTATGCACATCAGCACGGCAGCCATGTTGTAACATTCATTATATTTCAAATTAAACAAAATGCTAACTCGTAAACATGTATTTTTAAACCATAGTTTTAATGGAGTAAGACTGAATACAACAGTGCTATAAGGTGAATAAAGCTAATAAACAGTTATCATGTATTCTGTGACAACTCTTACATCAATTAATGTTTATTCGTAACATGGCATAGTTGTCTGAGTTGGTTATGGCAGAAGATGTAGAAGCACAGGGTTAATAAGCAGAACAGCATATTTCCTTCCAAATAATATAACAGGTGTGCAAATGAGATATAGGCCACAAAATGTTTATTACATCAAGAGTTACCACTGTTAAATCAGACGAAACTGCCAACTCAATAATACTTCCATGCAATAACCAAAGGGCTTCAGAACTTGCTAAGAAATAATAATTTCTACTAGAGATACCTTTGCAGAGGAGCTGTATGAATAATTTCTGAGATCTGGAAGCAATTATGACCATGGATCCTGCAACAACAATAGTTTGATGAAGGCCCATGACAAACTGACGTTTGTTTAAGCCGCTAACCTCCTTTTAAGAGTTTATCTAACACAGTATCGTGTATAACATAAGTAATCCATACCTAGGATTATTGGAATGTTCATAGTTAACTTGCAATTTCCTTCATGGTTGTATCAAAACCCCAAACGTGTAAAGTACTCTCTTAACTATGGCCATAAAAATCACCTACATTTTTTGTGCCACTTGCATTTATGACATTTGCAGCAAAAGACAGACATTTTTTTCATTAAGCTTAATTCAACCCAGATTATGTTTAACTAGCATAATAGTTCTACATGCGGCAGTGGGTGCAGAAGGTATACCCCCAGCTTTTACAATAAAATAAGCTGCAATAAGTTCTTTCTGAGCATATTTTCCTCTAAAATGCTACATGTATTTCCTACCTCCAAGGTTAGTGAGTGTAGACATGAATTCCAAGTCACTATTCTAGCAAGATTTTACTCTGTTTTCTTGCTGTTCACTTCCTTCTCCATCATGTCTAAGAGGAAATAGAGTAAAAGGGAGACTACTAATATCCGAATTAAAATGAACATTATGCAGTTGAATATGTTAATCTTCATAATCAGGAGTGATAATGTTTTCCTCAAATATCAGTACAAACTAAGAGTGAAATAGAATCACTCAACTAATATTGGCTTGAAAGTCACAGCATGCCTCTGGTAACTAGTGCAACAACGAACTGCAATTATAGGTTCATAGGTGGTTACTAGGCTATAAGTCCAAGAACCATTTAAATTTAGCCTAGCTTACCCCAAATGTATCACAATATTGCTGATGTGTCAATACCCGAAAGGAAATTTATGGTTACAATGCAATATTTTATAATACAATTTTATGAAATAGGCTTGTAAACATCAAACATTCATAGGCTGCTACTGTCTACTGTCCATTAGAGGCAGAAGTGTCAATTCTTAGGTAAATTTGCAATTTCCCATTCATTAGCCCAAGTTAAATTTGAATAGGGTTGGGGATGAGCTTTGCTTCACATGGATAAGAAGCCTGCTGCAGGGAAGGGATAATCTTTGATACTCATACCTGCCCCCCCCCTCCCCCCAATCATGTCCTGTTTATGTCGCATATGAAGTTTAGGTCCTTAAAATGGGTATTTCTTTTTTGGTTTGTTTTGTGGATATGCAACAATCCAACTGTGAGGATCAGAAAATGCCTTGTAAACTAGGCATATAGGGATTATCAAATAAATACTCTAAAAGGTCTTTGTAGGCAATTAATGATGTTGATGAAAAACTGTGTATCAGCCACAGGACTGATCAGCTTTGTTCTAATCAGTTAAGCAATGTCTTTGTGTACTGAATTAATAACAACATTTCAAAGCAGGTAAACATTCTGACATTACCTGTTTCTGCAGTGTGTGCTATGATAAACAAGGAGACTAACTCTTACCTAGTTAAGATATCCGAGTTACAGATAATACCTCATGAGGTAAGCCACTGTACAGAGGATTGATACAAGCTATCCAATATTATTTTGCCTTCTCCTTCACCTTTATGAAGATGCTCATTGTTGGATAAATACAAAAATATTACCTTGTCCCAGTCATTATTTGTGACCCTATCTTGTCAGGTGCACAATGCCATTCTGACTCATCACATAAAATATAGTTACAGATAGCCGTAGTCCCCACAGACAGACAAGTATAATCAGCCTTCTCTGTTAGGTAATAAATATTTGCTTCAATCTAAGCTAGTCCAATAATCATGTACTGGGGCATAAAATGCAAATTTACTATGAAATTAGGCAGAAGTTCCATGTGCCATTTGCCTGTCTCTTCTGAAAACATGTAAAGGCTTTTGCAATTTGTAGCATGGTCAGAGGTTCTTATAGGTTCTTATTTTAAAACCATAAAGCCACTTCAGTACTGCAGAGTGCTTTTGAAATATCATCTGATGTGTATGAAAGCCATTACCCTTTCTCAAACTAAAACATACCTCTGTCAAATGAGAACCACTCCACTACTACTTTTTCAGACATTTCACCATCATTTAGGGCAAACTGCATGTATGGGAAAGTCTCAGCCATTGGTGACTAATACTGCTGCCTGCGTCAGTATTTCCTTTTCACTCTCCTCCTCAAATTGTTCAAGGTCTCACCATGAAGAATCAAGAGTACTAAATTCCATTTCTGGCTCATTTCTATTCAGCTTCTCTATCAGCTCCTCAAGTAGTCTGAATCTATTTGTTAAACCCGTTCTAGCTGTGAGATTTCTTTGCATTACAGTAGAGTAACTGTCCTTGTCTGTGCTACTATGGCCACTCTTGACTGCATGGATTTCTTTGCATTCTTACGCTTAAGGTTAAGGTACAGTTGAGGAATGCATCTGAGCTTTACTGGATGACATATTGGCACATGACATCAGTTTATTAATATACACTTCAGCTTCTTTGAGTCAATTAAAAGTGTTTTCTTGTGACACTTTTAAAACTTTGAGGCCAGGCTGGGTACGTCACTCTTTTGATATATCCCATTTGTTTGTATATTTACAGAGAATGAGGACATCAGCCTTCCTTAATGATCAATATAATGCTGTAATTTGGTGCAATTCTTATGAGCATCCCACTAACCTTCCATAGCACTTGAGTGTCCCTTGACTTCTACAGTTTTAGTTTATGATCATTCTAATTTAATGACTTGATAATGAATTATCCACGAATCTGCTTTTAATTTGTTTATGTACTCAGTGTCTTCTCTTCAGTTTAATGAATATGGTCTGTTTAAAAACACTTGTAGTTTGATTTCATTAAATTAATCCTGGTTTTCTGCTTTGGTTGCCTTTTGGTGGACACGTTATATGGAAATTGCTCCAGCAAGTTCAGTTTTCAAGCTTATCGACTTTAAGTTCAAACTTAAACTGTGCTACTTGTATGTCTTCCATCCTTAGTGGGTGCTTGGTTATGTTATCATTTTGGAGCATCGGGTCCGATTGCTGCTGCTCTTAACTTTTCATCAGTACTGAGTAGATGCTGCTTAGTAAGTTTGTGGTCAGTTTTAAAATATCTGGTGTCTCAGAGCACTTCTTGAACCATATTAAGTGACAAGATGTTTGCCTGAAAACTGGCAAATTTGCCTTGGGTATACATATTCTACTGCATTTCCACCACACATATGGTTCAAAGGAAGACTACCAGGCATTTCAAATACTGATTAAAGATGAAAATGTTAGTTTAAGTTACTTTTAACTAATACCTGATGGACAATGTTCTAGCAGTAACTGTTTAGTGAAGGTATGCACTTAGGTCATGAATCATGTCTTACTCGTAATGGATCCTAAAGCTTGCTCCTGAACCCTGTACATTTGTTCCACAAAGAAGAAACATGCAAACATCATGTAGATATCATACCACTGAAAGATTTTTGTTATATTCTAAGTGAGGCTGGGATTACAGAGTCAGAATGATCCATATGCAAGACCTTTGCTGTAGAGCCAGCACCAAAGAGATGTGAAGCTGAACAAATTATGGCTGTTGCCTTTCACAGTGTTAACATGCGGAGCTGAGGCATGGCCTACTAAAGGTAGCACTAGATGTCACCCAGGACATCCTGCAAGGATAACATAATTCAATAACCTGGAGTGCTTGACGTACCATGAGATCAAACTAGAAGCTGCAGACAAGGAAATGGATGTGGGATCTGTCCAGATTAATGTACCTCACTACTGCAATTGTGACCATTGTTAAGATAAGCAGAAAGAAAGAAAGTGACATAAGGAGATTGTTAAAAAGACCACCATTTTCCTGTATGTTAATGAAAATAAGTGTTGCTGAAATGACTGGTACAGCTTCATCAATAATATGTAACCAGTAATTGCTTGATACTGTGCTCATGCAGAGGCTTTTTTTAGAGTGAGAAAGATGTGTTTTGCTGAGCAGTCAGATGAGGAATCTGGAACTGTAAAATCTGTAATGTTTCTCAGAAGAAAACACACTCTTTAAATACAACACATTCCACCTTATAGTTTCCTTTGGCTTCCCTAGAGCTTTGACAACATAGATATAGCCATCATTTACAGACTTCTTCTTGGGTAAGTCCTTGGATATGGCGATATATTACATGGTGGATGCTTGCTTTTGAATGCAATCCCCATCTTGAAAGTCCATGGCACCTATTTTGGCTGAGTGCATGCCATCCTTGGTTTTATCACTCTCCTTAAATGGTGACCTGTAGAAGTACTCTTGTCACCATTATTGTCATTGCCTTATCTATCGTACTTTCACTTCCCTTTTTGTTATATTTCCTGACTTTTTAGCCACAGATAATATGATACTTCTTAATTACTCTCTCTTCTCAGTCCACACAATCCAATTGTTACTTCTTCTGAGATCCTACTCATGCACTTTATGTTCTTCTGCTATGATAAAGAAACCACCCCAGCACTGCTCTCTCTTCCTCACCCATGCACTCAATCATCTCTTGTAACCAAAAACAAAACTTTGGAAAGAGTGCAAGCCAAGGAGCAATTTAAGGGTATACATTACTAAAAATACTATGGTCCGTAACTTCAAAGCCTAACTACATCCATTGTTGTCATTTCACTTTAAGTAATGTAAATGATGATGCTGAATCTGTTTTGGGAAACAGAACAGTGGGCCATGATTGGTGATTAATTGGGCTACATTCCAGCCTGGTACACTTAATTATTGCAGTTATCTCACTTCTTGAGGTATATCACTAACAGATTGCTGTCAGATGGATCTTAATCAACATGACCACAGCTACAGCACTTGTTCAGGAGACACGTTGGACATAGAAGAGGTTTGGAGAGGCCATAAAGAATTACTGTTGGGTGGGCTCCCCAAAGAAGATTTGAAAAGCAATTTTATAGTTCTGTAATGGCAGAGGTCCATTTACTCAATATGCTAAGCAAGGATGGCAAGTGTTAACCACTACTGGGAGACTTTATTGAGGTGTAAGCATTTTGCTAAATTCTTTCATTGGCTGTGCCACCCTCTGAGGATACACTGCCTAAAATCTCTAGGGGGTTGAGGTCTCTCACTGATGCTGAAGTCACTATGGTGGTTATAAGAAGCACCAGTGGAGATGTCATAGGGATGGATAAGACCTAGCTGAACACACTGAAATCACTGGATAGAGTTGGGTTAGCAGGCCTGTTTAAGGATGAATGAAAGATGAGTCAGTGTCACAATGGTACCAAGCTGGGTGGTAGCCCACATCATCAAGAAACAGTATTAGAGTTCCATCTAGAGTGGATTATATTCCTCAGCCACACAAGAAAAGCCTGTGCTGGAGCACTGCATGAGATACTCAGACTGATGTTTAGATGGCTGAACTCTGGAAGAATAAGCAGATTCTATTTAATCATGGATGAGTGAACTTACTCATTAGCCACATAGTTTTAGGAAGAATTGTGGGATTTGCTAACTGACTGTGCTTCTGTTTTGTGAACTCAGAAAAAGCTTAGATTGGTATGACCTAATGTATGGTGAGGGATACCTTATAGGAATGGTGTGCACTGGAACCCCTGCTGTTTCATACACAGTTTCTACAATCATGCAATGAAAGGTAGTTCTGCATTACATGGCATTAGAACAAATCCATTCAACATGGCTCTGCCACAGGTGTATCTTGTCATCATTATGGTTCACAAATAGCAGTAAAAACACATGAAGACTATAAAGATGTAGCCAAAATAGGGATGCTGATGATTTTAGTGACAAAGTATCGCCATCTTGCTTTTTGCATGAGATGCTGCCCCATATCTCTTAACTTCTTTCCTCAGGAATTAAGAACACAGCCAAAAGTAATTGGGGGCACAAAGGCCCAAAATCATGGACAATTTTTAAGTATTACTCTAATTCACATAAAAAGGTAATATATCAACATAATTTGCATCAGCATGTATTTTCTGAAGAATGCAAAGCATGAAACTGTAATGACTGGCATTGTAAACTGAGTATAATCCTCTGTGATTTACAAAAAAATCAAATGAGAGACAAGGCAAAAATATGAGGCCAAAGCAGGGACATTCTGAAAAACTATAGACTGTTGAGAGGTATATAAAGTTGTCCATTTGTTTTCCAAAATTTTTCCATTTACACACACTGCACTGATCTGACTATGGGTGTAAAGGAACCAGGATGGGGATCAGTACCTTAAAATCCTTGGATGATACTCTTCGGAAAAGGTTGTATTCTAAGGTGCTTGTACATGTGCATGTGTATTGGGGGTGTGCAGGTGCAGGTAGTTGTCATTAGGAGAGGGCTTTAACAACTTTGGGGTCTCATTCATGAGTGCTAGCAAGTGGTCTCATCAAGCAAACAAACTGTCTGGAGGAACAGCATGTCTTGAAAGCACCAACATGTCTGTGATCGTGTAGCAGGAGTGGAGCTTTCAGACAAAGATTTCACTTCATTAATTCTATACCTTTGCCAATGCCTACAGTCATAAGAGGTGTGCAGTGTCCAAAATAATACAGATGCAGACACTGGAAGTGATGCTTCTTCACAGTATTGCTGGACTTAAGGTCTACGACCTGGTGAGAAGTTTGTGATCTGCATAACCCTCAATCAGGAGACATCACACCATCTGATCAGAAGGATCCATATGAGATGGTTGAAGTATATTAAAAAAGATGATTTCATGCAAACTCCTGTTGGAGTTAGTTTAGTCATGGCCTACTGAAAGGATCACAATACTAGATCTAAGACAAGTTGCAAAGATTTCATCTCTCGATGACCTGGGAAGCTTGAATTTCCATTGCACCAAGCTTGAAGAAGCAGGAAAGGGAAGTTAAGGGAAGGGAAGTGCAATCCCTTTGGAATTTGAGATTGTGAAATATATAAAAGTGCTTTGTACAACTCTAAACCTGAAATATTGGTTTCATGCTACTACTTCTAATACACATGCAGCTGAAGTAAATTATTTTGATACAGTGATGTTTAAATTTCACAAGTCGATCTTTAATCCCCTCCCATATCACCGATAGGTATGACTATTTCAACAATCAGTTATTTAAGACTTTCATTTTACTTAATACATATTGACCCCTATACTCCTTGTTAATTATATACTGTAAATAAACTCCCAGTTTGCACTATAGTGATATAAGGGCAAATTCCTTTACTCTGCTGCAAAGGATCCCATACAAAAGTCTGCCAGTAAAAATTCCATTTAAAAGAATTTTCGCTTGCATGAGAATTCACATTTTTACACCAGAAAAAAACATTCACTCATATGAATGTTCATTTTTTCAAACCGCACCCATATATCTATCTACCTATCTATCTATCTATCTATCTATCTATCTATCTATCTATCTATCTATCTATCTATCTATCTATCAATACATATGTATAGATAGATAGACTAATAGACAGATAGATAATTACAAGCAGAAATATATTTATTTCTTCATTGGATGTTTGGAAACATTTTCTAGATGACATATGGTTAGTCTGGGATGGTGACCATCAGAGTTTACATATGTTTTGTACTTACTTGAATGCAAATCAGTTTAAAATGTAATTTGCATGTAACTCTGAATTGTTTGCATTTGTATTTCAGAATGTTCTGGTGACAAAAATGTTAGATGAAAATTTACATGCAACTTTTTATGAGAAGCATTATGCAGAAATAATTATTTGAGTTATGATAGCTGTCACCCTATATATGTGACCAACAATTTTCCCAAAATCAGTTATCAGAGCTAGACACATTTGTGATTAGGTAGAGACTTCAACTGGATATCTATAGACTTGAAATCTATTCATATATTTAGGGGGTAACCCCCACAAAAGTTAAAATTTTTAGAAAAAAAGTGTCAACTATATTTAGAGCTGATCTGATTCAATGCTCTCAAAACCTGAGCCCAAAATACAGCTCAGATTTATCATTAATTTTTGTACTGACATGTTTAAAATCAAGGACATTATTATTAAATAGGGTCTATATTTCATATCCGAACATTTAAATGTTCGAATCGCTAAAGATCAACCTTTAGCGATCAAACATTCAAATGTTCGAATATGTAACAAAACAATAAAAAAAAGAAAAAGGAAAGGGTTTAAGTAGGGGTGGGGGCAAGCCCCCTGCACCCCCACACCCCCTGCTACTTAGATATACCAACTCTGAGATTGCACTTCAGTGCACTACAGTGCGGAAATGGGAAATTTCCCATTCCCTACACTGTAGGGTGATCTTGGAGTTGGTATATTTATGTAGAGTGGTGTGTGGGGGTGTAGGGGGGCTTGTCCCCCTGCTTACACCCTTTAGTTTTTTTTTTTTTTAACTTTAGTTTTTTTTTTTAATTTTTATTCATATTCGAACATTTAATGCCGCGATGGTATGGTGGTAGCGTTGTTACCTCACAGCAAGTGGTTCTCCTGTTCAATTCTTGGCGTGGCTTGGTAGTGTCTTCTGTGTGGAGTCTGCATGTCCTCCTCACGGTTGGTAGCGTTCGAAAGACATGCGTGCGTAAATGGGCGTGCCTTCGTTGAAGGTTGGGTGTTGAGCTGGCACCTCTGCATTTCATAAAAAATCTACTGCCAATCATTAGCGGACTGGAGTTCTGCTGTAGCGACCCCTTACCAGGAAAAAGCCGAAAGACAAACAACAACATTCATATTCGAACATTTAAATGTTTGATTGCTAAAGGTCGATCTTTAGCGATTCGAACATTTAAGTGTTCAGATATATAATATAGACCCAATAAATATTGGTCCATTTTGTTAGGTGGCATTTTTCGTAATATAATGAGTGGCAAATGCCTATTTAGTAGCAGAACATTCAGAGAGTTAAGGAAACAGTTTTCAGCATTTATATATGGGGTTTAAAGAAGCTAGTTAAGGATAACCTATTCAACGCAGTTTTCATTGTGGGTATCAAAATTGCATATACATGGTTAAAACATTTTTTTTACATTTAAAAGTACTACTGAATACATACAGTACTATGCTACCATATTTATTTGTTCATCAAATATATTTCTACACATAGAGGGCAGGATTCACGAAGCCTCCATGTAAGAGTTATAACTCATACACGGAGGCTGCACTTAAACGGAGTGATGTCAGCATGCTCTGCATATTAATGAGAGCATGCTGAATCACACTTAAGGCCAACACGGTCCATGTAAGACAGTAGGGGCGGTCCAGGCCGAGCCCTGTAAGCGGACATGCCCCCAGAAGAGGAAAAGTACCCAAAGTAAACACCCACGACAGAGTCCACGGAAATGTGAATAAACAGAACACAACACATGCCCCCACAGACTATGAACAGAAAACATATAAATAAACATGTTTTATATATTTTTTTAAATTGTAAAATGTTTAACTGTGAGTGCTTTCGTTTATGCATGCGTCTGCAGCGCAGCTACAGTTAGCAGTCAGTGGGAAAGCATATAAGAACTAAATATGCAAAATAAGCCAGGAAGCAATAGTATAGTGGTAGAGATGTTGGCTGAAGAGCAGGCAGTCATGGTTCGAGCCCCCACAACACCATTTTTTTTTTTTTTTGCAAAATAAGCAGGAAACAAGTCCATGACAAATATGTACACATAAAACCACAATTTATGTAAAATGTAATGAAATAGCCCATTTATATTGAAGACATGTGAGGTAACAAAAGAATAAAAAAATGCCAGATGTGCTCATAGCTGAGCTACAGTTTAACAGAGTGAGTGCATCTGCCCGTAGCTGAGCAGTGGTCTAACATGCTAAATCTATGTGCCCCTAACTGAGCTGAGCGTAATATGCATGCTGATAGCCAAATGAGGCAACCAGTACCCGCTTATGCAGAGCTGCGCACCGCAAACAAGCTAACCGACGGGCAACGCTTGAGCAAGCCGTATCAAACTGCCTTTTCACAGACACACCCTCAGCATGTCTAGACAGTCATGAAAAATAAAAGCAGTGGCCAGGTTCAACCCAGGATACTATACACCATAGTCAAGGTACAGAACCACTAAGCCATGACAGCAGTACCTAGAAATGCAATAATAGCTAATATATAGGAATGAATACAAACTACAGCATGACAATGCAGGTTTACTGAAGTTGATACAATTCCAAAATGGCCAATCACAGATATGTGCGGGAAAAATGGACTATATAAGCCCCATAGGCGGAATACACAACATAAACGACAGAACTGACCTGCAGGCAGAATGACAGGAGTAGGAGAGGGTAGTTGCTTCCGAGCACAGAGGTGGGGTGTTGAGGAGTCCAGGTACATGGTCTGGCTCCTAGTCCATAATCATGAGGCCCAACTAATGCAGGGCCAGGTCCTCTGGGGAGCATACAGGGCTGAGGAGTGGGACCGGTTGGCTCATGATCTCACCAGTGCCACAGGGATTCCAAGGACTGGTGAGCAGGTCCATCACCACCATGCAGACCTGAAGAGATGCAAGCAGGACCAACTGAACCTTTGGATCCAGGAGGCCCAGCAAACACCCAACACCCCACTACTGAGTAAGTAACATTTAATTATGTATGTAAGAAATTAAACTAGCTGATATTATGGAGATGTGTATTCCAATATTACTTCATTTATATTACAGCTGCAGGTGTCTGTTCTACGAACCGCAGAGCTTATGGCGATAGGCTGGTGTGGTTGCGCCACCAGGCAGGTCAGTAATCCACTACCAGTAAACGTAAAGAAATATAAAAGTATGACAGTCAGCAAAAGAGTGCAGTGTAGTCAGTAAGGAATAAAATCTGCAAGTAACAGTGTGAAAGTGTCTGCAAGTCATGCTTGATTACAAAAGTGTATTTCAGCCTGTAAGTTAAACCGAAAAATGAAACTGTCTGACATATATTCTGAAATAAAAATGCCCTACCTGCAAGAAAATAGTACACAACTTGCAGCAGGCTGAGAAGTATAGCTGCAGAAGATGATGAAATCACATGTGTGAAATATATCCCTGTGGAAATACTGAAACATGACAGAAGTGAGACTGCTGGAAAGGATTGTAATAACTACAGGTAAAACATGTCAATAAAGCTTACAGACGTGTCAGGTACCTGTCTTGTGTGCTGCACTGGGGTCCCGCTCAACAGGCTGTATCTGGTGAAGGTCACAGTGATATGACTCAGGGGCACTATGGTCCACCACAGCACACATGCATACAGGTCAGTCAGAGGCATGGACAGATATGACTCACTCATTGACCATGCCAGTGTGGCTGCCTGAGACATACCCCCCTGGACTACATGATAGGGAACATAGAATGGATCTCTCAGCATGTGGCACAGGCCAGTATGAGCCTGATGTTGGTTGCCAACATACCACCAGGTATTCTACCACTATATGTGGGAAGGGTGTTGTATGTTTACATTATGCTCAGTCTCCACTGTCATTCATAGGGTATCCACTGGCTGTCAACGTGTGCTTACATGCTAGGGAAGCCACAATGATGTGCACGGGTCATCTTGCATGTGACACCCATGGCCCGATGTATAATGGCAAAGCTCCTTGGTACACACATACTGCCTTATGCTGCAGGACATGGTTTACATAGCTCACCTCCGTGGGTATCACACAGGTTAGGACACTAACAGTGCTGCTACACAACAACAGCAGTGTACACCGGAAGATGCATGCACCAGACACTGCCCTCAGCACGGTGAACTGCAATGTCTGTGCAGTACCAGATTCATGATTCATGGCTCACAGGTGTTACCCATCACTGACAGGTTATGCCCTATACCATGCCTGTCGTCCCCTACACATGTAACACACATGGATAGGGGTGGTATCCCAAGGTAACACAGATACACACACCTCCAGGTTGTTGGCACAGCACAAACCATCAGGGCCTACTCATGTGCAGCTGACAGTGTGTCGGACTGCCATCTGGTTCATAGCCTGGCACACACAACCCTCACATACACAGGAAGACCACCTATCCTCCATAACAACACCGCAATATGACAGTCTCATGAACTGTGTTTATAAGGCCGTACTGCATCCAGCCAAACATTGTGTGTGAGCATTACTGTAGCTACAACACACTAGTTGAAGAGTTCACAGCATGTGGTCACCGAATTGCAGTGGAATGACATGTTACCACTACCACAACAGGTGGGAACATGCAGCACCTGTACATCAACTACATGTACACTATATGGCCCAGACCAGATGTGTATCCCCTGCTGTAGGTCTTTCACCATAGACACCCACACTGTATAAGGACATACCACATGCGGACCCTGCACAGTAAGACACAGTCATATTGGTATACATTGCAAATACCATTTATCCACACGAAGCATGTGTCAGACATGGTAACTACTGCAGGTCACAGGTATTTATGTGTATGTGTCACACACATACATCATGTGTGCAATGCCATTGCTGGTTTAGGCTATGGCATGCATTGTTATGTACAAACACCCACACAAGGTCATACTGTGTGACACAACCACACGTGACAGTTGTGGGTAACCAAAACATACCTATCTGTACTCTGACAATGGTAATAGACACAGTAGCAGAGCACACTACTGGCATTACTAGCCAACTAGCCCTGTTTGGCTGTGCTGATAGTGTGGTGACATCCCCTGTGTTTACTGGGGGAGTATGCAGCATCTGGTGTATTGTAGTATTTGCCAAAAGGATCTGTTCTCTCACACTTGCATTTACATACACCCTACTACCCCCACACACATGCACACTTGCCATTTGCAAGATTCATTCCTCTACCTAACTAAGTCATGACACGTGAGAGAGACGCATTTGCAAAGCGCACTATTTGGTTTACTAGATAGTTCCTCTTCTCTGGCTATACTTATAGGGTGCTGACAACATCAGTATTTTGAAAGGGTAATGTGCATCAGGTAGTGTGATCTCCTGATTGCCAAAACTAACATGTTTTTCAGACGGAAATGCACACACATGAACTCCCCACATCCAAACACCCACACATGCCATTTGCAGGTTTCAAACTCCTACCTAACTATATTACGATACTCAGGAAAAACGCATTAGCAGAGTGCGCTATTCACATTACTAGGAGGCTTCTTTTCTCCTGCTGTACTTATAGGGTGCTGACATCATCTGTGTTTAGAAAGGGGGGTGTGCATCCTGTAGTGTGTTCTCCCAGTTGCCAAAAGGGGGATTTTCCTCACACAAATTTGCACACACACAGCAACCCCCCTCATCCAAACACACACACTTGCAGGATTCAAGCCACTACCTAACTATGTTATGACACTCAAGACGGACGCATTAGCAGAGTGTGCTATTCGCATTACTGGGAGGCTTTCCTTCTCCTGCTATACTTATAGGGTGCTGACATCATCTGTGTTTAGAAAGGGGAGTGTGCATCCTGTAGTGTGTTCTCCCAGTTGCCAAAAGGGACATTTCCCTCTCACACACACAAACCCCACTCACCCACACACACACACTGAGCATTTGCAGGATTCGAACCCCTACCTAACTATATTATGACACTTGAGGGAGACGCATTAGCAGAGCGCACTATCCGAATTACTGGGCATCTGCTCTGCACCTGTAGTATTTCTAGGGTGCTGACATCTTTATTTCCACAGAGGTATGTAGATGTAGTACTACCTGTCAGGTGGGGGATAGCATATATATGCATTTGCAGCCACCTACGTCAGGGTCAGATATGCACATCGCACTGGCAGGTTATGTTCTATACCATGCTTTGGGACCACAGGACCTGTAACACACCACACAACCAGTCCAGAACACCACACCCACATCCAGGACACACACTTAGCTTCCCTGGGAACAGTGCCAGGATATGCAGGTATTCACATACACCATTCCAGTTGTTAACATCAGGTACAGGCATATTGTGTGTGAGAACTACTCAGGCTTCTACCACTTTACCCTACCGCCACTACAATTTGTGTGTCCATGTGCTATGGCAGAACCACACACCACAGCCACATGGGTGAATACATATTGCACCTGTCCATCTGCAACGTGGGTACTCACTGTTCCACACCAGAGGTAGACCACCATTGTTGATATCTGACCATGACCACCTTTCCCTGGACATCCATATCTCATCTCCACCCCCAGGCAAGGTTGTCACTGCACACAAACTGTGTTTAGCACAAGCAGACTCTACACTTGTGTAGACTGGGGTGGATGACTTCAGAGGACCCATGCTGGAGGACTATACTGGCCACTCAACATAATCCTTGACACTTGCATCCTATGAGCATGTGTACAGTTTGCATTGGTCATGCTATCCCACATATACCCATGACTGCTCCACAACAAGACACCTGTCAGCTGTACACTGGCCATATATGCGCCCGCTCAACAGACAGCGACCTAATACATTGCAGAGCTGTAGCCCACAGAGGGAGGACATCTGTGGACGGTTCCAGCATGGCACTTCATTCACACATACTCATTACAACACAGTGTTGACAGTGGAATCGTCCAGAGAATGCAGATAGGGCTCCCCTCAGTCTGTTATTGATGGACACCTACTGTCAGAGATCCTCGGCAACCCTCTCACGGCACACACCGACACCATGGCTGTGGCTTAGCACATTCAGTCCCTGAGACCTCCACGGTGCCCCTGCTTGACAGAGGCACAGCTCACTAGCTTCACATGTTGCCTTCTGTGACCTACTTTACAGTGGCACAGTAGCCTACTATCCTGGGGATGCAGATGCCAAGCACACTCTGGCTGAGCTGCATTCCCTGGGGCAAGAAGCCTAGTATTGACCTCTACTCCCATATGTTCAATTGTCGGATGCACAATATTTGTTGTGCTGTTCTACTGTTTGCAGGTCTTTATTGCCATAGCATTCCCTGTTCCTATGACCAACTTGTGTATCTGTGGCAGATGTTTGCATATGACGGTGATCCACTATATCACTTATGTCTCTGTGGTCATTTACTGTGTGCACTGGGCTGATTGCTGTGTTGTGGTTGGTTCCTGCACTGACACGCATAAATACCAGATATGTGTGGCCAACTGCTACACGGAGATATGGCCTAAGTGTGTGAGCATGCCCAGTTCAGCCTTTCCATGGCATGTTGTCTGACATATGCCTCATTTATCAAAGTGTGCGAGCATGCCCAGTGTGAGCTTTCCATATGTTGCACTCTGAAGTCCAACACATATTTGGGTGTGTGTGACCTTCGACATTATCACACATTTATGATTGTGTGCTGGGTGTCATGTTGTGTACTAACTGTCCAACTGCTTCGTGTCTGCCACAACAGGGATTATACTGTGCCTGCAGGAATTGCATGGGATACTTTGCAGACAGTTCTCAGCATACTTTCATAATGACCTAACACTGTAGTACCGTATAGTGTACTGGTTTGGTACTTTCACTGTAGTGGACAGTATCCTGGGCTTTAGTCCTATCACTGCTTGACATCTTCATAGTGAGCACAACAGACTGTGTAGGGGCCAGTTGTGCACATATGACCATGTTGCAATATGTTCAGACGTGGACTACCTACACCAGGCTCGTCCAACATTGCTAGTGTATTCCACAACATGGGTGGACATTGGCAAACACTAGCGATGTTCCGTAGGCCATTTCTGATGGTAGTCACAGGGTGTGTTTGGCCATCGACACACATTGTAACTGGAGTTTGCCATTACATATGTCATGGTTGGTATACTGTGCCTCTGTCTACCTCTGACATAACAGTGATACCCAGGGTAGCCTACCATCTCCCATGCACTCATCAGGATGCCTCTTGAGGGGTGTCGATATGTGGCACTCTGGCTGACCTGTACCAGGAGTTTACTGAAGTGTGGGGGTGCCTTCTGTGTTATAGATCATTCTGTACAGCTTGTCCTATGTATGTCAGTGCTGGGGTTCAGGTCTCTCATGTGCATAGCTCACTGCCATTCAGATTGTACAAGGTGCAACATGTTCATTCATTCCAGGTTGGACATGGCTTCATACATCAGGCACAGCTTTCCTGTAGCTGGGAAGGATGGTGGTGTGTGGGGCTAAAGTTTGTTTACTCAGGCAACACATGGCATCTGTTCAGGCTCTTTGCTACCCCTGGTGGGGTACTGTTGTGGACTTTACAGTTGTTGGAGGTGTCTGCTGTGGTATATCCCACAGGGGCTATTGTAGTCAGTTGTGATGCTGATGGAGGATGGCTGCAGAGCCAGAGTGAGTTCCCCTTATCTACATCTGCCAGCCTTCATGTTTGGGTGGGTATATGGTACATGTTTCTGCAAACACTACAGACACATGTTTGTCCAGTGCAGGATATTTATCACCTTTTGTACCCAGGTCTCACATTACATGTTAGGTGCCTCATGGGTTAACACTTGTGTGGTAATTTGTGGGCACTTACTGTATATCCACGGTGGTTGTCTATACACAGTTCTGTGATTAGCTTGCTGACATGGCTATGGCTACAGTTGTCTGTTTGTAGGTGGCCCTTTTGTGGGTAGCTTGTGTCAGCTGGGGGTCGGATATGGTGGGCTGTTTGTACTCCTCGGCATACATGCTCAGTCACAGTCCTTCCATGTTGGCCTATACCTATGGGACATGTATACAGAATGGGGCTGGGGGGGCCAAGACCAGACCTTGTGGGATGCCACTCATATCCGCTTTGTAGTTTGACATGGATGCGGCATGTCTGACCATGTCAGTTCTGTCCTTGGTCTGCTTTGCAACCCCTCTACTGACATAGGGGTGTATATTTAAGCTGGTGAACATATCCATACTGAACACGTACGGTATTGTCTAGAAGCATGTGCATGGTCCAGCTATGCTGTGTGGACCACATAGCCCTCATCAATGACCTTAATGACTGCTTCAAATGGGTCTACATGTTTAGGGGCCAGTTCTGCAGTTACAACAGCCACAGTGTGTAGGGTCCAGTATCAGTAGGTCCACATTAGCCTTCTGTCTGCGGTACATACTGATCCTTTCCATAGCTGTGCAGAACAAGCTTTTCAGGATCCTGGGGTGGTAGTTTGGAGTATCCATTCAGGCAACACCTTTGTTGTGATGGACCACTGTTGTTGTACACTGCTCTTTGGGTACATATCCTGTGGTAAGGCTGACATTGGCCAGTAGTGTGATTTTGCATTCCATTACTCTTGGGGTCCATGTTGGCCTCAGCACAGGACACCATCACATACCTTTGCTGCTGTGTGTTCTGCTTTGCAGATGATGGCTGTTACCTCAGCATCTGCAATGTCAGGGGACCATCTGCTGGGATAGGTATTTTGCACTTGGGGGGGGGGGTGTTTGCACTGCACCTGACAGGTTGTATATTAGCAATATGTGTGTGTGTTTGGTATGTTGTTTGTAATATCTGTGTGATTCGGAGCATATCTGTGGATGCCCAACATGGTTCCTACCATCAGTTAGGTAAGCCTTGTGATTATCCTTAGTGTCCTGTACTTGTTGTATCTTCATAGGTTCATGGGTTCATAGTAGGCTAGACACCCTAGGCCATTAGTAAGCCTAGCTAGAGTGTGAGTGTCTATTGCCACCCCTTGCTATGTTCAATTATGTCCATTTATGAGGTTCTTCACTGTGCCTCTGTCTGGTCGTGACACAGTGGGGACCCCCAGTATACATGTACGGTCATCCATCCACTTGGCAATATTCCTGTTGAGGGGTGTCAGTGAGGGGCTCTGCGTACCATGGATTGGGATCCTGTTTCTGGGTGTGGGGAGCCTATGGGTTATGTATCTGTCCCTCCAGCACATCTTATTTCATTATGTGTTGAGGTTGACATCTGTGACTCTCACAGCTCCAATGGCTTTGATTTCCTGTGGTGTAGCATGTGTAGCATATCCACAAACAATTAATTACCCACCTACTCCACCACAAGCTCTTAGCATACTGTCAACATGGCTTTCGTCCATACCACAGTACTACCACAGCCCTACTTTCTTTTACCAACTGTATCAACACAAATCGAAACAATAATTTCCTGTCATCAGCACTCTTTGTAGATCTTTCTAAAGCCTTTGATATGGTCAACCATAAACTTCTACTCCACCTTCTAAAGTCCCTATCACTTGATAAATCCGCCTTGAACTGGTTCACATCCTACCTGGATAATCGTAAACAAGCAGTTCTCTGGCAAAATCATCTTTCTGAACTTCTACCTACTTCCCTAGGTGTCCCACAGGGCTCCCATCTTAGGCCCACTTTTATTCTCCATTTTCATCAATGACCTTCATCTCTATCCCCTCTACCTGTATTCAATACCGGCGACTCCACAATTATTTGCTCAGCAAAATCCCAAACTGACCTACAGTCTCTCACACAAAAATCCTTCACCACAATAGAAAAATGGTTCTCTAACCATTGTCTTCTCCTCAACCCGAAAAAAACAAATTATTGCTGTTTACACACTCACACACATCTCCCCCTCTTCATTTTACACTTCAATCCAACAATGGTACCATAATTTCTCCTGATACCACCACCAAACTCCTAGGAATCACAATAGATAATCAACTTAAATTTAACACTCACATTAACACTATAATAAAATCTACCAACAAAAAACTCGGATCTCTATATAGAATTAAACAATTTCTATCACCACTAGCCAGATCTACAATAGCAAGAACTCACTTACTCTCTACCCTATTATATGCCTCCCCCATCTATACTAACCTGTCCCAATATAATCATAACAAACTAGCTAAATCTTATAATAACATTGCCAGATTTGCCACTAACTCACCATATAGGACTCATCACTGTCAAAACCTAAAACAACTAGGGCTGGCTTGAATTACCTCACCTCCTACAATTTAACCAACTTATTATTGCCCATAAAGTCCTTTATCAACCTAACAATACCCCAACTCTCTCTACCCTCATAATGCCATACCATAACCTGAAAAAGTTACTAACTAAAAAATGCAGATGCAAACTTCTTTATCTAATAATTCTGCAGGCTTAATCTTTTTTCTAACTTTGTTGATAAAATATGGAACCTCCTACCAATTGACCTAACAGCTCTTACATCTCTTCCATTATTCAAAACCAACCTTAAACATTTCCTCTCCAACCACTGGTTATGCTCTTGCAATAACCCTGACTAATCTGCTTTTTCATTTCCTTGTCCTCTGCTCTACCATGCCTCACTAAATTTTTTCTCTGTTAAAATTTATCCTTATATCATAATTACTCTCTGACCTTTCTACTCTGTCCAGCTCTACCTATCCCATCTAACCACCAATCCTGTTTTCCTAATCCTATCTTATCCTGTAGATGTCCTTAGTAACCTTATATCCCCATCTTTTCTTGATTTGCTTACTTATTGTTTTTTTGTGGGAAAATAGTCTAATCATTTTTTTACTATGTACAAATCTTGTTCTTGTAACATTTTGTTATACTTTATTGTATTGTTGTTTTTAAATTACTTGTAACATTAAATGTTTTGAAAACTTGGAGCTTTTCTCCTCGGGCCTCCACTGAAAATGGACATGTATCCAGTTGGACTAGCCCGGTTAACAAATGTAAAATAAAAAAAAATAAATAAACATTACTCCTGTGTTGGACATGGCCTGATACAACAGACATACAATGCCTCTGTGTAGGCAGTGTGTGACTGCAGTCAGCTGGGGTGTCTACAGCCAGGCAGCATATGACATATATTTCACACCCTTTATCCTGTTGGTGGGGTAACTATGAGGTCTTCCGAACCGCTGCAGGTGTCACGTATGGTACATCCCATATGAGTCATTGTAATAGATTATGGGTCTGATAAGGGAACAGTACAGCGGCACAGTGACCTCTGTTGATGTTGGTGTGAATCCTTTCATGATACGGTGTCCAGTATCAACAGTCTTCATAGCCACATTGGCATTGTGGCTGTCACATGACAGATTAATGTCGACCTGTGTCCCTAGGTCCCTGATGACTCCTTGCATACATAATTGTTTGACACCTATGTGGTACTTTGTGTACCTTGTCTGGTATTTGGTGGGACATCCATACTGTCCAGTGTCTTCGGATGTCTGGGTGGGGTTCTTGTGTGTGAGAGTGTGGTCTGTCGCTTGCTACAGACTGTACAGCAGTTTTGACTACAGTTATGTGCACATGGGTGGTGTCCGCTGCTTTGTGCATTGTCAGTTACCTGGCTATATGGGTGTCTGTGCTGCATATGGATACTCCCCCTTCTTTGATGTCTTGGTGCAGGTGTTGGGGCCATAACACATGGTATGTGGTATAACCTAGTAGTGCTGGTGTGGTATCACTAGGCCTGCAGCAGGCTTCTGTCACTGGACAGGCATCAATGTTCTCCATAATGGGAAGTGCCTCAGGGGCATGCATATTGCAGTTTACACATCTGGCATTGGTCAGCATTACCCTTATGTTTCCTACCACTTATGTTTTCTAGGGTGGTGGGTAGTCTTTTTGGCCTTGCCTACATACGGCTCTATGGAGGTGGCAAAGGCCTTATCCAGTATCCAGACGCACACGGGTAAAAGCTGACAGCCACCCCTGTAACAGCAGCATGGCTTGTCATGCTTGACATCTCAAGCAGACACACATTACACCCTCTTGGACTGACAGCTGTAACTGTGCCAGCTGTTAAACATGAGCATTCTGTGTTTGCACTGTGGCATCATTCTTGGTGAGGGTTGGATGCTGCACACAGCCAGTGTCATCCCGCCCTGGGGTACATACTCGGAGGGACCATCCATGTCTCATTTGATGTTGACCAGGGAGGTACATCTCAGGTAATTCACACCAGCATGGACATTGAGTGCATCTTATTTCTCCTTGCTTGGGGTGACCTGCGTACTTGTGTTAAGTGGCATTTTGTGGCTACCTACAAACAGCTTACTCTACCCTTTCCCTTGTTCAGTCTGGTGAGTGGGACAGCTGTGTTTCTGCCTATACAGACACCTATTAAAACTGTATCAGGCATGTTGTTTCTCCTTCGGGCCTGTGACTGTTTGGCACACCAGCTTTGCGTACTATTCATTGCATGTGCTATGTTTGAAGGTTGTGGTTGCTTGTGATCTACTTTGTAGGCGTCTGTTGGTGTGGTGTGTTTGTAATTAAGGCCTCCAGGAATATTTGTCTGTGTTTATGTGTTTGGTTTACAGTTGTGGTAGGTCTATGTGGGACTGGGTTTGTGGTGTATGTGGTTACCTTCTCCTCCTGACTAGTGTTGACAGTACTGAGTTGTTGGAGCTCAACCTCTGCTTTGGATACATGGATGCATCTATCACATATGTTTGTATTTATTGGGGGGTGTTGTGGTTGTCTGTGTACTTGGTACTGGCGTCACATTGCCTCTGGATTCATAGGTTATACTTGTTGTGGCTGGACTTAGTGGATTGTATGTGTGGACATATGTTGTTGCCATACTACTGGTCAGTGATTACTTCCCTTTTTATGTTTGCTCTATCATATGGTATCTTCCTCATTCTCTTGCATGGTTTGGTAATGGCTGGAGGCCAGCATGCCAGATGCCTGCGTGTATGGCATTGTGTGTTGTTGTTATTTGTGATTGCATACTCCAAGCATTTCTGGCTGTGTTCATGGAATGCCTGTATAACATGTTCTGTGGTGTGTCCCATATTCTGCACTTGCACAGGGCCTTTTGTGGATTCAACATCAGTTTTGAGGGCTGCAACCTATACTTTACACATGTTTTTCACTGTGGTATTCTGGCTAGGGACTGGGGTCAGGGTGTGTATATCCAGTGTGCTTACTCTATGGTCTGGTCTTACCAGTGAGGGGTACACTTCTCATCTTGCCATCCAGTACACATGTTGCTGATTATCACATCCAGTATGCTTACCCCTCTTGTGGGAGTAGTACATTGTTCCTGGGCATTTTGGTTTATGGAATCTGGGTAATTTTCTCCTACTGTGTTGGTGCTAGTACAATGCTACCAGTGTATGTCTGGGTATTTTCAGTCGAGCAATATAATGTGGTTTGGGGGGCTTGATATATTCATGTATTCCGACATAAGCCAGGTGCTGTTCCTGGTATTAGGACAGTGGTCTGCAGAAGGCTATATACTGCGAGGCAGTTTTAGCCATTGGTATTTGACCATGGATATTCCATGCTGCTTCTTGTTGTGGTACCAACATGGGGGTGTGGTTATCCTTGCCATATCTTGCTAGTCACCCTCCTTTTGTAGCTTGTTCTATGTTTTGCGGCTGTACAGCACAGTATGAGGTGTGACCTGGTAGTGTTAGGGTGCTGATGTGAGCCTTGCCCAGTTCTCTATTACAGGACTGGTATCTACATTCTCCTTAATGTGTGCATTTACACTGCACACATCTTGCTGTTTGTACATCTGTCATGGAGTAGTATTACATCTAGGTTCCTATCCCTTGTAGAACCTATGAGGTTGGGTTTGTGTTTTGAGACTTACCTATTCAGGGCATGCTGTGGGTACTGACAGCCTTTGCCAGTATCCATGGGGCATGGCATGATAAGTGCATGCCACCCCTAGCAGGTGGTGCATCATGTCAAACTCTGCATATCTTCCCAGCCTGTAACACATTGGCTCCCCTTTGACTGACTGCATTACTTCAACCAATTATTGTACTTGATCTTCTTGTCTTCATAGTGTGGCATCATGCTTGGTGAGGGTGAGATGTTAGGCAGGGTCTTCATGTTTGCATATACTAGATGGTGTTACATTGCTTAACACATGGCAATCATGCCTCAGGTGGTGCTGCAGGGCTGCCTCTGCCGGATGCACATACTACACTCACTGTACATGCTTGAGAGCAGGTTGTGTCATGTTAGGCATCCCTGTTACTATATGAGTGAGTCAGAGAGGGGTATCATTCCCAGGGTTCCTACTGAGCCAGTGTATGTGCTATGCGTTGCCTCTTTGCCAAGGCCAGGGCATACTGGGAACACCTCCTTCTGCCTACTGGGGCAGGCTCAGGTTGTTTCTCCTCCGAGTCACGCTCTGCCTGTGATGGCCTTGGCAATGGTGGGGGGCTGTTTGGCCCGGCCCTATGCTGGTCCTGCTGCAGCTGTTTTCGCAAGATCATATTATGTAGCATAGCACATACCATGACAATTTGGGTACATGTAGTTGGTGTGTACTGCAAGGCTCCACCAGATGTGTCCAGACACCGGAACCGTGACTTGAGTAGCCCAAACACACGCTCTATCACATTATGTGTTTGTGCGTGTGCCTCATTATGGCATTCCTGTTCAGGTGTGTGTGCGTTTCTGATGGGTGTCATCAGCCATGGCTCCAGTGCATAACCTGCATCCCCCACTGGGTGTCCGTGTGGGATGTCCCCATTGGCAAATGTCTGGTACAGCTGCGTCAAATGCCAGATGTGGGAATCGTGATAACTCCCAGGGCAGCCAGCACACACATTCATTATTATGCCCTGGGCATCACACACGACCTGGCAGTTGATGGAGGGGAAGCCCTTGCGGTTAATGTAGGCCCTACCTGCTCACCGGCTGATGCTTTGATGCCTATGTATGTGCAGTCTATAGCACCCAGTACCTCAGGGTATTCTGCTATTTGCTGGAAGAGACGCATATTGCTGGCCAATACCTCACGGGCATTGGGGAAATATACATGATCACCGACATGTGCTGACATGGCATCCAGGAACTGGTGTAGTACCCTGGAGGCTGATGCCTGTGATATCCCCATCATATCGCCAGTTGGTCTCTGGAATGTACCTGTTGCTAATATTCTTAGGCCAACACATACCTTGGTTTCCACTGGGATGGGTTCCCCTCTGTTGATTCTGTGTGTGAGGCATGGCCTGCACAGCTCAACAATTTGCTGCAGGAGCTCTCTGTCCACTCTATAGTGCTCTACTATCTCCAGCTCATGTAACCCGTGGTAGGTGACCCTGGGCCTGTACACTCTTCTCCGTCTCCTCACTGTGGGTTGTCTGGCACCATCTGCATTGTCACCACCCTCAGCAAGTCGCCTATGTCTCATTATGACAGCTATGGTAGCCCCTAACATTTCTGCTCTGAGTGAAGCTTTTTCAGTTTTCACTTCGATTAGCTTACTCCTGTCTTGCAGTGTCTCTTAATGGAAACATCCTGCACTACTGTTTGCAGAGTTTTAAGTGCTGGGCTGGGCTACTATTCTGCCTGCGTGATTGCCTGTTTCTAATTGTTTTCACCTGTTAGCTTCAGCAGTTATCCCTGCTAGCTTCCTATTAATTCTGTAGCTTCCTTTTTCCTCTCTGTTTCCTCAGGGGGGAGCAACTTGCATACTATCTGAAACACGCTCACAGTGGCTTACACGCGCACACGCAGCTTACACGGTTCAGAATCTACTTATTCGGTTTAAACGCATGTACACCCGGCAACCACTGTTACACGCCTGCCAACGGCCTCCAACATACTCAGCCTGCCTTACACGCGCACACCACAAGCAAACAGTGTTAAACATCTCCCAACACGCCTCACATGCTCACACTGCCTTACACGCACACACTGTCCTACTCTGCTTCATGGTGCGCAATGCATCGCATGCACGGCCAGCAAGAAACTTTGGTGTAGGTAACAGTGTACACCTTCCATTTCTTGACTTTCCATGACTTATCTAGTGGCACACCTCTTTCCCTGATCTGTGCCTGTCATCTGTCATGTTACACTGGCCTCCAATGAACTGTATTTCTTTCTACCATTCCCCCCTGTGATGTCACCTATCTCCTACTCTATTCCTCCCCCTTTTGTATCTCTTACACTACTCAGACTGTGCTCATTTGGTATGTGACTGTGAGATTCAGTATCCGAACCCTCATTTACATGAGATTGCCTACTAATGCTTAGTTATATGTCTTAGACTCAGCTTCCCCCCTTAGCAACCACTACACGGTGGCCATGTTGGTTTTAGTCTGCTGGTCCCTGCATTGTCATTCCATGTATTGCATGAGACCCACATTTGTGGGTTTATAAACTTCTTTTTTATGGTTTTATACAGAGCAGCCCGTTTGCGCGGGGCTGCGCTGGGTTTAAACATAGGCGATCGCCGAAAAAAAATTTATATTTTTAATATTTTTGGATCGGGTGATCTTGCCAATGGCCACATATTTGGCCATTGGCATGCTGCCTGCATCATATGCAACCTTTTTTGGAGCTGACATCGCCTCTAGGATTTTGAGAAATGTACCAGTTGTCAACTGAGTACATTTCTGCAGCTAAAACGTCTCCTACACGGACTGGTTTCTGCTTCGTGGATCGCTAATATACCTCATTTGCATACCTTTCGGATGCAAGTGAGGTATTTAGCATGTCCACGCCCAGTCCGTGTAAGAGACGTTTTAGCTGGTCTCTTACACGGAGTTTAGGGCTGTTCCTGGATCGCGAGGCTTGCATGGAGTGTTGCACGTCTCTTACACTCTATGCAAGCCTTCGTGAATCCTGCCCATAATGTATATGGCACAGTGTACATGCAATGCCTTTTATGTGGGACAGACAAGGCATATATTTAATCAGAGATTTTTTTACCATTTCATTGCCATTAGAAATATGATAAAAATGCCCTTTTTAAATACACTAAATCACATCAAGGGACAACATTTATGTTTATAGGCATTGAGAGAGCTGGTACTAATCTCATACATATGTTGGATAACAAATTAAAGAAATGGGCTGCATTATTATTAGGAGCATATATTGTACCATGGCTAGGTGACATTTGTTGAATATTTAGTATTTTATTTCAGATATTTGCCTTATTTTTATAGCATCTGTTTGCAAGTAAGGGATAGTATTGTTACAGGGTACTTACATTTATGGTAAAATAATGAAAGAAACGTTTGTTGTTTTTCTTTCAGTTGTGCTGCTGAACAGATAATTAATATTTATTTTCTACTCTGGTTCTGGCTGTTTTTTTTTTTGTATTTTTATTGTATAATTGTCCATGCCCAAGGTCAAACTGAGTTGTGCATGTTTTTGTTTTGTGCTTTGTATTGTAACAAGCAACTGCTACAGTTTATCCAACACATAGTGCACCAAAGTGCATCAGTTCTAACAGCAGATAAAATAACAGGAACCAGTAATGCAGTTAAGCCTGACTGGAATCTGAAGACTGCACTGCTAATACTTTGCACCCATGGGGCCGTCTCCTTTGCCCCGCCTTTGCTACACCTCTGGCTGTGTCAGTCTTTAATCAGTTAGAACTGATGGCAGTATTTATGAAGAATGAAAGGAAGACTGAGTGAACCAGTGAGTGCGAGCATGTGAGAATCTGGGTGAAGGCACCACAAGGTGAGGTGGTGATAGACAGAGAAGATGAGGGAGGAGCTATATGCAAAAAGGAGTGGAATGTTAGTCATTATTTGGTTTTAGGTTATATTGTTGTTGATAATGAGATTTATCCTGCTGTGTAAGGGAGTATTTGAGAGTTTTACTTGCATGCATTCCAGAGTCTGTAGTTTTGAAGGATAATTTTCTTGCCAAACTATAGAGCCTAGAACAGAGAAGCTATGGTTGTTGTTTTTATTATTATTATTTTTTTAGTTGGGGTGGAAAGTGGTAATGTGGTTGGGAGACGGGTTGAGATATGATGCAGTAGGTACTATCCATACTATCCCTATTAGTAAATCAACCAGCCCAATAAGATATGTTTTGGTTTAATAACTTGAACTGGAGAGATCTTAGAAAAAGATAAGCCCTTTGCTGGATGGAGAGCCAGATTGATTTTTTAAAGAACTGAACAGTGATGCTTAAATCTAGAAACAAGGTAGATGGACCAGAATATTTTGTTGGAAGTGGTTTATAAAGGTTTTAGAGTTTTTCTTTATGCTTACACTCAGTACAGGTAGCACATACTGAAGTTGTACAAGGAAAATACCTTTTCCTATAGCTTTCTCTCTCTGCTGTGGATTAAATGTGATAGATCATCCATGCTCATAAATGTGTCTGGTGTATTTTTGTTTTTTTTATATATAAGGGCCTTCAGATGAGGAAAATGAAAATAAAACCAATGTGGCTGTATAGATAGTGTACAGACAGGTGAACAAGACATTATGGTAAAAGACAAGACATGGGAGAGGTAGATAGGTGAAGGTGGGGAGTTGAAAGAGGCACTGTAGTTGGAAGAAAATGTCAAAGAGGAATGAGGGCTTATTTAGGTATACAGCAGGAAAACTAAATGAGGAGCAAATCTGGCCAGGCAAAGATATGCAGGGCATCAAAAAAGATTTAGTAAGAGGAGAGAAAGCAAAGGTCAGTTGCTCAGAAATAGGTAGCACAGCCTTGGAGGATCAGTGGAAAGATACATGACAGAAACTAAGAGTTTGGAGGGGAAAGGTAATAGACCAAGAAGACCAAAAAGACAAGACTGCAGACTACAAATTGTTTTCCTTACCAATGATTGATATGAGAGTATATGGAAAGAGAAAGGGATTGGGAAATCCTAAGAAAAAGACCTGCTCCGGTAGAGGTTTTCTTTGAATATAGAACAGAAGCTGCTGTTAAAAAAGGAATACTTAGTAGGACATTTAAATTATTGCTCAATAACTATAAGAATCAATCAGAGGAAGTTTAAAAAAATGGGAACAGAGACTGGGTAATCACTTTAAAACAAAAAAAAAAACAAAAAAATATTTCTCCTTTCCTAAACTTTCCTTGCTAGTTGTTCCAGTGATCAGATTTTGCTGATCCCTGGGCTTTGTATTTGGTTTCTGTGTTCCTCCATTTTCTTGTGTGGCCAGAGGTAGTTTCTTTACTCACCAGTGGGAGTGGGGAGTACTGAGCTGCTTGTTTGTCCTCAGAGGAGTGGTTAGAAGCAGCAACTAGTAATTTGTCGGCCATTTTGGGTCATTTCCTTTTTTTTCCAGCCCCCTGCTATAAAGCACGCTTTGGCAGGCTTTTCTGGCATTAGAGAACTAGGCATAGCTCCTCGTGGTCCCCTGCAGAGTTCCTAAGCCAGCAGAGAGCAGAAAAAGCAACTTTCTTGATCATAAGTATTTTTTAAACTTTTTAGTTTGCATTTTTCGATCTTTTGAGCTTTTCGACTACTGTTTGTGCCTATATTACTGTTTTATTACCTTATTTTCCTGTTTTTGTGAGCTTATATTGTTGATTGCACTTGTGGGCTAAAGTATTGCTTAAAAGTAACAAACAGGCTAATACACTCAAGTGTACCAGCCTCTGATAGCAATTTAGTCGAAAACAAAGCATTTACTGCATTTTTTCTGTCTGTTTGCAAAAAAAACAAAAAAAAAAAAAAAAAATATTTCTCCTTTCCTAAACTTTCCTAGCTAGTTGTTCCAGTGATCAGATTTTGCTGATCCCTGGACTTTGTATTTGGTTTCTGTGTTCCTCCATTTTCTTGTGTGGCCAGAGGTAGTTTCTTTACTCACCAGTGGGAGTGGGGAGTACTGAGCTGCTTGTTTGTCCTCAGAGGAGTGGTTAGAAGCAGCAACTAGTAATTTGTCAGCCATTTTGGGTCATTTCCTGTTTTTTCCAGCCCCCTGCTATAAAGCACTCTTTGGCAGGCTTTTCTGGCATTAGAGAACTAGGCATAGCTCCTTGTGGTCCCCTGCAGAGTTCCTAAGCCAGCAGAGAGCAGAAAAAGCAACTTTCTTGATCATAAGTATTTTTTAAACTTTTAGTTTGCATTTTTCGATCTTTTGAGCTTTTCGACTACTGTTTGTGCCTATATTACTGTTTTATTACCTTATTTTCCTGTTTTTGTTAGCTTATATTGTTGATTGCACTTGTGGGCTAAAGTATTGCTGTAAAGTAACAAACAGGCTAATACACTCAAGTGTACCAGCCTTTGATAGCAATTTAGTCGAAAACAAAGCATTTACTGCATTTTCTTCTGTCTGTTTGCAAAAAAAACAAAAAAAAAAACAAAAAATATTTCTCCTTTCCTAAACTTTCCTAGCTAGTTGTTCCAGTGATCAGATTTTGCTGATCCCTGGGCTTTGTATTTGGTTTCTGTGTTCCTCCATTTTCTTGTGTGGCCAGAGGTAGTTTCTTTACTCACCAGTGGGAGTGGGGAGTACTGAGCTGCTTGTTTGTCCTCAGAGGAGTGGTTAGAAGCAGCAACTAGTAATTTGTCGGCCATTTTGGGTCATTTCCTGTTTTTTCCAGCCCCCTGCTATAAAGCACGCTTTAGCGTGATTTAGCGCGATTTAGCACGGAGCTGCTACCGTTGCACACTAGGGCAACGCCGGTTAATCAGATTTAAACTATTAGGGCTACCTAAAGTCCACTCTTCAAATTTTCCCTTAAAACTACCTTCCTCAAAGTATACTACTGTTCTATTTAGTGTATCCTGCAACTATAAATTATCTCTACTTGACTCCCAAGTAGACTATTCTCTATCTGTATAGCGAAGCACTTGCTCCGACAGTACTTATCACCTCGATACAGCACTCTTGTTATAAAAAGTACCCCAAAAAGCAAACCCCATTTCTCGGTCACCCACATCCCCAGAACCTTTTCTTAAGTTTTTCTGTCTATTCCTTCTAGCATGTCGAGGGATCAGTTGCTAATGTCCTCTCCTGCTCAGCTGGTGAACCTGGGAATATTGAGGCAATGTTACAATTGCCTCATGTACACAGACAACCCTCTCCTCCTCCCACAAAGCACAAGTACATGCGAGATGCAACTATACGGCCAAACTGGAGGCTGAGCTCTCTCAACATAGGACTGGCATGACCAGACAGGAGGAGAAGGTAACCACACACACTATAGACCCAGTCTCACATAATACCATCACAACCTCAAATCATACACATAAACACACAAAGACATACTCGGAGGCTCTGATCAAAAATCTACCAAAACAGCAGAGGCCACCAAAGCAGACACCCAAACAACTACCACCTCAGAACACAACACCTGCAACACATAGACCACACAGTCAGAGTGTCAAGCAGTCACAGCCCTTAAGGCCAAACACAGTGCCAGACACACTTGTCATTGGTGACTCCATAGTCAGACACACTGACGTCCCGCTCACCAGACTGAGCAAGGAGAAGGTCACAGTAAGCTGCCTGTCAGATGCTAGAATCCGCCACATAACGCATGCACTCAGGTCTCTCAACAGCAGGTACAAGTACGACTCAATCATTGTCCACGCTGGTGTTAACGACCTGAGACGTACCTCCTTGGACTACATGAAAAGAGACATAGAGGAGCTCTCTGATTATGTAGCCCAAGCAGGTATGACCCTTACCTTGAGCAGTATCCTACCTTCACCAAGAATGATGCCACAATACAGAGATAAGATGATCAGCTTTAACAATTGGCTTAAACTCTGGTGTCATTCAAAGGGGATCCAATGTCTGTCTGCCTGGGATGACATGCTGGACAAGCCACGCTGCTTCGCAAGGGACGGCTTGCACTTGTCACCCCTGGGATTCCGGATTTTGGCAAAGGCTCTTGCCACCCCCATAGTGCCTTTTTTAGGCAAGGCTCAAATTCTAAACCTACCACCCTAGAACAAAACAAAGAAAAAAAACTAAGGGTAATGCTGCTCAATGCCAGAAGTCTCAACCTCAAGATGCACACACTCGAGGCCCTTCTCAGTATGGAGAACATCGATGTCTGTGCTGTGACAGAAACCTGGTTCAAGGCTCCTGAGAGCACCCCAGCACTATCAGGTTTTACCTCATATCATGCGTTCCCGCCCCAAAACCCGGACAATACCAAGAAAGGAGGAGGGGTATCCATATTCATCAAGGACACCCACACCTCAAGATTGGTGGCATCGCATGATGCATCGGAAACCATCCAGGTGCAATTAACCATGGGCAAGATTGCTCTGCAATTTGTAGCATGTTACAGGCCACCCTTGCAAACTCAGGAACCTCATATGGCCTTCCTGAAAACACTGGAGGGGATAAATGTATCTCCGAACACCATCATACTAGGTGACTTCAACTACCCTAATATAGACTGGGAACACTACTCAAGCCCAAACACTCTAGCCCAAAAGTTCCTGGAATTCATAAACTCAAATGGCATGGAACAACTAGTCACCATCCCCACAAGAGGAGAAAACATACTTGATCTCATCATCACGAACATGGGAGCACAATGTTCAACGCCGGAAGTATACCCCTCACTGGTGAGATCTGATCACAAACTAATCTCGCTGGAGGTCCTCATCCCGCCCCACAAATGAAAAAGACCACAGTAAAGAACTTCTCGAAAGCCGACTTCACATTTCTAAAGACTAGTGTGGTCTCCTTTAAGGCCCCTGAGCCGGCGGTTAACATTACTCAAACCGCTTAATCACTTACAAATGCCTTCTACCAGCACCTGCAGGGTTGCATGGATCAGGCAATCCCAAGCAAAACAAAGACTCTTTGTACCAAAGGCAAGCGTCCAGTCTGGTGGACCCCAGCCATAAACAAACTCTACAACAAAAGGAGAAAGCTACTACAAGATAGAGCAAAATCCTTAAAAGGTAAGACACCGCTGATCACTATAAGTAAAAGCTAAGAGCTCTCATAAAATCATCCAAAGCTAATTTTGAGAAAAATAGCTAAGGACTCTAAAGACAACCATAAGGCATTCTTTAGCTATGTCAGAAACCTAGGAGGAAACTCCCAGATATGCTCAGAATTAGTTCAAAATGATGTGAAGATTACTGATCCTACAGACATTGCCAACATACTGGCTGACAGGTTCAGTGCAAACTTCTCCCTCCCCTAAAGGAGAGATATCTATACCAAATGATTGAAGCCCCCAAACATCTCTAACGCCCAGGTGAGAACTGCTCTCCAAGGCAAAGAACACAGCATCCATGGGACCTGATGGTGTCCCCGGCTGTGTGCTCCATGAACTCAACGAGGAATTAAACCCACAGTTAGGACAGCTGTTTAATCTTAGTCTCACCTCCGGATACGCACTCCAGGAGTGGCGCACAGCACTGTGGTCCCACTCCACAAAGGCGGTGCCTCCACCGACCCTGGAAATTACCATCCCATTAGCTTGACAAGCCTTATCTGCAAAGCCATGGAGAGGATCATAATGGATCTCATAAATAAAGACATAGGGAACTTGCAGACTTTGGATCCAACCCAGTTTGGCTTTGTCAAAGGTAGATCATGCCTTTTAAACTTGGTTGACTTTTTCGAAACAGTTACCAAGGCCATTGACGAGGGAAAGGCAGTCCATACAGCCTACCTAGACCTGGCGAAGGCTTTTGATACAATACCTCACTCAGGTATCATTGAAAAACTCATCAACTTAAATGTAAACCCATACATTACAAGATGGGTTGCAAACTGGCTGAGTGACAGAACCCACAGGGTCAGAGTTGTTGGCGCCATGTCAGACTCAAAGCCTGTCACAAGTGGTGTCCCACAGGGCTCAGTCCTGGGCCCACTCTTGTTTGGCATCTACTTTTCTGAAGTACAAGCAAACACAGGAGGGTTATGGCTGACAAAGTTTGCAGATGACTGCAAACTGGGCGCCAGAGTTGAAAACACATCCAACACAGATATCCTTCAGAAGGGTCTCACAGAAACGGGTAACTGGTGCCAGAGCCATGGCCTAAAGTTAAATGCCAAGAAATGCATAGTCATACCCTTCGGGAAAAATAAGGTTACCCCTAGCTACCATATAGGTGGCAATCCCCTGAACACAGAAGAAGTTATTAGGGACCTGGGAACCCAGGTTGACAGTAGCCTTTCATTCGACACTCATATTGCTAAAGTAATTAGGAAGACCTTCTACATTGCCCACCTTATCATGAAGGGATTCACATCTAGATCAAGGGAAGTCATAGTCTCCCTATACTCATCACTCATCAGACCAATGATCGAGTACAATGCCCCATTCGGAATGTATCTGACCCGACACTTGCAGCAGCTGGAGAGGCCACAAAAGATCCTCACCAAAAGGATAAAGGTATCTGTCTTATGCTGCCCGACTGAAAGAACTCCAGTTATATTCAGTTGCTTACCGCTTGCTCAGAGGTGACCTATGCCTGACATACAAGGCCATGTCAAACCCAGATTTGATGAACATGCTTCATCTCAAAAAATCTAGATCCCTCAGAGCCACAAGGGTGGGAGACTTAAACCTCGACACGGTTATTAATAGGACGTGCTGGAGGGATAGATTCATCACCCAAAGACTCCCTATGCTGTGGAACAAAATCCCGGTTTATGTGAGGCAGAGCACCTCACTGGCCTTGTTCAAGAGGAATCTTGACCAATGGATGGGAGATCGCAGATACACCCCAGGGGTTACCTCAGTGTCACTGCTCGACAGAGGCACAGCAAAATAATGGGCATAGTTTCTCCAAACTAAAGGGGTGGCGTAAGCCACAAAACTATGGGCTAGGCTTATAAATGCCCTTGGGCAGATAGCCTAGTATGAACCTATAAACCTATGAACCTATGAAAGGAACAATGGGAGAATGTATGTACGGCTCCCAAGTATGCAACAAAGTCTGGAAGGTTTTGGATTTTTGCTTGGAAATGTTTTTGCCTAGGTGGTTTTGTACTCCAAGTAGACTCCAATGAAGTTGTCCTCAGATAGACAACAAATGTTGGAAGTGTGATGGGGAGAAAGAGATAAGTGGGAACATATTCTCTCAGATTAAAATGAGTTAGTAGACGTTAAAGATTCCCTACAGAGTATTCTGTCAGAAATATTGGGTGAGCAAATGGATTTAACAAAGGAAAGGATTCTTTAAAGCTGTGGCACTGGATCTGAAATGTCTACACATAGTAAGGCATTTTAAGTTTAATTCTATTGTATGCCAAAAAAGCAGTTAGAAAATGCAAATCAAAGTCTAAACTAACTGCATTTGAAGTGTTGAATATTGTAACAGAGATAAAATAACTGGAAGTGGGATCTTTTGAAAACGGAAGGAGCAAATTACATAGTCATAAATGGGAAATGGGGGAAGGATACATGCAGAATAATGTTCAGGGGGAGGAGTGAGGTTTAAGGAAAGGTAGAAATTGATGCTGGACTGATAATGGTTATAAAACAAACATATGTGATTATAATGTATGGAACTGGAAACATGTTAATATGGCTTGTTTTCTTTTATATTAAAAGTTTGCCACTGTCTTAAGTGATAATTTAATAGAGGAGTTTAAAAAGAAAAATAAGAGTTTTAGAGGAAACTGTGTGCCTGTGTTAAGGGCAGATAAAGCAGAGAGAGAGAGAGAGAGAGACTGGATGGGTTGCCTCTGATCCTCACAATATTGGTTGGTTTGCTGACAAGTCCCTTTGAGTGAGGTGTTTAACAAGTGTTTGAGAATTAGATGGCAGAACATGTGGTACCATTTTACAAAGGGCAGGAAAAAATCCAGGAAAACTGCAGACTTGTTAGTCTAATGGAATTGGTACAGAAGGATAAAAAGAGTGTTTTGTGGGCAGAGTGCTACTTGCTTTCCTGGAGGGTAAGAGCTCACAGGACAGAAAGCATCATGTTTTTATGGCCAAAAGGAACTGTCTGTCAAACCCAATCCAGTTTTACAAGTGGGTTGCACAAGCACTTGATAAGGGAGTTCTGTAATTCATAGTCTACCTGGCCTTTGTCACAGACACATACAGGTAACTCCCAGGAAGACTGAAGGGATTGGGGTTAGGTTTAAGGATGAGGACATGGACCACTGCATGGTTAAAGAATAGAACAGTGGGCCATGATGGGAAGCTGGTAGTGGGCCAGTATTTTTCAATGTGTCAATTTAAAACATATGTAAGACAGCATATAACTGAAACAACCCCTTCAATGCTGGTATATTTGGTGTCTCATTGACAGATGAGTCTAAAGAAGGAATTGGAAAGACTAAAAATGTGGCAAAAATATAGCAGCTGAGGTTTAGGGCTGATAAATGCAAAGTACTGAGCTGGAGCACAGTGTCTGGTGTTTAAAGTTATCAGCTGGGGACCTGGAACTAAGAGCAACAGAGCAGGAAACATATTTGGAGGTGCTTATCACATCTGCACTGAACCACCAGAACTGGAATGAGAGATTAGTGATAGCAGCAGATACTATACTGGGATGTATCCTCAGAGTAACATTCATCAATGATAAGTATATAATGCTAACTCATTAATGAGCTATGGGCTGGCCATACCCAGAATATTATGTGCATTTCTGGAAATCCTTAATTGCCAAGAGCCTCAAGCAAATCCTTAATTGCCAAGAGCCTCCAGCTGTTTGAAGGATTCCAGACAAAATAATAGAGAAGGAAGTGAAAAATTTGAAAAAAAATGTCTCAAAAAATTGAGGGTTTCTCATTAGAGTCAAGAAAAGACAGAGTGATATAATATGGGTGAAAAATATAATGTCACAATAATTGTAAGGGTCATTATGTGCATAAAATGAAGAGGATGCATGCACAGGCCACATATTCTGTTGACCAACTACTCTATGCATTTGAGAAAGTATTTCTTCTTTGAGATGGTTATGAACCAGTGAAATGAACTACCTTAATGGAAGGGGTGTTTTGTTGAGGGAATTGGACATATGGCAAAGGACTGAGGAGGAAATTAGGACCAAGTCTAGGCAGAATGCTAAATGTGCTTTAAAAACATCATTGATTTAAAGTCTCTTTCTTCTAACAGACAAATATATTATAATATACTCAGATGCATAATAAGTAGACACTGATGATTTATTTCAGACAAGCTGATAAAATGTAATTTATTGCCTTTTATTTTGCAGTCAGCTGAGTACTTTGCTAATTCCTGATATTTATGTGTAGCTGTCTCTGAGAAAAATGACTAAGTATGATCTGACAAAGATCATGAAGGACTTCACTTATACAGGCAACATTCTGCTCTCCCTTTCTCTACAGCATTCCCCTTCATCAATGTATTACCTGTTAGACATGCATTACTTGTTGTGATTAATTACTTTTATAAGTAATAGTCTTATGGTGGATTGTGTTCTGTGGCAAAGCAAGGATGTTTGGAATTGCACACCAGCCTTCAAAATGTAGTCCTTACCCTCAAAGTGACTCATGTCCAGGCTGTGCATGCAAACCTGAAATGCTGAAAATAAAATAACTCCCGGAAGTGAGAGGCTTGAGCACTAAACCCATATGGCCAGCAGGCATTTTCAAAAAGTCTAATTTAACAAAATCGGGAATTTAATAAAATATAACCATAGTAAGTAAAATATTAACATATATCTTTCTAATAGTTCTCAATATCTATAGCAAAGCATACAAAATATATATACTCCATAGGGTACCCGGTATATACCCAGTATCTCCTTTGATTATAATGAATGCCTTGAAAAGGTTTGAGTGTAATTTCCATTGGCATAATATAGAATGTTAGAGACATTCCACATTTTGTATACTCCAGTTATTTAGTAACATTGACTTGTATCAGTGTCAGTACATGCTAGTCTGGTAATTACTCTTGGAATGAACAGTTACAGTCAATGATTGCTACTATAAGTGCCTAGAATGTTGTTCCGGTTTATCAGATGATGAACAATTCACTTTAAGTTACTTTATGTTATAAAATAAATGAATAATCAAAAGTGTTTTTATCTGTGTTTCTGTTATCCCCATCACTGGCAGCATGACTAAAATCTCCCATAAAATTACTATGACAAATTAAGAAGCTTTCGTACTCTGTAAAAGACAAGCTTGATGTTCTTTTAATGCTCTTAAATCCCCAAGACCATTGCATATGGATTTTTCTGATGCATCTTTTATAGGTAGCACTTCATTTATGAGATGTCGTCTACAAGACTATTGTTTTAGTATTCTCACACCAATATATAGTGACATTACTACCTATGTGTGCCTACAACAATGAAAAGTGTGAGCCCTAGTATCTGATTGTAAACCCTGTGTCTGTTATAATACATGTACCAACTTTTTTCACACAAAAAATGATTCGGGGCTACATCCCCCTTTCTTTACATTTCTTGCATTTATGAAAGCTACATTCTTCTCTGATCCAGGGTATGTATTTTACTATGCTGGCAGATAGAAATTGTCCCTTTTCAGTACCTATTATCCCTTATTGACAGATGTAGTCACACAGTGAGGATATTCGCACATTTTGTGCCACACCGAAAGGCAAAGAATCCCAGGTTTATGGTACCATATCATTGCAATGAAATGAGGGTCATACTTTTGGTTCTATACTTGGATGATATTCAAAGTGAAGGCAAGAGGGCACTGAACATACGGTTTTAGTTTGCTAGCAAGCTTATCTAAAAGGTGTATCATATCTATTTTGCCTAGCTGTGCTCCCATGTGAAGTATGATCATATAATATATATATATAATTTTTACTTAACCTACAGACCTTATTCACAGTTTTGATTCACATAAGCTAATAGCAATTACTTGTCCCTTTCAAGACTTGTGAGGTGAGTGTCACTTTTCCATACTATAAAGCCACTAATAACCAGAGAAAGTAATGTCTGTCTGTCTGTCTGAAGTTGTGCCTAGCAGTTTTATGTTGCAGGCTATATTTAACAGAATCCCCTAGGGTATAGTCTTTATTATGCATGACTCCTCAATATGATGATTCCATATGTGTATTATAGTGGGGACAGTGAGAAGTTGCTTTCACCTCGGCATATGATGTTCTATTGTTTAAATGTCTTGTAAGCCTTTATTACGAGATGTCTTGAAAATGTCAGCTAATGTCCTCAGAGACATGTCTGCATGCTAATGTTAGGCATTAATTGCTAAGAGTTTTATATCCAGTATTTATTTGTTTATGCATGTATGTATTTATTTATTTATTTATTGCATTTGTTAACTGGGTAGTGTCCAACTGGTCCAGAAGCCCGTTTTCAGTGGAGGCCACAGGAGAAAAGCTCCACAAGCAATAACAAAGCTTACAATAAATAATTTTATAATACAGCAAATGTAAATCCAAAAAGACTGTACAGAAACATGGAGGCAGCTAGTATAGATACAAAAACCAACAGTCTTTATTGTTAGCTAATGCTTTCACACACTCAGGTGCTTCATCAGACTTTATGCACGTAAAATGCAATTTAAATACACTCCCAAAAATTCAAACAAACCAATAAAAACCCTTAACCTATTAAAACTTTGTACAAAATTTAAAGTAATATCAAAAAATAAAATAACATAAAAACTTAGCTTGGCTTTAAAAATAGATACATATCTTACTAAAAAGGCATAATAATCTAATTTTTAATTAATTTGCATACTTTTAATGCTGGTTTGATAGAAATGGTATCATTGAGACCGGAGCCTAAATGTGCTCTAAGTCTGAAGATCCATTTCATTTCTGCTGTATCAGTGGAAGCATAAATATCTCCCAACCTGACATTTTCATATATGACCTGCACTACTTGAAATATAAACAAATGTGTTTCACCTTCTGATGAAGTATGCTTAGCTAAAGCACTATATAATAACTTTTTCCTAGTACAATAAACATGATCTCTGATGCGTTCATGAAGCCTCCTATTTGTTTTCCCTACATAAAATTTTGAACATATATTACAGTGAGCTAAATAGATCAAATCTCTTGTGTTACAATCAGCATGTACTTTAAAATACCAGACCCATTTTGTATCTGGATGTGTACACTGTCCACTCTCATAGATGAGATGACAAAAATTGCAATTATTACATTTCTTGGTCCTTCTAAGCACCGAATAATCCGCTTGCCGAGTACTAGGATAACACAAGAGTTGTTTAAATGTACTCTTGTTCTTATATACAACTCTAGGATGCACACTTACTATTCCTCCAACAGCACTTTCTGTGTGCAAAATATGCCAATTTTTATATAAAATGTCTCTGACATGTTTCATGGTACTAACTGAGCATGGCTGATAGTTTTTTGAATCGTTTGGATGAAAACTGCCATGAATAAGGAAGCCATTTTTGTAATGAAAGATTACAGAACTGTCTAAATGTCCATATTAATCCTCTTCTCTCTACGGAGTTGAATGTAGCTATACAGACTGTGAATGTTAGTGCTGACACTAATATATAAGTTAAAGCACTGATGGGTGATATCGAAAATGATTTATATCGTAGCAAATGCCTCCAGTGCCAAAGGTATCACATGGAGGCATGTCTAAAGTTTAATGTGGTCCAAAGAGGACTTAGAGTGTTAAATATGCTGACATATGGCAATACTTTTCCAGATTTGTTGGCCAAGTGGCAGAGGATAAATCTGGATATGAGTAAAGCCTACATGCAGTTAATAATTGAACATTTTACACCCGTTGAGACTGAACTAAATGGGCCAATTGAATCTAAATATGGAGAATTGTCCAAATTAACAGGTATTGATAATGCTGATGTATTTTTCCATGAGACTATTGACAATGTTTTGGCTTATGAAAGGAAATTATTATTAATTAAGAAGAAAAAACTTGTCTGGGACATGGATGATTTTAGGAATCAGGGGTATTTGCTTGGCCGAGGAATGAACAGCTTCGTTAACCAATCACTACTCGTGAGTGAGCATGTTTTGACCAATCCACAGGCAGATGGAGGCGTGTCTTCAATTACATCACAGGTTCCTGTTTGCATTGAAATACCAGTGACTCAGACACCTTCAGTTATTGGCAAGGATGCAGTCGAAAGTCGGGTTAATGTCAATGTTGTAGATGGGGATGGTGTAGTGAGAAGGAAAACTACCTCTACCGTTAACACAGTGGTTGAACCCATTTTACTACTCCCTTTTCATATACAGAGCAAATCTGTCCAAGAAAGGGACAACACATGAATGGTACAAAAATGGAAAGAGACTTCCAATCACAACAATGGACACACACTGAAGAAGATGTGGCTGAATGTTCAAACGGGTTAGTATGGAATTTATCTAACCATCCTTTGACTATGTCTGAAGTTTCATTACTTATGGAAGGTTTGAGATACGTACCATTGAACACAGCCAAGATTGATGAGACTCTATTAGAGATTAGACTGTTTGCCAGGAATATAGCATTGCGTGTGACTTTTGGTAATATGAGTATGTCTCAAAGCAATATTTTTTTCAAAACCGAGTAGCTTTGTACCAGCTTTTACACCTGCTTTAGATATTTTTGTCAAAGCCTGTGAAATTGACCTATATAGTTATTTTAATACATGGAGGCCTAATATGAATGATAATTTAAGTTATAATGAACGTCAGGCATTGAAAACAATACAAAACAACAAGGAAATCATTGTCAGACCAGATGACAAGGGTAGACCTGTTGTTGTTTTGAATGTTGATTTTTATCTACAACAAATGTTGTTATTGTTGGGTGATGTCTGTACATACAAACGAGTTGAGTTATCTGCTATAGAAGAGATACAACAACATGTTTGTTTTGGGTTTGTATGAATGCCTTTGTACTGGACTTATTACTTGGGATTTGTACAATTACTTCAATGTAGAGTTTCCACTTGTACCTAGGTTATATGGATTGTCCAAGATCCATAAAAATCCCACTTTTCCCAGCTTCAGACCGATGGTATCTGGTTCAGGTTGGCTTGCAGAACCAATATCTATTTATGTAGATAAACAGCTTAGAACTGTTTTAGATAAATATTTGATTGTTTTGAAAGATACTGAACATTTTCTGCGAGATTTGTATTCTGTTTTTGGTACAGGGACATATTCATCCATGATTCTAACAACTTTAGATGCTGAGGCTCTCTTTATGTGTATTCCTAATGGTGAAGGCATAGATATGGTGAAGAGCTATCTGAGAAGGGATGGTTCTTTTGATGACAGACATATTGATTTAATTTGATATTTGCTTGAGGTTATACTTGACAACAATGTGTTTGTCTTTGAGGGAGCATACTATTGGCAACAGAAAGGTGTCGCTATGGGCACCAGCTGTGCCAATAGTTATGCTAATTTAGTTATGGCAGAATGGGAACATTCTAATATTGTGGATCATTTAGGGACTGACCTTATTTTTTACAGGCATTTCGTAGACAATATTTTTTTCATGTGGAAGGGGAATGTGGATCACCTTCTAAGTTTTATACAAGAGCTTAACAATAGCAATACTGTTTTACATTTTGCACATAAATTATCTACTAACATTGAGGTTTTAGATGTTATAGTTTCGGTAGATAATGCAGGGGGCTTCACCACAGGGTTATATTTTAAAGATTGTTATTGTCCCTCTTTTTTGCACAGAACCAGCATGCACCCTCAACACGTCTTTTCCAGTGTGGTGCAGGGGCAAACCTTTAGAGTAGCTAGGTTGACTTGTAACAATGACATTTAGTCTAATAGTTTAGAAACCTTGAAGTCAGAATTTATAAGAAGAGGTTATGAAGAAAGAATTGTATCTAGAGCTATAAATGCAACCATACAAGAGAGAGTACCAACGAATAACGATCCAAAGATCCACAAACAGTCCAAAATTAAGGAACTCAGTGATGAACTGCACAGATACGAAAAACCAACAAATGTAAATCCAAAAAGACTGTGTAGAAACATGGAGGCAGCCAGTATAGATAAAAAAACCAACAGTCTTTATTGTTGTTAGCTAATGCTTTCACACACTCAGGTGCTTCATCAGACAACATTATGCACGTAAAAGGCAATTTAAATACACTCCCAAAAATTCAAACAAACCAATAAAATCCCTCAGCCTATTAAAACTTTGTACAAAATTTAAAGGAATATCTAAAAATAAAATAACATAAAAAACTTAGCTTGGCTCTAAAAATAGATACACATCTTACTAAAAAAAGCATAATAATCTATTTTTTAATTAATTTGTGTACTTTTAATGCAGATTTAATAAAAACAGTATCATTGAGACTGGAGCTTAAATGTGTTTGATCCCCAGTGGAACCATTAGTTGGGAGGGTGGCCTAATGGTTAAGGTGTTTGCCTTACAAGCACAAGGTACAGAGTTTGAGTCTTTCAAAGGATAATTGACTAAGCTTAAAATGGCTCACAAGGGCAGTTAGGTTAGTACTAATCTATGAACCTATGTGCTTTGAGTCTGAAGATCCATTTCATTTCTGCTGTATCAGTGGAAGCATAGATATCTCCCAACCTGACTTTTTCAAATATGACCTGCACTACTTGAAATATAAATGAATGTGTTTCACCTTCTGATGAAATATGATTAGCTAAAGCACTATATAATAACTCTTTCCTAGTACAATAAACATGATCTCTGATGCGTTCACAAAGCCTCCTATTTAATTTCCCTACATAAAATTTTGAGCATATATTACAGTGATCTAAATAGACCAGATTCCTTGTGTTACAATCAGCATGTTTTATATCCAGTATTTATTTATTTATTTATTTATTTATTTATGTATGTATTTATTTATTTATTGCATTTGTTAACTGGGTAGTGTCCAACTGGTCCAGAAGCCCATTTTCAGTGGAGGCTGCAGGAGAAAAGCTCCACAAGCAATAACAAAGCTTACAATAAATAATTTTATAATACGGTTGTCAGAACAGAGTACAAACAATAGTGTACACAAGTATACAGAGTCTCAAGTGAAAGGACAAGCCATTATAGACTTAGAGAGCATACAAATTACAAAAACAGTGTTCGCAATATATATTTCAGACACAGCATGCATATAAACAGTGAAATAATGACAGGGAGTTAATTACCATTATGAGTATGTGTACAGTATGGGGTGGAGTCAAAGAATCAGTGTCCATCGGTGAAACAGTATGAAAGCTGTTATAAGACAGCAGAGTTTGCAGAGAGATGGGGGGAGTATAATAGGAGGTTAAAGTAGAGGATAAGGTAAGGTATAGGGAGGCAGTTAGCCTGATGAATAGCAGGAGCAGAGCCAGTGTTTGGCTAGGTAGTTCTTTAGGAGTTGTTTGAACTCATACTTGGTTATATTTATGCCTCCCACAGATTTTAAGAGTATTATTAAATTATGTTGTATTCGCAGTCACTGTGGTGCATTTCTTAAGCTATTTGAGTATTCATCTTCTATATGTCCCACAGCAGAGAGCTCACATAGGGTTTGCATACTGTTTTTAACTTTTAGCTACATTATTTTTCTGAGAATTTATACTCCTACTGTCATTACATCCAAGTGACGCCTCCAGGTGCATCTGCAGTTACCCCCTAATGCTCCTCTAGGCGTCAAATATTACGTGTTCATACTTGCATTAATAATTCCAAAACCACGCTACATACAAGGTATCAGAATATTTTATCTTGAAGCATACATGATGGCAAACAGAATTGTACTGATATTTGACCTCTGTACATGAGTATTTATTAGAATTGTAAGGTGATAACTTCATTTTTAAAGGCTTAGGCCACACCCACTAGGAGTTAAAGGTACACACTCAAAAGACTTGTACTGGAGGGAATGAGTCTAGTTACACTATAATGCTAAGAACTGTGCCTTATCATTTATTTATTTGTGTGCGTGTGTGTGTGTGTGTGTGTGTGTGTGTGTGTGTGTGTGTGTGTGTGTGTGTGTGTGTGTTTGTGTGTGTACATTTTTTGAATTTTTCAGCTATATTTTCAGCAGCATATGCAGCTTCCTTTATTTTAATTCTAAGTATAATAAATGTATCATGATTGTATTACATGGAATACTGTGTTTGCTCTCCAAAACTAGGGGAAAGACAGACATCTTAAGCAGTTTCTGACATCAGAAAGGTGCATATCAAGCATTTGTTGTGCACCCCTCATTGCAGGTAAGCTTTAGTTTCATGCTTGAACATTAACAGTGGACAGTATCCACCTCAGATGAGTGCAGGGGAAAAGCAAACAAGTTAAAAATCTACTAAATTCATTCAGACACTCTCTGGGTTCTAGTTTTCAGATTTAAAACAATTAGCACACCTGTAGTTTTTTTTATCTTACTTTAGTAGTATATTGGAAGAAGTAAATCTCCATGCACTGCAAAAAAGTATGACTGGGTCCTTCCAATCTTAACTCAGTTATTATGTGTCCTTGACATGAAATAAATGCAAACATTCACCTCACAAACTCACTCTCAAGATAAATTTCTTGACATGCATGTCTCAGGCTGTTTACAAGAGGAGAGTCTGGAGACCCAATCATAATTCTCTGCATCACGTAATTATGTATAATGTCATTCTGTATTATTAGGCTGGAGCCCATTAACATGCAAATCATGTTTAAATATTTTCTGTTATAAACTGTAGCTTTCTGTTGTCCATCTTAAGCAAAGGATTGTAATTAAATGGGACGTATCTTATTAGAAATCAAAACTGCTCACATGTACACCTGTTAGGTGCCATTTGCAGAGCTTAACAAACACAAATGCTCAGCAGTGTAGCAAGTAGAATTAATCTGTCCATAGTGGTGAAAGATATGCTGTGCTGTTTCCTAGTACTCTCACACAGAAGGTTAATGGCTGCTGCCAGACATTAACTAGCGAACTGATTGTGAATTATTGCATCCAACTAGTCATTAAGATTTCACTCATCCTACCCAAGTAACATTCACTGACTCGAAAAAATGTAGCTTATCGTCCACATCCATTGTAGAGGAATAGGCCACCCAGCTTCACATTGGGAGGAATAAAAAATAGTTTAGCATGCCTGTACCCGCCATGTGGAGATACATCATTTCTACTTGATGCTCAACAAATAAATAAATCATGGTGGGCGGAGAGATTCGTTACACAACACCTTCCCAAACTGTCAAATAGAAATCCACTGCAAATCACATGGGAACTGGTTGATGGGGTGAGTATTCTAAAACTCAGCACTGGCTTGACTAGTCTAGCACTGCTTGAAGAAGGACATACGGTCGAAGGGTGGGTAAAAGTAAAGTGTAAGTGGTCATAATACTCAGTTGCATACTATTTCCTATGATCCTGTGATTCTATATTTCATCTTGTCTGATCTTTTTGTTAGATAATCAAACCTCCTTTTCCTCAGAGTCTGTTGTGGAACATGCAGGAACTTGTAAAAATTCCAAAACTAGAAACTGTTTTGTTGCTGCAACACTAATTAGCTGAGTTTGCATTTTGCCATGGTCTTTTGTTCATAGATGTGCTATCGTCTTCTCTACTCCTCACTAGAAGGCAGTGACATTAGTAGCCACTGACAAGCTTACAAAAGTTCAAGTGGTATCAAGTTCTGCAGTCCTTCATCATGAGAACATTTTCTCATTCCCCAGTAATTCTCCACAGCTCCCCATCTTTCCAGAACTGGAAGAGGAGGTGCAATGTTTGCCCATTGGAGATACCCTCTTTCTTCTCGAGCATATACACTATTCTTATGTGGCATTTCCAAAACTGTGTAGAATAATTACTCATGCATATTTTATTGGCTAGCTTGTGTTCACCTGCACAATCTTTCAGCATACACCCTCATTTTTAGCAGCCTGCAGTTTATGTTGCCACCATTCCCTAGATCTCTCTGTCTTTCTAACAGTTTTCAAATTATAAATGCTTAACTGTTGTTTTTGATATAAATTGAGACATTTCCATCTTTTGTGCTTTCTTGTGCAGTAGCCAGTCTAAATGTGTAGAAGGCATCATAGCCTTGCACTACTGGTGTGCTCTCTGTGGTTTTAAACCATGTCTAAGTAGCTGCACAGATATCTACATCCTTGAGGGTTTGAGAGCTTGCAGGGCATGGAGTTTCTTGTTTACACTTTAGAAGGCTTATCAGGTTGGCAATGTCTAAAAAAGTTATTATTGTGGTGGACAAGATTTTAGCTAATATGCAAAAGGATAAAGGGACAGATGCAGAACATGTCTCATGCCCTGGCAAAGCAGCATGATCTATCAATCACATTCCTCCAAGTACCCCTTCAAATGACATCAAAAATAAGTCAGTTATTAAAGTCAATCTTCTGTTCATATTGTGGAGTCATCCGTGGAGAAGTTGGAATGCTGTTCAATGCTAGGCTTATGCCAGCCTGGGACACATGGGATGAGAACTCCATCACGTCTCTCTTAATATAGTCTGTGAAGGTACATCTCAGGTCATTTACACTCACATGGACTGAAACTGAAACATGCTTGTGCTTGTAGTTCAATGGTCTCAGCATGGGCATGATAGGAGTTGTTTTGGTAGAGTGCTTCTGAGGTTTATAAGGATGTTTATTGTAAGTGCAATGTCTGAGAGGTCTTTGTGGTTTAGAAAATAACATTTAAGAGCCTCAGTATATGTGAGTCTATCTGTATGGTCCATATGTGCGTGGCAGGTATAAGGTCTGTGCTTCTGGCAACCTGTGTGGTATTAGCAATGATTGTATGGGAGAACTTTGCCTCATGTTACATTATGAAATTGCATTTATCACATGCCGTATTAGTCTGTTTAAGAATTAGGTAGTTTCTGTAAACAAGAGACAATTATTACATAGGCCTCAGGATGTACATATCTACCAAACTTCCTGTAGAAATAGTAGGATAGTGAATCCACATGGTTACACATCCTTATTATGTAATCTACAAGAGGATGATACCATAGGGGTTTACAGCTGGCTAGCTTGAGTGCTGTAATAGCATGGACTATAATTAAGACTCTAAACTCATGGGGCAATGCTCCTCAATGCTCAGACTAGGTGCTCTTTGTGAAAGTAAATTCTAAGGAAATTTCAAAGGTAGTTTTATAGGGAAAATTTCAGTGCTAAGTGCCTGTGTTAGTACAGGACTTTGCTAACTACTGCTGCCTGATGCCAAGCCTTTTGCAAACCAGTCCTTTTTACAGGCTCACATAAACAGTAAACAAACAAAAGAGCTCACTGGTCAATCACAATAAGTACATTTTAAACGTCCTCTGTGATTTTCAGCACAAGGTGAGACCAGGCTACTATCAACTGTCACTAGAGTTCAAAACTAACCCTTCTAACTTTAAATCAGTAAAGCAGCCTGGAAGTACAGTAAGTAATCAATTAAACAGTAATTCAAACTGAAAGTGCAGAAAGTAATCAACCTACAAGGCAACTCAAGTAGAAGACACTTAAAATAAGCAGGAATGCAGAATGCAACAGTTTAAATGCAATGGCAAAAACAACAGCACTCTAAAATGATTTTACACAATGTATTCTCGGCTGGAGCACCTTCTGTGTGGAGTCTGCATGTCCTCCCCACGGTTGAGTGACGTTAAAGACATGCAGGTAGGTGTGTGCATGAATGGGTATGCCTTCCTTGAAGGTTGGGCATCAGGCTGGCATCTTGGCACCATAAAAATCCACTGCCAACCATTAGCGAGTCGGAGTTCCACTGTGGCGACCCCTAACCGGGAAAAGCCGAAAGACATTACTTTTTACTCACTTTGCTCTTTCTCTCACCAGAAGGAAAAGAGTTAGCACTAGTCACATGTTGATTCCTGAGAAGTGGTATTAACGCTGATGTCTATGGCACAAAGCATTTGCTATTGTCTTGTCTTAGTAGATAGCCTGGACAGAACCTACAGCAACTGTAAGCAACAGAAAACAAAGAAGCACAAAGGCTATGCAGATTTTCTCAAAAAAACTGCAACCTGACCACTCAGTGAAGGCCGATACACACTGCCCTAACAGAGACCAGCAGGAACCAATGGCCCTCTGCTTCTCTCACCATGTGCAAGCAAGTAGCATTAATCCCACGTTGACTCCTAAAACCCACTTTTCAGGCTTTCCAGTGATTGTTAATTTCTATGAATGCTAGGAACTAATGTCCATCTGTTTTTAATAATGTCCGTCTGTTTTAATAATGTCCACCTAGTTTTAATAATGTCCATCTGTTTTTAATAATGTCCATCTGGTTTTAATAATGTCCATCTGTTTTTAATAATGTCCATCTGTTTTTTAATGTCCATCTGTTTTTAATAATGTCCATCTGTTTTAATAATGCCCATCTGTTTTTTTATAATGTCCATTTGTTTTTAATAATGTCCATCTGTTTTTAATAATGTCCATCTGTTTTTTTCTCTTACCAGGAGCAAAATAAAATCAGTAATTCCAAACTGATTCCTGACGCTTTTTCTAGCTCACCAGTGATTGGTAGCCTGGTCCTAGATGTTACAGATTTTAAACGTAAATGGAATAAAGGATTAATACTCTGAAATGTGTGTACTAAGTGAGTGGGAGCGTATGAAACAGAAAATAACTCAAAACTTTAAGATTCTAAGGGGAGGGCCTTCTTCGTTTACCTCTTAGTGTCCAGTAGAATGAGCAGTTGAGGTGAGTCTGGAAGGGGCATCCAAAGTCAAATTTATGATAGAGGTGGGCAGATCAAAAGCCACCTAGTTTAAAAACACAATAGGGATGTGGTGGGCAGGTAAAAAAATCAAATCTAGTTAGACAGCAGCAGTGGTCATACACCACTTCAGCTAAATAATAATAAGGCTAAATACTTGCAGCTAAATAAGAAATCCAGTTTCTCAGCTCCTCCCACTAATTTGCTGGATTGGATTTCTTTTCATTCAGTAAATGGAAAATAATTCCTTTCTAACCAACTTTAACCAAAAACTTTTAAAACTCCAAAACAAAATTTAGAATACAACATGCTATAAGTGAAAAATAAACAAAATAATTGAAGTATCCAAACCTTAAATTAATACATTCAATCCACAATCAAATGCAGTCAAACAAGGGCAATATTGACATAGCACTTCAGCTAATTTTGTGCAGGCTTGTCTTAGTTCTTCACTGGAAGCCTTCTCTCACTCCCTTGTGAAGTAACTCTTGCAGCTGGTGAATATAAAGGGCTTGTCATCTGAAACAAACTACTATTGGTTTATGGTTTCTGTCTGCTAATGTATCACTTTTGGGCAAATGTCACATTTGGGTACATCATGATCAGAGAATATGTCTTTTAAAGATAATGTGACCAGTCTGGTCATTAAGCTCCGAAGGAACTGACTCATATTCTTCAGATACCACTAGTGGTAATTGCTCATCCAGTTTTGATGACTGTGCTCAGTGGCCAGGATACACCTCCTTCACTGGTCCAGATTACGTAGGATCTTGGTTCTGCAAATTAGGCAGAAGTTATACCTGTTGTCTCCCATGTCTTTTCTTTATCTAACTTGTAATGGACAGTCTAAACTCAGGCAAGGATTGAACTGAATGCTTTATGTTGTACAAATATCTGCATGCATATTTTGCCCTATTCTAATTTTGTTTCTTAATCACATACAGTACAGTCTTAGGCAACAGCTTTATCTCAAGCATATAAGATGGTGGGTTGAATCAGTCAGCACACAATTAGCTGTGCTGGAATCACTCATTTCTGTTTTGTGGTATTGCTCTGGAGGACATTAGAGGTAAAGTCAGATCTCATTGGTTAAGAATTTTTCTTAGACATCTGTACAGCTCTATCAGCATTACCATTTGCTTGTGAATAATGTGAACATGAAATTGTATGGACAATTCAAATTCCTTTGTAAACTGTTGAAAATCTGAAGATATGAAATGACTTCTATTGTAAGTGACAATTTCAATAAATTTTCCCATCTGTAAAACATTCTTTTAAACAGAGATATGACTGGTTGACTAGTTAGTGATGATAAAGTGAATAATTCAGTGTCACTCAAATAATTGTCCACTGCTGAAAGCTAATTATTCTGTTCCCATTGTGTTCACAAAAGTCTTCTGCAATATTTTGGTAAGGCTCTTTTTGGTAAGGAGACACAATTAGGGATTCTCTTGTTTTTAGAAGGTCTGAGGTCAACAATGACATTTAGGTACAGGCTTAGCCATATCAGCACTGATATTTGGTCACTAAACTGACATTTCTGCTTTATCTACGGCAGGTTGGGACCCAGATGTAAAGTTAAATTTTGGTTGTGGTGGTGGTGACAGTGTCACTGCTGCTTCTGCCACTTGCAGAAGTCCAACAGGCCTTGTCAGAAGTTTAGATGCAGCTTCTGATGCTAGTGTATATAACAGTAACATAAATGGAGAAAGGAAGAGAAAAAAACACAAAATAAATACTTACAATATAAAAGATAGCAACAGAGAAGGTAGGGGAGAGAGAAGTACAAATACAATGAAAAACTAAAGTTGATATAAGTTTTGATAATACACTTAAACATAATATGCTGGAAGGGCTGAAAAACACTTAGCTAGATAACTATGATGGGAACCTGAAGCAATAGCCATCATCACCTGCATTTTGATAACTAGAAAATTAATGGGATGGGTTGTGTGGACAAATGAGCGGGTGTTTCTAGTCCAAGATGCAGTAATGATGTCTGAAACAAATGTATATATACAAAAACAGCATACTGCTCAGACTTAACATTTCACTCCCAGGTTATTAGCAAAGGAAACAACTGTATTAACAAAGATGTCCACCCACCCAAAAATGTTCATCATACATATTTTCTGCATTTAAACCTGTACTTAATATAATGATACATAAAAATAAACTAAAATATTTCATGACAACACAGCTAGAAGAGGAATGAACCCATAGGCATCATCTCAATGTTGGAGCACACCTTAACATTCCTACCCACTTGTCCACATGTATGACAGGATGCATACATAAACCTGCTAATGACATTCAGTAGTCATAGTGCTACCTTTCACTTATGGCAGTTATCACAGAATTGGCAGTGGTATATGAAAGATATACATTTTAGGAATGAATTCCCTATTACTGTTAATATTAAAAGCAAGACAGTCTGAGGCAAGTATATTCATTCCAGTACTCATTTTGGCACTCCGGTCTTCTCCTGTAAAGCTGCATATTCACTTCAATTTCTTCAGGGTCCAAAGAGATAAAAAGAGAACTGTTTAATATATCTGAATGGCATGCAGTGCCAGTTTAAATGTGCAGCTAACAAAAGTACTATGTACTACCTGCAGTCCATAAATGGTAGCTATTGTTTAACTTCCTCATCCTATCAGCCAAGGGGGTCAAGACAGTAATGGTGACAGCACTGTTCCTTCATTTGCAGGATGCCAGTGGTATGGATGACAGCTTAGCCTAAATTATTCCAGACGTATGAGGCGGTAAAGAAATATTTTTGTCTCCTATTTGCACCACCTCTGTGCTATAAATGAAGCACTACCCTCTCCTTCTCCAGCCAGGATTTCTCGTCTTAAAAAATCTCAGAGAAAAATTGCAGAGAAATGGCATCTAAATCAGGTCTTGTGTCTCTTATTGACTGCACACTGACAGGATTTCCTTTGCATGATGCATTCCAAACTCAGAAAATATAACTAGTATACTCTTATAGTTCACAATAGAACATTAAGGTCTGAAACATGGTCCCTGTTTATGATGTTAAGAAATCAGACACTACAACAGCTCAAGATACAGATGGTTAAATGTTGAACTACAGTCACCCTGAAGGCATGGCCTGGACTGTGCATGTGCAGTGCTGCCTACAGGGACCCAGGTGTGTGCATGGCATTGACAAGTCCTGAGCACAATGACTAACAGGTGTGCTTGTCACACAAACTGAGGGATTCAAGAATAATAATACGCTGAGTGCTAATTAGCATGATTATCATAACTAGCCAGGTGAATCTGCACAATATAAGCATGACAGCAAGCCAGAATCCTCATTGCACTATAATGAAACCTGAGACCACAGAGTTCATGGCCTGCTAAAGGTGAATTTCAGAAGATCCTTTCTAAAAAATACCTCTGCTTGCACAAGATTAAGTGCTACTTTTTACAATTCCATTCATTTGTCACATGGATGCTTTTAACTGCTATTCAGCCTATTGAGAATAAGATGCATTTGGTCAGTACTTCTAAGTATGTTCGGAAAGTCACACTGAGAGGAGGATTCCAAGAATACAACAACTGCTATGCTGCAGGATTGCTAAGCATAGTGGGAGACACATTCATGAGCACAAATTCAGAGTGTAGTTCAGTACATTTCACCATTGTATACATAGCACATATCTTAGATGCAAAACTATTTGCTAAAGTGAGAGGAACAGTCATGTCTAGGTCAGTTGTAATTTTATGTAATTGTTTTGTGAGGGACATGTAATCAGTAAACCTAGGTGGCTGAAGTTACTTAAAGATTGTGCATACAGATATATGATTGTAAGACTTAGTAAAAGCGTGCTATATGCCCAAAGAAGATACTGGTAGAATTAGGATTTGTAAAGGTCATGCAGGTACAAAGCAGTTAATTTCACTGTTTTCTTTGCCAACAGTACAATGCTTAAAAAACAGGACAGTCAGAAACATGCTACTGCATCTGCTGGGACATCATCCAGACTTACCATCATGGATGATGGCTTTTTGGCCTGAAGGCAGTTCACCATTTCTTTTTTTTTTTTTTCAATAATATTTTTATTATTTTTCCATTCATAACACAACATTTCACAAGAGTAATTCCAGGTTTTACACAGTTGGTATAAACATTAATAACACTTACATCATATTTACACTATTTACAAGAATGCTTTCAACATTTAGTGGTATTACAAAAGATAAAACTTTCTTTTTTTTTTTTTTTTTTTTTTTTGTATTACCCTTCCTATCAAGTACTACTACATCTTGTTGTGGGTGATAATTGTGTGTATTATCAGTGTAACCCCTATTCGATAATTCATGCAAGTATAATGTTGAAAATTTGTTCCCAAAGTTTCAAACTCATATGTTTTTGGCTATGTTTATTTAATATGTATTTGTGAGCTAAAATATGTTTTATCGCTAAAGTCCTAAAGCTGTTCCATGAAAGCGTAGATGGTGTTAACCAGTTGGTTGCTATGTAAAGTTTTATTAATAAGAAAATATTTATGAGAGTGGATCTCTGGATTTTTGATAAATTATTTGGCGATATATGTAAAATTGTAAATTCCCAATTGAGTGTTGACATTTGGTATCCCATTTTTTGAAGTTGTAATTTCAGTGAATTCCAAAATTTGAAAACACATTTACAACTCCAGAACATGTGCAGAAGGTCAGCTGTTTCATCCTTACAAAGTGGACACATTTGTGAGTTCTTGGGGTCAATTTTATGTAGTCTAAGACGTGTGTAGTAAGCATTATTATATATCATGAGCTGGGTAAATGTTAGTTTTAGAAGTGTTGTGTATTTTATAGTTAAATTAATCGCCTGCTCTATTCTGTAATTGTCTAACGCTGGTAGTTTATCTCCCCAATATTTAGATATGAGTATATCATCTTGAAATTTCAGTTCTTTTATTAGTTTGTATGAGTATGATATAAATTTCTTATTTTGTAAAAGAGTTTGCCATAGTAGGTTGCAGTTCCTCAGATCATCTTTATTAATCTTAGTATCATTTAAGTAACCTATACATAATTCTTTAATCTGTCTTAGGATTGTCAGATACATCTTTGGAAGGCCCAACTGAGTTCTTATTTCTTGAGCTGAACAATTTAAACATGGGTGTAAATCTTGAATCGTGATATGAGATAATATTGGAAATTTTTCCAGGTCTATTATTTTATTATTAATTTTCAGATTAGGGTTTTTATGAATGGGCTGTAGAATCATCATATGTTGAAAAAGACCCATTATTTTGAATAGGTTCTGTGTTAGTAAAACAGAGTTTTTGAGGGGTTCCATTAAGTTATGTGTTTTGATATTTTCACTATTTAAGAACGGTAGCGCTTTAGGGTTTATATTCAAACTTTGAATATATTTAAAGTTTAGTTTTACCCAGTGTGGAGACCAACTAATATCTTGTGAATTGAAATTTGCAATTCTTAGTGTTCTATTTGCATTAATAATCAAGTAGTAATATTCGAAATTTGGAAGGTCTAAACCACCTTTACTTTTTGGTGTCATCAGTTTGTCATATGAAATTCTACATTTTTTCGGGTCCCAAATGAATCTAGCGAATTCCATGTGAATTTGCTTAAAAAATTTCTTGGGTATTAGTAACTGTGAAGACATAAAAATGTATAATAATCTAGGCAAAATATTCATTTTGATAATTGAAACTTTTGCTAATACTGGTAATTTCAGATTTATCCATCTCTTTAGATCCAGTAGAATGTGGTCCCACTTTTGTTTAATGTTATTAAGATATAAATTTTTGTTATCTGTGGAGAATATAATTCCTAAATATTTAATTCTTTCTTCAGATTTTATTTGTCCTATCAGTGGTAAAAGTGAGAAGGGTTTTGGTGATTTTAACAGAAAAATGTTATTTTTTTTATATTTATTTTATAGTTTGATATTGAAGAAAAGTCTTTAATAGCCAACATTATTTTCTCAGTGTCTGAGACTGGTGTTGTGCAATATATATTAAGATCATCAGCGAAAGCTGACAAGGATATTGTTGTGTTAAATAATATTGGAGCATTATGGTATATGTTTTGTTTGATATGTAAGAATAAGGGTTCTAAATATAAGTTAAACAATAAGGGAGATAGAGGGCATCCTTGTCTAGTACCATTTTTAATTTGTATTCTATTAGACCAGGTTTTATTTATATATAGAGCTGTATAAGGATTGTTATATAGTACTTGCAGGGTTAGGATAAATTCTTTAGGAATATTAAAGTATGGTAAAATTTGTAGTAAAAAATTTATGTTAACTCTATCAAAGGCCTTCTGTGCATCTATAATCAGTGCATATATATTTAGGTTATATTAATTAGCATAGGAAATTAATGTGTGTAGTGTTAGTGTATTGTCAGTGGTTTGTCTAGTTGTTAAGAAACCAGATTGTTCATTTGAGATGATAATATCTGTAATTTTTTTCAGTCTGTTGGCCATAATAGATGTTAGGATTTTGGTATCTAAGTTAAGTAGTGATATGGGTTTGTAGTTGTCCGGGTTCTGTAGATCAGTTTTTTCCTTAGGTATGAATATTGTTTTGGATGCAGTAAAGTGAATGTCGTTAATCTTGTTGTTCATAATATAGTTTAGTGTATGAGCTAAGATTTGTGCCAATGCACTATGAAATGTTTTATAGAATTCTGTTGTGAGCCCATCAGGGCCTGGAGATTTATGTGGTTTTAGTTTTTTAATTGTAGTTATTATTTCGTCAGTGGTTATTGGTTCTATTAGTTCTCTTTTCTGTTCCTCATTAATTCTCGGGAAATTAAGTTTTTGAAGAAAATTTCCCCCAGTATCGCTTATGTTTAAGTGTTCTTGTTCTCCATATATTTGTGAGTATATGGTTTCAAAAATGCTGACGATATCCTCAGTTTTTGTATAACTTTTGTTTTTATATAGTATTTCAGTAATTTGAGAAGGTATCTTGGATTGGTTAATCATTCTTGCTAGCGCCCGTGATGGTGTTTGAATATGGTTAGCATAGTTTGCCATAATTTTAGATTCCTGAAATGATAGGTTGTTGTTGTGAATCATAAAAAGTTTTTTCTGACATTTCAATAGATCCTTTTCCGTTTGAATGTTATAGTTTTTAATTAGATCCTGTTCTAATGATTTACTTTTAGCCTCCAGTTGCTGGATTTCACTAGTTTGAATCTTCTTATAATAAGAGGCTTTTTGGAGAAAAATACCTCTTATTTGAGTTTTGATTGATGCCCATTCAATGTCAGGAGGGTGTTTTTGTTTTCCTAAGTTGGCTGTAGCTATTTTAAGTATGTCTTGAACTTCCTGGATTATATCCCTTTTAATTAAAAGATTAGGGTTTAACGACCAATTATAACCCCTTATAGGTATGCTACTTTTGGTGTTTTTAGTAATGTTCAAGGTTATTTTGGAGTGATCAGACAGAAACCGAATGTGCACTGATACTGAGGGGTCAAAATTTTTCAGTTTTTCTGAAATAAGAAAAAAGTCAATTCTCGACCACATTTTATGGCAACTTGAGTAAAATGTAAAGTTATTTGGATTATCTGGGTTGTTACCATAGGTGAAAGGGTCATATATGTTAAAATCATATTTTAGTTCATTTAATGCAAACACTGCTTGTTTGTTATATGCTGCCTGTGGACTTGATTTATCTTTCTTAGGATTTTGATATGCATTCCAGTCACCTCCAATTATTATGTAATTGTTTTTATATTGATTTAAAATAGGATACAATGAGGCAAAAAAAAGTGTTGGTTATAACAGGGTGCATATAGATTAAACAGTAGAATAGGTTTATCATAGGTAGGAGTTGATAGGATTACATCGCACCATATCTGTTTTGGATTCTAGAATTTTATCTTGATACTGGTCCTTAATGATTATAGCTACTCCTGCACTATTGGTTATACCCTCAGAAGCTATAATTTCTCTTATCCTTTTCTTCCTTTTTATTTCTGACCATTGCTCTGTAGTTAAATGGGTTACTTGGATTAATATGCAGCTTGCTCTTGCCTTCAGAACTACATGTAGAAACAGTTTTTTTTTTTTGATGTTTTGAAGCCCTTTAATATTCCATGAATCTATTTCCCACATTCATGAAACTTTTCTTTCTTTTTGTAGTAGTGATCTTGAATGTTTGTGTACCTGTGTTGGGTTGCAATTATTTCTAAGGAGAATATGATACGAAAGCATTCTTTCATTCCCGTCCCTTCCCTGTGCCTACCCACTATACTCCTGGACCAGGAATTAAACAGGGCCTGTCCCAATTTAGATTCTGAAAATATTTGTATTCTTAGTATATGTATACCATAAATGTTAATATTTGAAAGGTAAGGAAAATGTAATAGCCCTGTAACATCTACCCTAATTAATACAAAGTCTAACCCACTCATTCCCCAATAACACTGCTTTAACAATTGCATCTCCTTATATGAGCTTTGAAATGAGTTGTCTAAGATTACATAACCTTTATCACCCAAACCTGTTCTTAAATTAGTACAGATTACCTCTTTCTAATCTACTTGTTACTAAAAGTAATTGAACTTCTAACAACTGTTTACCTCATTACTCTCGGTTATTAACTGATTATGTCTCGTATTAACACTAAGAGTCTTAACATCTCTTCATTTTCCATCCATTCTATACTTAACAATTGTTTTTAATTACCTATAAGACTCTGATGTATTTTATAGTGTGTCCTATAAGCATACAATCCTGTGTGATCACGTATCTCCATTTGTACAAACATTTAGGTGGGTACCAAAAAAGATATGTACATTTTACAATACTGGAAGCAATACTTTCTGATCATAGATTTTTAGTTTATGCACCCACTTTTGTAATTACTGATGTTCTTTTCATCTCATGATGTTACATAATTCAGCAAATCACTGTTTTTGTAACTCTCTAGTGAAAATATGAAATTGATAAGCTCAGAACTATTTGGAGATAGTTATATACAAGATACTCTCCACTAAGAGACAGACCAGTTAGAAGTTTAACATTACTAGAACATTTTAATTTATTCCACCAAACTGATTTTAGTATAATCATGTGTAAAAAAACAAACTGTAAGCTGTGATGCTAATCACCGTTTTATAAAGCTCTGCAAAAAAATAGGTAATTGAGTTTGGAGAGTTTAAATGTATATGAAGTGCCAGTATTGTTTCAAAATTGTTTTGTAAGTGTTTTGATTACTTGGCACCTTTATGCTTAAAAACAATATATTGGCGTATACATTTGCCACAATGATAGTACTGAAGAAATCCACTGCAAATGGTGTTTTGGTTACCAACAGCAAATTACCTCAGAATTTTATACCATTATTTGCTTATTGGAGTGAAGGGATAATATAATTGATGCATCTGATACATTTAGCACTGAGGGAGGTTTGGTGTCTGGTCCTGTATGTTTGTAAGTAGCTTGAATTGTTTCAAGTGTAAATGATTTATTGTACGAGTCACTTTAGTTAAAGGGAGTCTACAGGAAAAGATAGAAAACATGTCTGCTAGTTGTAATGTTAACTACCTGAATAACTGAAATGATTTTTTCTTTTATTTACAGTTCCTTCAGTTTTTATGTTCTTCAACACAACTAAGCCAATTGCTTAGCTTCTCAACGGGGGATTAATTCTGTTGTCGGACTTCCGGGAGCGCCACCTCCTCAGAGAGCCCTCAAAAGCTGGAAATCAGTTTACAGTTCCTCGCGTGGGAACGCTGGACAGACCTCGATGCTGTAATTTTCTTAGTGAGGTTCACGTAACTCGCATAGCGAGATTTCAGTTCGCGCCACTTTAAAAGTGAGGCCTTGAAGCTGGACAAGGTAAATTCAGGGAAAAGTAAGTCCTTGACTGTTTCCACGATATGAAACGGAGTTTGGAAGCCATGCCAGGTCCATCGGAGGGTGCACTCAGCTGTCCAGGTCGGGAACTTTCTTGAAAACCTTCAAAAAGGTAGATTTTGCTTCTTTTCTGTTAGCAACTGTGTATTTAATTCCCTCCACATAGAATATTAGAGAATTTGGGTATTTCATTTGAAATTTTTGTTTTCTGTCTATCAGAAACTTACAATAGGGGGATAGCAGCTGTCTAGCTTGTCTAACTTGAAGAGGCAGGTCTTGGGTTAGGAAGATTCTGTTATTATTCCATAGTATAGACCCACCATGTTTCTTTGTGTTTGTTAATATTTTGTTAACATCTTGGAAGTTCAGCAACTTGACGTATATTGGTCTTGGTGTATTAGTAGTTTGTGTTTCTCTCAGGGCTCTGTGCGCTCTCTCAGTTACTATTTGGTGTGCTGTTTTGTGGTCATTTAGAAGTGCTGCAAACACATCAATTATGGAATGGATCAGGTCATTGTGCTGTATATTTTCCGGCATGCCTCTTATGATTATATTATTCCGTCTGGATCTTGCCTCGAGGTCTATGATTTTTGCCTGCATGGTTTGTATGTCTGCTTCATGGGATTCCGATTTTTTGGATAGTAAGGCTATTTTTTCCTCATTTTCCACTAGTTTGGCTTCAGTTATCCATTCTTTGCAAGATTTGATTAATGGAAGATCCAAAAGTCTGCAGTTGAATAGACAGGTCTTTAATTGCCTCTTGAATAGGTAGTAAAGCTATTTTTAAATCATCCATGTTTGCCAGTTGATCTGTTTTATTTATTGTCCCAGATTTTGCAGCATCTTGTTGTCTTGCTGTTTTCTGTTTTTTAGCATTTAAATCTTTTTCCTGTGATAGTAACTCAGAGAGTTTGGTTTTTGTTGTTGTGAAGTCCATTTTTTTTTTATCTTCTTTGGACATTTGGTGATGATAAAGCGTCTTAATTTGAAGGTGGATTTGCAGTAAGCTCTGAGCACACGGTTCCCTTCCTTTGTTTCTCAGTTCCAGTAATCCTCTACAATCCTGGTGTAATTGATGCTTCTTTTATTTTAATGTCTCCTTCTTAGGGTATCTGGAGGTTAATTGTAGTTGTTCACTCAGAGTATTTATTTTGAAAAGGCGCAGGTCTTCCTTCTAGGTTGATTATTAATCAATAAGTTTTGGAGAGCTATGCAGTAACAGTGTTTACAGAACAGCAGCCATCTTTGCAGTCCAGTTCACCATTTCTACTGGGACCTTACCTAGGAAGATATTGTGACCAACATTAATGCAGTTGGTTGTCCGGACTGCAGTTATAAAATGGTGCAATGTAGGGTTAGTGGTATACATGGTACCCAACAAAGAGTTCAACTCCTGGCATGGGAGCATAGGGTACTAAGTGGGGGGCATCAACTGTATCACCCCTCATGGAGATGGCAGAGCTCCTGGCCTCTCTGAAATGGAGTGACACCTCTGCAGAGTCCCACAGTGTGATACTGGATGTTGCAGCAGAGCTGGATAATCCCTAGAGACAATCCACTGGAGATGACCCAGCTATGTAGGCATATTTCTGTGTATTAACACCTGTAAGTCCTCTCCACCCCATAGTCACTGCCAAACACATTAAATATGTCTCACATGAGGTATATAGGTACATCAGTGTTCAATATCCACAGGCATCTGCAAAAGGCATGCATATAAAGTATTACGTTTTTAATAGGTGTATTTTTGTGAAACTCAGCTGTATATATATGTATGGTGCTGGGTCATACACTCAGCTGTATGTATATGTGTGGTGCTGGGTCATACTTAGACTGCATATTTTGTGCTTTGGTGTATTCCCAGGTGATACTTTATCTAGCACCAGCACTGTGGAACTTCCACCACCTGATGTTTGAGAATCTGCTGCTTCTGATAATGATAGCTGGGTTGAGGAGATGAGGCAAGGAGTTCAGAGTGCATATTGGACACAGTCAAAATATGTGACCACTGCATCCCTGGCAGACCAGAAAAACAGCTTCTATGCTTGCAGCTACCCAGGTTACCTACACTTCATAAGGAGAACAGATTCATGGGAATAGTATCATCAGGAAAGTTTTTGGTCCTCGATAGAAATCAATAGCTGCCTCTAGCAGACAGACCCAAGAGAGGTCCACACAGAGTAGGCAGACAACGGTGCTCATGGGGATGTGGTTACTAACCACCCCTGAAGTTAGTTTATGTGCATGGCCATTGTGGTGGTACAGGCTAGTAACTCCACAGCCATACTGAAGATAGTGAGGGTGATGCAGAGTGTGCATGGCAACCTGTGAGAGTTCATGGTTACATCCATGTTTTGTTTGATTTTGTAGATTTCTTATGGGTGTCATGAACCAAGGTTGCAGGCATATCTGACATCAGCAACAGGATACCATGTGGAAAGTCATTCCTTGCAAACCATTGACGCAAGTCACAGGTATGCTATATGTAGGAGTCATGATAACTGGCTAGGTAGCCTGCACACTCATTGTAGAGTGTACCCTATGCATTACAGATCATCTTGCAGTTGATGGAGTGATACCATCTGTGGTTCATTTACCTCCTTCACATTTCAGCAAGCACAGCCTTAATTTTAATGTGGGTGCAGTTTATGGCCCTAAGTACCTCAGGAAAATTGTCTTTATCCCAGAAATTCCACATGATGTGGAAACCACACATGCTACCCCATATTCTTAAGCATGGCATAAAGAGTATACTCTAGGGAGATGCCACCACTATGTTCCCAGGAGGTTACTAAAAGGTCCTTGTAGTAGTATATGTAAAGCCACATGTATCTTAGCATTCATTGGGAAATGTACTCTATGATTCCCATGGGACTAAAGATGAACCTGGCTTCTTTCCTATCATTTGTAAAAATATTTAAATTATGCCTGACAGAGAAAAGCTATTCATAATGTCAGCTGTGATGTCCACAGTTTCTAGAATATTGGTTGTATCTTTAAGGTTCCAGTCCACAGTGTTGGTGTCATGGTGTCCATGAAATCTTAAACACAATCAGATGACCCTGAGCTCCTGGGGGTGACATTACCATTTAATAAACATGGAACAGCAATAAGACTCTCTTGCAAATACACATTTACTAACACTGTGGCAATCCCTAACATTACTTAATGTTTCAGTCTGTCTGAACAAGATCTTTTGCCCAGGTTCAAATACACAGCAGGTGTAGCTCCATTGTGAGGCATTTCATCATTTCTAAATCACTCTGCTTTCTTGTTTTTCTCTCATTAGTATAAAAGAAACATTCGTTATTATAATGTTGGTCATTACTATGTCCTTATAAGGCTTTAGCATGTACTGTGCCTGGCCATGCTGCTTGGCTTGGCCATGTTCCGGAACTTGTCTTTCTGAATTACACACACACACACACACACACACACACACACACACACACACACACACCTTGCTTATGGCCACCTTTCACACAAATCTGTTTACCATGATGTGGCAGAGTTTTCAGAATCCAACCCCTTTTGCCAATGTGAACAAATCAATGTAGAAAAAGAAGTTCTTTTGCAACAGCTCAGCAGCATCTGAGTTTCATAGTGATAAATCATTTCTATAAACAAAAAAAGATAGTCACATACCAGACACACACAAAAATGATCTGGTAAACATATAACAATCAGACTGAATGGAAAGAACAGCAGTGCTGATGGTTCATAATAGCTGCCAGAAACATCCCAGTACAGATATATATTTTTCCTTTTACACTGGACAGAAACAGAATATGTAATACAAGACTAGCAGACCTATAATGTTGAATGTTCAAAACACAGAATCACAAATTTGTACAAATTAACATCACCCACTGCATTTAAAATATATCAACTCTGAGGTTAAAACACCTCATAGGTATAAACATTGAGTTTCATCTTAATTTGACTATTAATCCATCTGTCTTCATTTCTTAAGTTAACATTTGTCCAATAACACTTCCAACTAAGGTCCACACAGGGACTGCAAATCATACATTCTATAGATCTATAGGTCCTTTTCAGTTTAATGAGAAAGGTGTCTATCAGTTTATTTCCCTTGCTGGTATTTCAGATTTTCCAGTTTCTGAGGATCGGAGTCATAGGGGGAACAGGCAATTAAAAGAATGAACTGAAGCAGTTCTTATAAAACATTACTCAGACTCCCAAAGTTCTTAGGGAGGAAAACATAAGAGGAAGAGAGTACAGGTTTACTGGTGACATCTGTGGCTAACCTAAACCACTCCTATGTTGGATGCCTTATGCCTTTGTCTAAGGACTGTAGGATAGTCTCCACATATATTAACGTGACTGGTTTCATGCACCCTGCATGTCAGACATTATGCAGGGTTTTCAGACCATAACCTGCCCAGATGTAGGAGGATGTATTGCCATCTATGAATAATATGCTGTAAAGTAACCTTAACCATTCAGCTTGAAGGATTGTTAAACCCGGTCCACAAACTGTAACAAAACAAGCCTTCAAAATGTTCTCATTTCCATAATTTGACTGTATCTTCTTTGCTTGTGTGGCTAGTTTTAGGCAGGTTTTGCATACTAAACTCAGCCTAACCTTGCCCAACTCTAGTTATTTTATTTAAATTTGCAATGAATCCACCACATGTAAGCCAACTGATATGCGTCTCCAGGCATCTGTTCCAGAAAGCAGCAAAGAGAATACATTTCTGTTAAAAGTCTTCCCCTATATCTTACATCAGCTTCATATTATTGAGGTATGCAGCCAGGCTACAGTACAGGAGACTGAGATTTGATTAGTGTGGACAGCAGTGGAGGAGGTGATGACAGAAAGAATGAAGAGACTGCGCCTACTCACCTTTTTCAAGGGAAGGAATGAGCAATGTCCCCTGAGGAGTGAAACTGTGGTGCTGCTTGTGCCTACCTGATAATACAGTAACATCTATGCTAGGCTGTAGCAAGGCAGTAGCTCAGCAGAAGCAATGTCCCACCACATGGGTCAAGCTCAGCTTCATGTGTCTCACAACATATTCTTGGAGTATGGTATCCTCAAAGATGCATCACCACAGAGGTGGTAACCATCAGATCAGAGTCTATATTTCAGTAATGAGCCTTGAACCAGCAAAGGGGGAGTAGGTTAAATAGCACTGTCCATGTGTAGTATGATGGCCTTTCTTTGGGTTACCAGGCTATCTTCCCTGGTGTATTCAGTGGAGAGGAAAGAAAGTACTTTAGGGGGTCATTTATTTACCCAAGGTTTGTAAAGCCAATGTGTCAAGCGTGACATGCTTCCCCAACCTCATGCTAATACATTCCCTTTAAAAAATGTCCCACTAATGAGGGTAAGAACAACCATTAGGTGTTTTGAAGGGTCACTCCTGGTTGGTCTTACCTGTGGCATAACCTCTGATATGGTTGTGGCATATTTTTTTTAAAATAACTATTATCCAAGATGGGACATGAGGCTCTAGTCCTCTTAATAACTAGTTCAAATTGGATGATACAGTATATATTTGTAAACCAGAGACATTTCACCACTTCATATTATTCCCTGTGCGATGGCTGACTTTGCTTATCCTTTGCATCTTATTATGCTACATAAATATCAAGACATAGGCTTCCATTTTCCTAATGGTAATACTAGATGGCTGTTAGGATATGGCTAACGTAATGGGGTGCAAGAGGAAGGATCATCATTTTGGCTGTGAGACACTGAGTATTGGAGGCAAGTGAGATTCATTTTGGCCCAGGTGTTGCATAGTGAGTTGATCCTGCATTCTACAGATCAGAAGTTGTCCTGGGTAGGTTTGTGGAGGTAAAGCCTAATTAGAAAGCTCAACAATCCAGTAGTAGAACCTACAGAGATTTCTCTGTTTTGAGTATAAAAAAGTAAACCATTCCAAACTAGATGGCTGTTTTACTTCTGGGTAAAACTCTGACTGAAGTCTTTCTCCATAATAGAATCATATGCATATAGCAGAGCACAGTTTGGGGATGAGTTTGGGGTAATCTCCTGTTAGTAACTGGTATGAAATGTATACAGACAGGGGCATTATGGTGAAGGCAAAAAGCATCCCTACATGATGATGATAATGACTTCTGACTAACTTTGGGTTTGGCTACTAGTATCAGATAAAGGCTCATTTCATAAAGCCATGGTAGAAGAAAACACTTTTAAGGGCAGGGAACAACATGTCCCAATAGTGGATATCAAAGGCTCTTTTGATATTGAACTGAAGGGTAGTAGCTGCATATGGGATAGACTGAGCTTGCTATATCAATAATCTAGATTATCTACCAGTGGACTGTAGATCTTCTTTTATTCACAAAACCCAAACCGACTGTTTTAATATGTTGCAGAATAAATGTGGCAAGTCAGTATGACAAAAAATGGTCATTATTTTTTAATCTGTTTTTCTATAAGAAAATAATGCATTTTGTGGTAGATTTTTGCTCAGTGCAAGCTTTGTCAGGAGAGTAACTGTTTCTTCATAAGATTATGGGGATAATTTACCCATTAAATAGACAAGGCAGAACATATTATATAGTGGGCCTACAAGGATATGTTGACTGGGAAGATTTTGTTTCTACAAGACATGTTATTATGAAGATTTTTTTATGGCAGACATAAATTCATCTTTGAGAGATAGGCATCAGGTTTCTCTCTCTCTCTCTATTTCTCTCTCTCGTTTACTCTCTCTCTCTCTCTCTCTCTGATATTTTCTGCAAGAATTGTGGCAGTCATTTTTGGAATTAGTGTAACTACGTTCTGGATCACATATGTTGGGGAAAAAAAAGATGTGCAAGGACAAATAACAGATGTTGCTAAATAATGGCTAAATAGTGAAAGGAACACTGGACTGTTGGGTTCCTGCCATTTTTGCAGAGGTATAAACTTGCCTGTGTTTGTGGCTTTGAATCAGTATGCCATTTACCAGCCTTATCTTCAATATCCAGAAACTCAAACTGCCAAGCCTCTTCATGGCCAGTACTGATGTTGAGCTTAGAGGCTTTCCATTTCTTCCTTAATTAATTTGCAATATAGAAACTGGTAGTACCTGACCATATATCTCTGGTATACTGTAGCCTGGGAATGTTTCAGGTAGCTCTCCAGTTCATCAAATCTCTCCTTTTTCATTTTTGCAACAAAATTAAAAGCAGTTTATGCAAATCTAACTTCATAAGCTGTCCCTTGACAGATTAGTGCATTGCATGTGTCACACCGTCCAGTGAAACTGGGTGGATACATTTTTTTTACCACTGAACTTTGTCAGCTAATGAATTACCTGAATGAAATAATAGGTGCTATATTCAGAACTAAGTATCCCCATCTTAGGTTTTACTGAAATGCTGACTTACTGCAGCATGGTCAGAAATATTTTGCCATTGCATCACACAGTCAAGAATATACCTAAGAAGAGTGTGAGGGGAAAGAAATGCTCGTATTCAGCCATGAATGACAACATGTTTACATATTTTGTCTCCTTGGTAGAAAATCTTCCATGTATTAGCTTTAGTATGAAAATCCTGGTAACAAGACTGGAAGACACTTTTTACAAGATGCCTCACAAGTGTCTGGAATACTGGACATAGTCTTAATATTTTTTTAATACTCATTTGAATATCCTGATTTTCATACTGCTAATAATGAAAAAAGTGGGTTACTTGCCACATGACTGACTCTGGCTAAACTTCTTACACTATCAACAGCATCTGCATTTGACCCTCTTCTAATCCTGTCACCAGGGTACATATTACCACTGGCTGCAAAAACTGAATTTCTCATGCTTGGCTTTCCAAAAAAAACAGAATTTGTTACATCAGGAAAGTTGATCTTTTTTTTCCGAAAATGGGGTCATTTGGAGTTAGCATTAGGGTACATGGACAATACCCTGCATGGTAGGTGAGGGGAAAACCTCATAGAGTAAACAATGACTTAGTTTATATTTTTATTTTTAACTTTTTTACAACTATCTGCACTGAAATTATTCTTTATAAATATCTTCTTAATGGGCTGTGCAATATCATTACTAGATACTTGACCTAAAAAGAACTCATAGTATTCTCATGGGAAGAATACACATATGATGCCCAAGTAATGGACAGTGAGTTTTTCAGTCCTGCTTGGACCTAATGCCAGCCATAACAATGTGAATCTCATGGCCTCATTGTGAATCTTTGACCACCATAAATGAAATGAGCTATAAACAGGATCCATTTCTGTCTATTTGTCTCCAATAGATTTCACTTGGGTGCATGTACTGCTACCTGTTTCCCAAGATTCTCTGATGACTGATACTGCTTTGAAATATTCGTATAATATCTATAGAAAATGTTTCAGCTACAGACGCATTTTCATTTTCTTTGGGAATAAGTATCCCACAATCTCCCTGCAAATGGCTCAGCAAATAACACAACAATAACCTTGGTGTGAGTAGAACTATTGATTTGTGACTGTGTTACTGTTACCTTGTGTCTTAAACCCCTACAAATGCAGTATTACACTATGATAATGCTAATACCAATGGGCACTATACCCTTTTGCTTGGCATTTTACTGACATGCCAGTTCACAAATGTTCTCTATCATATGTTAATGACACCTAATGCCACTTGTTTTAAACATTTTTGTCCTTCTTAATCTGTTGACATCCTCTGTTATATATAGATAGATAGATAGATAGACAGACAGACAGATAGATAGATAGACAGATAGATAGATAGATAATCAATATAGATAGATATAGATATATATATATATATATATATATATATATATATATATATTTATATATGTATATATATATATATATATATATATATATAGAGAGAGAGAGAGAGAGAGATGTGTGTGTGTGTGTGTGTGTGTGTGTGTGTGTGTGTGTGTGTGTGTGTGTGTGTAGGTTTACCATCAAAAATTTGAATGACACATCGTCGAATCTACTTAAGCTTAGACTGAACACTGAATGCTGAAAACGTTGAACACCATTTTTCCAAACCATAAAATCTTGCCCCCTTGTTGAACCATATTAGCAATTCTTTTTAGGTGTGGAGTGGTCAGAAATGTTAATGTTTGTTTTTTTTTTTTTCAGCATTTGGAAAATTCAGCATTACAGATTTCACATAATAATTTTGATGATGTAAATAAAGGGTGAAGCGCAATCAACATTTTGATAGTAAGCCATATATATAGGTTTGCTATCAAAATAATAAATGAAGGTTCAGCGAACATAGGATGTTGAATTACAGTTGGCCTATTCCCAGAATCCCATATTGCTGACCTTCATGTTTGTGAGTGTCCAGTGCAGGGAATGCTACTGTGCATTTGCTGATAAGTGGTCAATGTTACGAATAGAGATCGCACTAAAGTGTGGATTTGGAAAGCTATCCTTTTCCTCACTGTAGTGCGATCTCAGAGTTGGAATATATAATTTGCAGGGGGTGTGGGGGATGCAGACCTTCTTGGAGCGAGGTGCAGGGGGTCTTGCTTCCTACAATAATGTAAAGTTCAGTGTTATGCAGTACATTCATACTTCTGAAAACCAGAACTTAACTTACTGTTGTAAAGGGTGCATGGGAAACAGTATGTCGAATAATGCAGAATTCAAATATTTGGCATGACATTTGACATACTAACCTACTTACTCTGCAGTCGTCGGTGTTGTGAGTTGCTCATATGAATAGATTTTGTTGTGTAAGTCACAGTTTTGATAGTAAACCATATATACATTAGGTAGTCTGGGGGATTCATAAGGGTTCCCACAAAGTGTGTTCACTTTCTGAATTCAAGAACCAGCCTACCCCAATGCTTGTGCTATCTATTCACTCAGAAAGGTTACACTATGTGCATACTTCTGATAACCTTTATTAATGCCATAATTTCTCACATAAATTTCCTGTTTCTTTCTTCCATGCTTTAAACAACAACAGCCAGCAACACACTTTAGCAGCAAAATCACTGGGAATAAGCACCACTGTGGCTCTTGAAATGTTTTTTTCATGAAACACTCATTAGCTCTCCAGTACCATTACTTGTATAATTTCATACTTCCAAGTTTCTGGAATGTGAAAATAAATATATTACTATACAAGCAGTGTTTCTTACTGTTTGGATGGTCTGATTACAACCCAATGGCAGATCATGCTTAGTACATACATATTACTGTGATTATCACAGTAATAAATCATGGCTCATTATGCACAAGGTGGCAGATATTTAGTCTGACTTACAGCAGAATAAACAGATCTGTACACATACTACTTTATCAATGTTAAATAATTTTACATTACAAGATCAGGAACTTAGCCTCTAGTTTTGCAGTTTATTTGAAAAAAAAAAGTGACCCTTTACTTCAGGATCTGGAATAAGTCACTCCCAAATTTAATGCAGAAATATGTAGTATATGTATGCGTGTGTCTGTGTGTTTGTACCAGAATGGCATATCCTCAAGCAAATATGCATTATGCTTTTTCTAGTACCACAGAACATAATCTCATCTGTTTGGTCATGGCTATACCACTGTCTCTTTCATGAATCCTATATTGTGCATCGGGGTCTGAAAATAGACCAGCTCATACAGGGGCTAGACTTTGTCACAGGATTAGTGCATCTGTTTTAGCATTTCAGTGGTTATCCTTTGTCTGGCTTATTTAAGTGTGAACAGATCATCATACTGCACTCATCAGGAATGCTGAGAGAAGAGGCTTTGGGAAATGTGCTGGAATTGCTGTATAACAGTAATAATAACTTTTAACTGGATCTTTGGGTATCTTTGAAAACAAATGAATGCACAATTATTTTTTCTATTTCTCATGGCAGTGTGGCACAAAGCTAAAGGTTATCCCCTTCCACATGACTGCTGCAGATATGCCACGTTAAAAGCATGTTGGTGCCAAGTAATACTTCACAAATATGAGGATGTCAATATCTTTCTAAAGTCATTTCTCATGAGCGTAAAGAAGCATGCACTTATTATCTGGTCAACAGTTGTCTTAAAAATAAGTATTCCTCAAGCACAACTGCCATTCTCTAATATAGCAGGAAGACAATGCACCATGAAAAAAAATTACTCTTTCTTCACATATTTTAAGTCTGGCATTAACTTTCTCAGCTTCTGTTTTATGTGCTATACATGTCTAATCATGGTGAAGAAAGTCATTATGCAGTTTTCCCATCCAATATTTTATAATGTGCATACAGCTCGGGATGGGATTATACTACTGGGGAATCATCTAAAAATGCGAGCCATATTCAAGTTGTTCCATTGACCTGATACTTTAAAGTCTTATTTGCTGCGAGTGACACTCTCATGATTTTAATCAACAATGACATTATCAAAGTTAATGACTACTTGATTTTTCTAGTGCTTGATGGAGTTTTAAGTATTACATTAGCCCATCTTTTGCTGTAGTTGACATTTAAAGTGCGAGCTCTTACTCAACCACTTCCAGTTTTTTTCATTCTTTACTGTAGTGCTGTATTCTCAAGCAAATGTGCAGCTAACATTAATTTATCTAGGACATGTAGTATTCTTAAACAGATATTTTTGGGTGCTGATTTAATTTCTCCTTTTGCCGGCCTTTCTAGAAAATAATGGAAGTATCTCTTGAGCACAATGGTACCACATACTGCTTTGTACATTATCCTTATAATTTCAATGTGTTAACAACTTACTTTTATTTCTGAAATATACTGATTATACATTGGTGAATCTGATATTAGTGAGAAAAGCACATAACCTAATTCAGTACCAACTGTAGAGATAGTGTCTCAATAAAAATAAACTTGGATTTGTTCAGTAACATAAAACATGGCTATCAATAGACTTATAATGCTGAATTTTATAAATGGTACAAAATGCTATACATAGTGGCATCTTGTAATAATTTCAAAATAAATTATTCAAATATTTTTGTTATCTGAGTAACTTATGACTGTAATATAATAGCAGCAGAGATCAATCTGGCTTGTTTCGTGTAGCAATGATTATCTTATGTTTGCACTTTGCATCTAAGTTTGCCTGCAAAACTGAATAGAAATAGTTTTTACTGGAAGTTGACTTGTTTGTGTTATTGACAAGCACCACACATTCTCAATTGTATACATAACGGAACCTGTTTATAAATAAATACATCCATGTATTCCTAGGTTCCTGGTATATGTAGGATTCAGTAATTTCTTGGAACTAAAAACATTTTAATTTGCAAGTCTATTTGTGGCACATGAGAGCACATTGAAGGCAATGCAGTTTAAGAAGTTTAGCAATTTGTAGAATAAAAATATATAGAATGTCACAGAATCTCTCAATATGTGACGCTGTCCCTATACGTGCCATCAGTCACAATCTGCAAATTAAATGCACGAGTACCACAAGGAAGGGGAATGTTTCCAACACCTCAGACTTGCAACAATCTAATTCCACCTTTACAGTCGTGAAAAAAGCACCAGGGCATATTAAAGGGAACTTTCATTACCTTATAATTGAGAGGAATGCCCCTGTCCTACCCCAGGGCAGCACTCCCTCCAAAACAATGCTGTGCTGAGATGAAAGTGTTTGAACTATGTCATCTGCTGTACGATAATGCTTATCTCTTATGATCTGATGTGCAGCTAATATTTGTGCACTGATATATTCAAAGAACCCATTAAAAAATTGTTCACTTATAGCAGTACAGCTTTTCCATAACTTGAGACTAGGAAGCTTTTAAAAAATAATTTATCAGCAGATTGTCTTAATTTGTACAAAGACTGTTTTTAAAGGGAACTGTCAGCATCACTATAAATACACTTCTAGCAAATTACAGATTGTACTAAATGGTGGCAGCCTTTGAGTAGAGTACTTGTACTTTGCAAGTCCGTTTTTTTTTTTAAAGAAACTTTATTTCTTGGCCACTATATATGTAGCATGTCTAAGACATAATATATTTGTCAATCACTTATTATTTTGCTTGATATTTTGGTCAGCATTTCTTTGGTCTGCTTTTTCCTTCATGCTTGACTGTCACTTCCTATGCTGCTTGCATGGCTCAGGTTATTCTTGCTAAAAGAACACTCAAACAACATACAATTTTACTAAAAGCTTAACTGAGTTAAGCAAAATCATCTCTCATATCTAAACTATAAACCACATGCTCTTGTGTAGTTATACACAACCAGACTAGGTGGTGATGGGCAATAGTGTTTAACACATTCCTTCACTGAAAATCTCTCCCCAGGATTCAGCAAGCTCTGCACAGTGTGCAGGAATAGTGCAAGAGCTGCTGCAGGCAATATGGCTGACGTGCGATCCAGGAATGAGCTCCCGGGATGTGCACGAGCGCTCCTGCACTATTCCTGCACGGACACAGCCCGTGCATCCTAATTACCTCATTTGCTGGTGAAAACCATGGAAATTAGGTGAATTAGTGATCCAGGCAGCAAGCATGTGTCTGAACAAGAACTCCATAATGAGGCACATGCACAAACTAGAATCATAATACAGCATGTGTTTGGGATGCTCAAGTCACATTTCTGGTGCCTGGACATATCTGGTGGAGCCTTGCAGTACTCTCCAGCTACATGTACCAAAATTGTCATTGTATGTGCCATGCTACAGAATATGATCCTGTGGAAACAGCTGCAACAGCAATAGCATGGGGCATGGCCATACAGCCTCCCACCATTGCCAAGGCCAGTACAGGCACAGACTGACTCAGAGGAGGAACAACCTGAGCCTGCCCCTGTAGGCAGAAGAAGGCATGCCCAGTATGCCCAGGCCTTGGCAAAGAGGGAAAGCATAGCACATACACTGACACTGCAGGAACCCAGGGAATGACACCTCTCTCTGACTCACACATACAGTAAAAGGGATTCCAAACATGACACTACCTGTGCTTAACCATGTATAGGGAGTGTACTATGTGTATCTGACATAGTCAGCCTTCCAGCACCATCCTCAATACTGGCACAGCCACAAGGTAAGTCATTCTCCCCATCAATTGAAGATTTGAGTAGTATGTTCTGCTACTTGTATCTATGGTATGGATGTGAGCATACAAGGGAATCGGGTGGCAGCAGATAGTAGACACCTATATGGGCAGAATGAAATCCATAACACATGATGGTGTCAACAAAATAGGCAGTACTAGACAAGGTGAGAAATCCCACTGCAGGGCATGTGGTGGGTCAAATGTGTGTCCATAGGACACACACATGCATGTCAGTGAGGCTCACATACCCCACAACAGTCACAGCCAGCAGGACAGGTGTAGATGACCACAAAGAAAGGCTGTGCTAAGGCCTCTGACTGATGGCAATGGAGAATAAACCCCCCTCCAGACCTACACAGACAGACTACAACAAGTCAGACAGTTGTATGTTAGTTCTGAAGGGTAAGAAGTCTGAAACTGAAATGTAGGTCAACAAAACCAAAGATCTGTACTACACTGATATGCCTCCAGTCTGTATAATAGGTCAGAATACAGAATGAAATGGAAGCCAACAGAGTACGTGAAATACCAGTACAGTCATAGCAAATGTTTACAGTTGTCAGGTGTGACCCCCCCCACAATACTATGTAGAAATGTAGTAACATGTACGTGTGGGTATAATAACAGTGGAGCACAGATTACCAGAGCTGGCCAAATTAGCAGGATAGATTGTTGCACATGTACAATATGCAGGATGCTGTCTTTTAGGTTGTTGTGTGTTGTATATTGTGTGAAAGTGGTCAGCATGTAAGCATGGACGGTTGTGTCCCGGTGGCCTATGACCAGTACTGTTGATGACAGGCCAAAGTTCTGACAACTGCAGTGCCAAAACACAATGCATCCCAGCAAGACCCAATCCAGTAGTGATCCATACTAATTGTTTGGATGTAATATCTGTCACTATCTGAAAGATGGACATGGCATGAATGTGGACCCAGACATACACACAGTACACAGGTGGAAGTACCCTAGCCAGAGGTGTATAAAATGTTACTGTCAACTGGACACACCTATGGAATTGTACGTACAGGTTAGCAGCACATTAGTTGTCTGTGTAGTATGGAATACTGATGTAATCTGGCCAAACATTGGCAGACCATGAAATGCACAGTTATGAAGTACTGAGAAACCACTGATGTCCCCACACAAGCCAGCATAAGGGGAATGCCCCACGTATATCTGTGAGTCAGCTGCAAGAAGCTTCCATAGCACACATGCACTCAGCTCACCCCACCATTAGGCACAGCTTCATCACAGGTCATATCCCTGCTGTTGGGAATGAGTACAATATAAGCCCCACTTCTGTAAGGGAATACCCACAGAATGCAGCATGCTGAAGAGGTGTCCCTTGCAGGTGTGTCCCTAGCTGTAAGCAGCACCCTGCCAGCATCCTCACCAATGGATTAATAAGGACAGAAACTCTTGCCATTAACACCTTGCACACGTACCCTGCCACCCCAGGGGAATCCAGTGGCTTACAGCCTGGGACTGTAGGAGTGACAGAATGCATTGGCCTGCTACAGATGGCCTGCATCACTACCAAATGCCCTACAGTCCTCTGTCAAAGGCAAGTGTCTCACCTGTACTGCCAATGTATGTTATCTTGTGGAGTCCCAAATAACGACATAACACAGTCCACAGAACACAAATACAAGGACATGTCGACAAACCCCAGTAGCATGTCCACCATGTCCTACTGCATGAACTGTGGACCAACCCCTAAATACTGCTGGGATGAAGTGATAACTATAGGGATACTTATCACATATCACTTGCATAATGTTAGGAAGAGGATAGAATAACAGGGGAGGGGTAGAAGCATGGACGCCATGGAAAACCTTGCCTTGCAAAACCAGGAATGGGTAGCTACAAACCTGCTCATAAACCACAATGTGAAGGGGAAATGGCCAGATATATGAGCCCTATCTCTGGGTAACCTGTGTGAATCTGTGCAGCTGAAAGGTATGGCCACAGCAGGATATGGCCATTCTGTCATGTTGATAGATGTACAAGCATGGGATCCTCAGCCACCACAGTTCCAAGGTGCTGGACCATTTACACAGACCCACCAGCAAGTGTCTGCAGCTCCCCCTCCAGAATGGCACTATTGTGCAAGAATATGTAGGCTACAGACCACAATACTGGACACAACGTCATTCATCTTGTATTCCCCAGGAAATGATTGCGAGCAAATAAGTATATCTGTCAGTAGTTGATGACATAATACATCACAGTGCAAAACAGTACATTTGTCTGAATATCTCTGCTAGCACCAAAGCCATGTAGCAGAAGCAGCACAGCCACAATTAGTTACAGTATCCCACTATCATTTGCCCATTGTAACTCCATATTGTCAACCTATCTACAGATATCCTGCAGAAACAGGTTGCTAGCTGTAGGTGTAGAACACAAATGCCTGCACTGGAGTACAACCTACCTGGAATGGATTCACACATTCAATACAGAAAGTCATACTGGGCATGTTCCCACACTTAGATAAACAAAGCCCATGCCTGACAACAAAATACAGAAGGGTCATATTGGGCATGCTCCCACCATGTCTGGCAACAACAGTGGACTATACATATCTGTCAGGTGCAGATGTCTGTGCACACACACCACGTTGCACACCAGTCATGCTTTGCACACACATCGGATAGCAATACACACATATATCCAAGGACAGCACACTATAATAGATCAAACATACACAACCAGAGATGTGGGGAAGAGAGAGAAAGACAGGCAGTGACAAAGAGCTTCCCATCATGAGGCCTGTCCCAACCACCATGCAGCCAATTGGCCAATATCACATGATGTGCCAATGTCTATCACTGTAGACATTTGCTTCTGGTAGCCCTCAGCATTATAGTGCCTGTGGTACTTGTGATAACTGGGTAATATGACAGTACAAATCATTATTCATCTAGCAAGTGTATACATAGTGCTGCCAAATGTAAAGTTGTATGTGATGGAGTGTTGTGTGTGTGTGTGTGTGTTTCCAGAGGAGTGGTTTATGGCCCATTCACACACACTGCACTCCCCATTGTCCTAGTTTAGCTAGTCTGCTGACATCAGTCAGGTTGAAATACACCTTTGGACAAGAATCTCCCCTATAAGCTCTGTGGTGCATGCAATAACTGTGTAATGCTATAGTGTGATGCACTAGTTAGGTAGGAGTTCTAATCCCAAACATTGCAACTGTGAAACTCTGTGTGTGTAGAGAGTAATGCTTTTGAGGCCATTCAGTCACTACACCCCCCATTGTCCTACTTTAGCAAACCTGTTGATGTCAGTCACCTTGAAATACCTCCTTGGACAAGTGTCATCCCTGTAAGCTCTGTGGCACGTGCAATAACTGAGTAATGGTATAGTGTAATGTTCTAGTTAAAATGGCCATTCTAATCCCAGACATGGCAACTGCAGAACTCTGTGTGTGTAGAGAGTAATGCTTTTGAGGCCAATCACAGTCACTACACCTCCCCTTGCTCTACTTTAGCAAACCTGCTGATGCCATCTACCATGAAATATACCTTTGGAGAAGGGTTAGCATTATAAGCACTGTGGTGTGTGCCATAAATGCAGAACAATTTAGTAGCAGTAGCTACACAGCTATGGGTTTACATCTCATCTGTGGCAAGTGTTTGTGTGTGTACCTTAAAGATTTTGAACCCTATTTACACCCAGTACACATCTCAGAGCCTGACTTTAGCAGCCCTGCAGATATCATCCACCTTACAAGTATCTGTTGTGAAATATATACCATGTCAGGTCAGTGGTGCATGTGGTAATTGTGTTACATAATGGCCTGTAAAGGTTGTTAGATAGAGGTTTGAACCTCATACCTGAAAAATGTAAATGTGTGATTAGGGTAAAATTATTATTGGGATCTTTCACCCACTACATCACCCAATGCCAGTATTTACAAGGGGTGGTGATGTTCCTCACCTTAGAAATAACTTGGGACAACATCCTATCAATAATCTCCATGATGTGTGTGATAAATGCTGTTGTAGCAATGCATAGCTAGGTAGGGGTATGACTCCCAATACTGGCAATTGTGTGTGTGTGTGTGTGTGTGTGTGTGTGTGTGTGTGTGTGTGTGTGTGTGAGTGTGTGTGTGTGTGTGTTCTTGTTTGTCATCAGTATCCTGTGTGGAGGTTGATGTGATTGTGTAATGACCAGGATGCATTGCGGGGTGGATTTTGCTAAATTATTATATTGAGGACATACTATATGTCAACGTCCACCTTTCAAGGAAACAGATGTCAAACAACAGAGAGGATTGTGTTGACAATCCATAGCCCTGCATGTGACATTATGGATCACTGAACAATGTAGGCAACCCTTGTATTAGTCAGGTAACACTCCCCACCCATGTCTCATATGCAAACACACTTGGTTAGGCAACAACCACTATATTGGTAGTTCCCTGCATATTGCTCACAGATAGTAACCACGGTGTGATTGCAGTGGACTACATGCCTGTTGATCACAACTCTGGCACTGGCATCAGAATGTACTGTGATGTGTAACATCTCCTGACTGAGTGTGTGTGTTATCCAGCAAGTAAAAGGACATGGCACTCTGTTCCATCCCTACAATAGGCAAAGAATTGCTTAGAGTGGTTCTTTGCTATGTTCCCCACTGGACACCTGCAACAACTGTAGAGTCTGCAAATGTAACCCACAAAGGGAATACCATGCCTTATACACATGCCCTGTATTGACAGATGCCACTAACTCCACTGAATACCTGCATCATGCTGTCAATATAGATGCAGGCATGACCTCAGTTCCATAGCCAGGTCTCACCACATGAGGTCAGGAATGCCACACCAGATGATAATCCGTTCATACAACCTGCCCCAGAGACCCCAAGTACACTTCCACACATCACAGAACATGCATGTAGAACATGTGCACAACCCAGACACTATTCATTTTATGGAATATAGATCACATACATGGCAAGCATTGCACAGCACTGGCCACCCACAATAGTAACCCAAATGAGTGGATGGTGAATACAATACCCACCTGTGTGAGCCAATCCAGGGACTACACCCCTGAGCCACACTGGAGACCATTGTCATGTGGCCTGATGCCAAGGTATTCCCTTTGCCTAGCCTTGTACAGCCTTCTGGGACAGTGAACTACTACGCACCTGTGAAGCAATAAACCCATGCATGTCAGTACTGGCAAATTGTGTGTGTGTGTGTGTGTGTGTGTGTGTGTGTGTGTGTGTGTGTGTGTGTGTGTGTGTGTGTGTGGAGATTGCTATTGCCCTACTGTAGCACACCTGCTGATGTGAGTCACCTTGAAATAACCCTTTGGCCATATATCAGGCTGATAAGCTCTGTGGCACATGTGATAACTGGGTAATACTGTAGTGTAGCAAACTAGCTAGGTAGGCGTTCTAGTCCTGACATTCCAGCTGTGATAATGTGTGTGATTCACTGCGAGAGTGTGGTTGTGTCTTCCTTGACACCTGCTTTTGTGGAAAGTCACATGTACTACACTTCCCTTATCCCTCCTTTATCATTATTGCTGATGTCACTCACCTTCAAAGATATATGTGGACAGCTCTTCAACATGTAAGCTCTGTGGCGGGTACAATAACTGCATAACAATGTAATAGCAATACATAGTCAGGTAGGGGTTTGAAACTCAGTACTGGTAAGTGTGTGTTTCTGTGTGTGTTATCAGTGTCCTGTTGTGGTGATTGTGTAATGACAGGGTCCATTGAAGTGTGGGTTTTGCCACATCATTATATTGAGGAGCTACATGTCCAATTGTCAACATTGCAAGTCCAACATTTTCCAAACATTGTAGAGATTCTTGTTGACAATCCTCAGCCCTAAATGTGTACAGGCATGTGCAATTACTATGTGACAGTATGGATTAATACACAATATGGGCTCTCGTCATAATGCCCAGATACCACTCTCCACCCATGGATCATACGCAAACATGCTTGGCTCTTACTCTCCTACTCCCTTCCTTTCTTACTTTGTCTCTGTCTCTCTCACTCCCTATGTGGAAAAGTACACCTGCTTTGCTTAGGCAGCAGCTTGAGTTTTGTAACTGATGCCCATGATCAGCTGATGGCCTGTGCATGAATTGCAGTCCCCCACTTGCTAATTGCATGTGGAACAACTGTGGTATCATTCCTATACCCAATTCCATGGAAACACACTCCTGTAACTAAGCATTTCACATGGGTGTTGGCCCTTTTCCTTCACTGTGAGCAGGACTTCATGTGGGTGTTTGACAAACAGCATCACAGAAGGTAGTTGGATATACCTCTTACAACATACACTGTGGAGACAGGCTAACACACAGGAGGGGGATGTTCCAGACATGAGGACAGAATGTAAGTATTGCTCTTCTCCATTTGAAGTAATGTTGGTTTAACAGGGTTTGTGTGGATATGGCTGTTCTACATGATTTAATATCTGGCATGACAGTGTTATGTGGTTGAGGAAACTCTCACCTGTAGGGCTATCATCAGACTGGCCAGTGTTTGGAGTCTTATATGTGTTGTGTTAGTCACACATTTCCTATCTTTAAAAATGCAGTAGCATACTCTGAGGATTGCAGTCAGTACATGGTGACAGCCATATGAGTTACTGACTTCATATCCCTCAGAAGACATATGTCACAACAAACCCTGTTACACCAGTAAATGTATGGGTTTATCACAGCAACATGTCAAACTGGCCCTGTGTTTGTGCCTCTAGCCACAACTCTGTCAACCTTTGTACATATGTCATGCAGTAAGAGGTACATATGTTCAGTACATCATTATTTACTGACATCATACCTGTAAACAAGCCAGTGAGATATCAGACTGCTAGACATGTTATGTATAGTAGGCCTTATATTTGAGGAAAAAACCTGGACATTCTGTTGTAGTGTGTACAGTAGTGAGGTCTGCGTACTTATGGTAAATGTTGACAGAGTGTGTATTATGAATACATACCTTGGCCTGTATACAGACTGTGATAGATGTCATTGTTCTCGGTCCTGTTCTATGTGATGTTGCCTGCTGCTCCAGTGTATGGTACCCTATAGGCGTACATGTTTATAGGGACAGACCGACACATGTCCCATACCACAGTCAGCCATTGGAATAAACTGTGTATTGGCCCAGTATATGTAGGGTTAGTGTGTGAGTGCATATATGAGGATGGTGTTGTTCACACAGTCCATATACTGTAATATTAAGTACAGTTACTATACATGACTGCGGCTGTGTACAGAATGGTTGTGAGTATGCACGTTCACACAGGTGTCTGTTACTCCATGCTGTTACATGTCTGTAGAGCCTGCTATATTTGCAGGTACATGTGTATTCCCCCATAAGAAATTTAGGGCAGTGTTGTGGCAGTCTGCCTGTAGTTTGCATAGTGGTTTGTGGCATGCCTAGCAGCTCAGTGTATTTACCCAGTGTGATGTCATGCCAAGATATTTGTCAGATGTACTGTTGCGGTGCCACCATCACTGCTGTGTATTTCTGACAAAGCAGTGGGATGCTGTACAGAAGTATGTCACTAACTAGTGGGTAGTATGTAGGCTTGTGACCTCTGCTCCTCTAGTTATTACTTGTCAGGACAGACAGGAATGTGTGAATGCATAAAGTGTGTGAGTTAACTATTCCAGTATTTTCGTGATATTCCCAGTTACATGGCTGTAAACATCCACTTTGTCAAGCTTGGTCCACACGCTTTGCACTAAAAGGTTCTGTGGATACCTCTGGACTGACCAGAGTGTGTAGACTGTCTACATTTATTGGTCTTATCTCTGCTGTATTCCACAGGATCATTACTGTGGTTTGTGTGGTACTGTACTATGATGATCTTATGATGTCTGTCAGTAACTGATGGGGTATATGTCAATATCAGATATGATGTCCCACACAACATTTCTGTTAAGACAACCCCTGTTACAGTAGCAACAGTCTACATTTATACCTGCAATACGTACATGACATCACCTTGCACTAAAAGGTTGTGACTGTTGATGCTGAGGTATGACTCCACTACATGTTATGGACATATGTTATACATATATGTGTGTATATATATATATATATATATATATATATATATATATATATATATATATATATATATATATATATATATATATATATACACACACACACATATATATATATATATATATATATATATATATATATATATATATATATATATATATACAGATAGAGCTATATATGACCATATATATAACGCAATATGTGTATGTACATTTATACATACATCTACACGCACACAGACACACACACACACATATATATATATATATATATATATATATATATATATATATATATATATGTATATATATATATATATATATATATATATCCTTGTTATGTGTAAACATGACTGTTGCATATACCTTCCCAGATGTATCACACTGTGTTTAGCTATGTGTATATTTAGATATAACAACATACTTGATTCAACACTAATATCACTAACAAGTACTGCAAAGTTGCAGTAGTCAAAGCAGTTATTCAATACTATTTAGTATGTGTACTGACAGATATATTGAAAAAAACAACAGCTATCTTCACATCTGTGATGTCTTAGTGGTTAACTGTTCTCACTATAGTGTACAGAGTCCTAGATTCATGACCTACAAGTGCTGTTTATTTTGTTGCTGGGCAGAACAAGGGCTGTTGGATACAGAGTGGTTAAGGAAGTTTTGAGCAGCTTTAAGTGGGTTTGCGTGACGGTAAATGCTGTTAATGTATGGTTAAATGTATAGGCGCTTACACCATTTCAGCTTTACTTACCAGTGCACAAATCTGCTTAGCATTTACATTTAAGCAAAATCTTACACCTGTAAGCATAGTGCAGCCCTGGTAACCAATGATCACATTCCAGTCTGATAAAAGAGCAGGGTAATGACATCTATAATAAGTGCATTTAATTCCATGTACATAACATGCGTCAATGTGCTGTCATTACAGTAGCAAGTGGTGTGAGTCTACTGTCTGGGACACCTGAGTATATATGGCTTGTACAACACTCTTTTCCATTTGAATGTGTTACACACATGGGTAGTATCCCAGGTCATATGCAGTCATGCTGGCATGTAGTGTATCATTACATTGCTACTGTTGACAGTGCTTTCTCAATGAAGAGTAGATTGCAGATTGTAGTACTTGAACCAAACACCTCTGCATGCAAAGATGGACTCTAAGTCCTCACTGTCGTGTTCTTGGTGTGTGAGCTGTGTGTCATTATTTCCTACTGGATATTGATCTGACATGTGGATATTAACTGTAAGCTACTGTGTGTATAGGACATGTCATTGAGGGCTGCTGTCATGTAGCAATGGCATACCTATCAGTGTCAGACATCTAGCTGTCGACACATTCATCCTAATGCATAACCAGTTGGCTAGCTATTGTCTGTCTGTCCTCTGTACAGATGTGCAGATGTCAGGTATCCATTTTGGCTGCTTACAGGGAATCCATGCTTGAGTGACTGACATGTCTGTCCAGCCGTGTTATGAATGCTACAGCTAGGAATCCCCACTCTGCATGCACCACATGCCATGGATACCTCAACTATACTACCACAGTCAATAGAACATGCTTAGGTACAGGTCTCCAAGACAGACACTGACCATGTTATGTAATACATGTTGCATACATGTCAATTGGAGCACCTCACTGGCCCTCTGCAAGAGGCAACCAGATGATTAGATGTTGCATTTAACTCTCACCCTGAGGATCATTCCAGTGGCATGAGTTGATAGATGGCCTGCTGGCAAATGGCAGGTGGCATGATACCACTGTACCCACATCCCCTACTCTTCACATCTCTCCATGGACAATATCCTGGTACACAGTTATGAAGATCTGCACCTACGAACCCCAGTGCTGACAAATGTGGCAGTGTGCATTACTAAGAATAACAGTGTCTGTGTGTTTGTAAACCTGGAGGTGATAATACCCTGAGGCCCTTCACATCCACTGCACCCCCCATTGCCATACTTAGATATGGCTGCTGCTGCTGTAATCGTATTACATGTACCTTGTTGCACTCTTCACCCTATGGGCTACTTGGAGTTTGCAGTACCAGCACAACACTGTTGTACAAATGGGTAGATAGGCATGGGTTACCCTCCGAGTCCTGGCAAGTGTGTGTATGTGTGCAAGTGTGTATATTTGTAGGAAACTGTTGCAAAAAAGAGTAAAATCCCATGATTGGAGGAACTCCCTGGTCAGCCTTGGTAAGAAGCTGAGATCCCTCATAAAATCCTCCAAAGCTAGTTACGAAAACAAAATCGCCACTGATTCTAAAGACAACCACAAAGCATTCTATAGCTATATCAAGTATCTCAATGGCGACACTCAGATCTGCTCTGAGTTACAGCACAAAGGCACTAAATATGCAGACCCAACTGATATTGCCAACATCCTGGCAGATAGATTCAGTGCTAACTTTACCCACCTCTCACCCCCTAAAGGGTCCATCTCTATACCGGAAGAATGCAAAGTTCCTGTAAGCATGGCTGCACAGCTAAAAACCACACTCTCCAAAGCCAAGAACACAGCATCCATGGGACCTGACAACATCCCAGGCTGCGTTCTACACAGACTACAGAAAGAACTGGCACCCCACTTAAGTACCATATTCAGTCATAGCCTGACCTCAGACTTTGTGCCCACTGAATGGCGCACAGTGACGGTTATCCCACTCCACAAAGGGGGATCCATCATGGACCTTGGGAACTACTGCCCCATTAGCCTGATGAGCCTGGTCTGCAAGGCCATGGAACGTATCATCATGGAACTTATAAACAAAGACATTGGTAATCTCCAAACTCTGGACCCCACCAAGTTTGGGTTTTTAAAAGGCAGATCATGTCTCCTAAGCCTGATAGACTTCTTTGAAGCAGTCCTCAAAGCCATAGACAAGGGTAAGGTGGTTCACACAGCTTCTCTAGATCTCGCTAAGGCTTTAGACACCATCCCCCACTCTGGAATTATAGATAAACTCACTAAACTAGGTATAAATCCCTATGTCACAAGATGGGTTGCCAACTGGCTCACTGACAGAACCTACACTGTGAAAGTAGCAGACTCCAAATCCAACTTCCAACCAGTGACAAGGGGGGTACCACAAGGTTCAGTCCTGGGTCCTCTCCTGTTTGGTATCCACTTCTCTGAAGAACAGGCTAACACAGAAGGTATTTGGCTAATGAAGTTCGCAGATGACTGCAAACTAGGAGCCATAATCAAAACTCCTAACAATGTGGACATCCTACAAAAGGGCCTCATTCAGACAGATGCCTGGTGTCAAAGCCATGGCCTCAAGCTCAATGCCAAAAAGTGCATTCATTCCCTTTGGTAAAAACTCTGCACCCATGAACTACCACATTGGCGGTAGCAAACTTAATGCCAAAAGTGTGATAAGAGACCTTGGGAGACAGGTGGACAGTAGTCTCTCCTTTGATAATCACATTGCCACAGTAGTCAGGAAATCCTTCTACATGGCACAACTCATCACAAATGGTTTCTCATTCAGGAAAAAATAAGTCATTGTTCCCCTCTATTTGTCACTCATTAGACTCATTATAGAGTACAACACCCTTTTTGGTATGTACCTCACAAGACATCTACAACAACTGGAAAGGCTGCAGAAATACCTCACAAAGAGGATTACCAGCCTCAAACAGATGCCCTATGCAGACCATCTCAAAAATCTCCAGCTTTACTCTGTTGCATATTGCCTAGTCAGAGGCGATCTCTGCCTAACATACAAAGCTATGTCAAACCCAGAGCTGTTGGACATGCTCCACTTAAAGAAATTCCAATCTCTCCAAGCTAGATGCTCTAGGGACCTAAACCTTGTCAGCACAATAAACAGAACATGCTGAAAGGATAGATTCCTGTCCCAGACACTTCCCATACTCTGGAACAAACTACCTGTCTATATCAAACAAAGCTCCTCATTAGCACTCTTCAAGAAAAATCTTGATGATTGGATGGGAAATAGGAAATTCACCCCATGGATCACTTTTGTGGTTCTGCTCAACAGTGGCACAGGAAAATAATTTTCCTGGGTGGCGAAAGCCAGGGTACCTTTTTGGCTAGGCTTATATAAGCCCTAGGGCCAATAGCCTAGTACCTACCTATGAACCTATGAACCTATACAGCATTCTGAGACCACATTCTCCTAATAAGATACACCTTGCCACACAGTATAAGGGATAGTGATGTTGCTGACCATATGAGAGCCATGACAAAGCATCACCATACTATCCTTGTGGCATGTGCAATAGATGCATACCCCTGTAGTAGCACTCTTAGACAAGGGGTTGTATTGCAGTCCTGGTCAATGTGTGATGGTGTGTATGTCAGAGTGTTATCATGGGTTTCAGTGAGTACAATATCCAATGTGGGATGTGGGTGCTGGGTATACTGTCTTTACACCATGGTACCCCCAGTACATGTCCAAAGGTCCACTGTATGGGGACCACTGTCACCATCAACCATACAGGTAACTGATTACACTATCCAGCCCAATGATGCATGTGCTGTGTGCAACTTATCTGTAACAGAATGGACACACTGACAAGGTAGTTAGCACTGATAAACCCAGGTCTCTCAGATGTGTGTATGATTGTTATCTGTTTGGCAATGTGTATATGACAGTATTTCACACTATGTATTTTTCATAAACAACCAGTACATCCCCCCATTACCATACTGTACAAGGCCTGGTGATGTTCTTCACTTAACATGTAACCTGGGGCACACCTCATCCTAAAAGCTGTGTGGTGTGTGCAATTAAGGCCACACATATTAGTAGCAATAAGTACCTAGGTATGGGGTTCTAGTCCCAGTGTTGCCAAATAAGAGTGTGTGTGTTTGTGAAGGGATCAACTTCAGTTTGCAGAAAATACATGTCCCAGGAGGTCATCTGTCTGAGAACTGACTGGCAAATGCTAACATTTCACAGGTATCATCTTGTGGAAATTCATTCCATCAAAACTAGTAGTAGATGTGTAAATATCCTCTTCCCCACTGTATATCTGTAAAACGATACTGAGGTTGGTATATATAGTTGGGTGTGTATCTTGTGGGCACAGCCACCATCATTGTGGTTTTTGTTGAGTGTATTCCTTCACTTAGTCATCTGTAATACTGTACAGTTTATGTTAACAGGTTAAGTAGTTGTCAAGCACACTATCTGCAGTTCTACACCACCTCACACCCTCCAAAGGGTAGGGCTGTCCCACCCACACCAGCACACATATGCTTACCAAGTTGAGGATTGCACTACATTGGGGAAGGGGACATAAACCCTGCCAGTACCATCATCAATAACATTAAACTAGCAGACTGATTATTTCCCAATGTGATGTTGTGCCTATTCTGTCTTGGTGGAATTACATAGGCTAAAATGGGTTCCTTGCAAAAGTACATACATCCATGTGTACAGTATTCTATGTGTATTGCATCTACACCAAAGCCTGTGTGTGTGTGTATTATACACAAACATGTGGTGTGTACCACCCAGTACACTTACCATTGTCCACTGTAGAAGGGCTGCTGACATCAGCCACCATGCACTCACCTGTATACACCCTTCAGACCAATCAGGCATGTGGCACATGCAGTAACTGTTATACAGACCTGTGACTTGTGTTCAGCTGTACCCAGGATATGGCACAGTCAAGATGTCAACACAGTGTCATACCCCTTGCAGGAAACAACAGCAGACCAACATCCTGCTGACACATAGACACCTACAACACAAATGAAATCAATTTTGGAGACTGCAATCACTCAGTGTTAATAACAGCTATGATGCATCATGGCTGGAGGGCTACACATCCTGATATGTAAGTATTAAACTTTAGTGCTGAAAACATGTTACACAGCATCACATTGGTCCACCATAGTACAGTCACCCTGTGCATCAGAACCATATTAGCCTGTCCCTACATTGATGTTATGGATGACAGGGATGTGGCACAGGTATCAGCATATGCACAGGGTGTGTTGTGGGTTTGCCAGAGACCTAGGCTGAGCCATTTGTTTGACATCATGTGTGTGTGTTGGGGGTTTCCTTATTAATTGAGCTGTGCAGATGCAGTGTGTGTAGGTATGGGGTTGCCCTAGCTGTGTTGCTGATGTATGTGTGTATGCATGCACACAGTTCTGCCATGTGGCTGCCCAATACAGGGGGTTGTTGGACAGCTGCAGACCATACCTGGCAGGGTGTTCAGTTCACTGTCTCTGGTCATGGACATGAGAAATATGCCTGCCAGGGGTTCCACAGGCACTACCAAATACAAGCCGTGATATGGTAGTCTCCCCTGATGATGACATATATCCACTGGATCCGGGTCCCTCTTGGGACTGGCCAGGACCGCATGCATGTGGCCTGCTATGTTGTGGTGTGGACAGTGCACCCCCTGCAGTGCTGGGGCTGGTACTGCCGCTACAGGAGTGGCTCTGACTTTTGAACGTCCACATCGACCTCCACCTGTTGGTGTTCCTGGTCTATGTCCACACGGCCGTCGTACTACTTCCACCATATGCTCAAGCACAGACATTCCACTGTCGAGGATTCCCACCATCTCACCCAACCGTCTATCCAGGACTTCTGCAAAATAATGGTGGGCACCTGCAAGATCATGGATTTTGTCAATAACAGCAGAATGAGTAGCCCTCTGTAGCCTCAAACCATATCTGGTATACCATTCTATGCATGTCTTTGCCTCCATGATGGCCTAAAACATGCATCTGTTGACACAGCTGTGGCACTTCTGCCAGGGGCATGACGACCAGCAGCCCTCCTATGAGCACCCCTGTACATCTCCCTGTATGGTACCTCACCGGGCATCTGGCTATGGCTGCTGTGTCCAGACACACGTGCCATAGTCACCACACTGTCCTGTCCCATGCCACCACCTGCTAACTGTCCCTCATCTATGGCCACTGGTCATAAGATATGTACAGGCAATGTGACTGTGTGTGGGGATGGGGTCGATAACAGTGGGATGTCAAACAATGTCTCAGCTGCAGTCCCTGACAACCCTGCCTGTGCCTCAACACACCTATCATCATTGTCAGAGTCTGGATGGACACTAACATCAGTTTGCCTGCAGGAGGGACCCACACCCACCTTGCCACCTGTGAGAGGAAAACAAGAAACATGCTTTAAGACTTGTACATTATTGCTTAACTGTACACACACACACACACACACACACACACACACACACACACACACACACACACACACACACACACACACACACTTACAGGTGAGGTTGCACAAAGATATTACACAAAGACCTCTCATTACCCATCTGTCAACATGCATGACATATGGCACTCAACAGCATGCACTGCAGCTATATTCTAGCCCTGTTACCAACATTATGCATCTCTGTGATGCATGGGTTGTGTTACTAGGTGATGCTCCTTCCCCTCTAACACACTGCATCCATGTACACAGTATTGCTGTGCACCTGTTCAGCACCCTGGCATGTACTGTGCACCATACCTCACAGGTGTACATGTCATTGCTGAATGTGTATATGTGTGTCAGTTATGTTTGCTCTGCTGCTCACAGCCCCTACGTGTTTGCCCAACACATACCTGGGATGATATGTGGACAGATGTCAATAGTGAATGCCTGATGTCTGATTTGCAGATCTCATCATCAGCAGTGCATGTATGACCAATAAAATATAATTATACTGACAGCCTTCAAACCTTACCGTGGCTATGAGGAATGTACACACCCTTATTGACATGGCACCCTCTTCCATGATATGCCATGGGGCCACAGTACTGCATATGGTAACATTGCATGAACCTGATATGTGACATATGACCTGTGCAATCAAATGCAGTATCAAACAAATGTATTAGTTATGTAGATGCTGATTGAGATGCATACAATTTGTGGGTGCATAAGTGTGCACACCCTTATCATGATGGTTCTTTGCACCAACTAAGTGTACTACAACAGTCACTATTCCTGGAAGGGGTATACTAGCATGGCCCATCTCCACTTGCCAGTATTTGGTCACTCTGCCCTACAAATATCCCCAAAATCTGCAAGATTGCAAGGTCAACTCATGTGCACAGCCCTTGGAGGTCACACAGTGCCTTCACTATTGCTGTGGAGTCAGGGTTATGTCTGCCACAATTCATGACCTTGACTGTGTGCAGATACAGACATTCTTAGCAAGCTTTGGATGTCTGCTTCTGTTCACTGTTGTGTTTCAGGATGACACCTCTCCCCATCCTCAGCCTTTTTGCAGATGCTTGACAGCTATGGGCTACACATGAGTGTCATTTGGCAGTGTCCCAAATTCAGAACACCATGTGTACTGGCCTAGTTCCTGGTAATGAACGGCAAACATACAGGTGTACTCTGGCATCAGCAAGGTACAGATGGGGATGTTGGGCCGGAGGTGAAGTGTGGTGTTGTTTGTGTAGCACATGTATCTTAATTGATACTATCTGTAGGTTTCAAACTTGGTCTTGGTACACCATTACACATTGCAACACATGCCTTTGGGGGACTTTTGATGTTATGCATATGCTACCTGTAAAGAGCCCTTGCTGATGTTTCCTGTGGAAAAACTGTCCCATCTGATTACCCTACCCCATCAGCACACTTATGCAGAGTCCAGGCAATTGTCGACACAGGTACTGCACAGCAAGTACTTGCTACACATTCCTGCAACTCCCTCAGTGTTGCAGCATGTTTCTAGGCAGCCTCCATGACCAGTTTGCAACATGTGTTGTCATCTGTCTTGGATGGCCATCTGTTTTTTTCTACATTAATGTTGCCCCATACATCCTCGTCACATATATGACTGTCTGCACTGATTGCCATGGTATATGCAACGGTGAGGTAAGGCTACATGCCCCACTCCTGCATGCTACCTGTTTGGTATAAGATACATTCCATGGCTTGTAAGATGTGTGCAAGCCACAGCTGCATCTGTTGCAGGTGAGTGGGCAAATGTGATGGACATACATCCTGGACAGCAGACCATTTCTTGGTCTGACATTGAGGACCTGTACTTGCTGGAAGGTGCATACTCATGGAGAGTAAATGCTGTCAGTACCTCAAAAGCTGCTTCCACAATATGTTATTTGGAGTGTGTGCACTCATATGCTTCCAGTGTTTGTTAATGTATGTATTCCCCATATTTGCTGTCCTAACATACGATTCCATATTACACATTCATTGCTCATATTAGGACCACATTACAGGTTGTAAATGTTGTGAAATGTGGTATTGTGATATGCCATTGTGTAGATCTGTAACAGTTGCCCTTGTAACAGTCGTATATACACTGTTGAAGCACTGTATAAGAGTGATGTTTCAGACATGTTCCTACTGTAGGCCATTTGCCCCACCATTATGTTCATCTCTGTGCACACATCTTGCAATGACAGGTTGTTACTTATATTGCAGCACTCTTACATACCCTTCAGATATGCCACCATGGTGACCGCTGTGATGCAGAGCAGTTAACAGCAACAATAAGTGAACATGTACAGCATGCATTATGGGTAGGTGTGTTAAATGTGTGAATGGCAAATACCATGGCCATAACATGGCTGGTGTATTGGCAAACCTGAACAAACAACACGATACTCACCTGCTACAGGCTACTGCCCCAGAGGTATACCAAAGGGACCTACATAGTTGTGTGAGAGATTTGATGTCAGTAGACACACCTGTGGCATTGGTACAGGGTGGGAGCAACATTTCAGTACATTAATAGTACAAACCCACAATACTATAGATTATGCACATCTGTTCATTACTACAATGCAGCAACAGACTGTATGTATTTTATCTCACATATGCATGAATAAACTCTAGAGATGCAGATGGATAAGCAACAGTTGTCTACTGATGTGCCCTGGGGCCTTACCTGCATGATCGTCTACCATTGTGTGGGTAGCATCCACCTCCACAATGCTATCCGCTGGGTCTTGTCTTTGCTGGTGGGCAGGTGCCCCGAGATTGGTGAGGAGCAGCTCAGCATGTGTCAGGGGGGGTTGGATGGCATGACCCCCCCTGTGGATAGCTGGTTTGTTCTAACTGCAGCAGCATGCTGATGGGCATGGCAGATGAGGTCAGTGCACCGATGTCAGACCTGCACATAACTGTGGTTATGCAGAGCAACATCGTTTACCCTGTGGATGAGCTTGTTCCACAGGATGGTCCTCTCCTGCAGATTATGGGCTGTACTGGCAAACAGGGTGCGATAGTGCTGCACCAGGTAGTTTATTTTGACTTCATTTTCCTGGGGGGAATAAACTGGCAAACACTCTCTAGACATGGTGCTTGAAAGTCATAAAGAGGAAAAAAGGTCTGAGGACCTCATACTGCAAGGATATAATAGTTGTTAATTGACATCTTTGTCTCCCTCCCACCATATCTGCAACATTAATCTGAACACACAACTCAACGGGTATGTTTACAGCAAACCTACTGTTGGGACATATATCGTATTGTATGATAAATTGTGCCCTGTGTTTCTAGTCATGTTCCATGTTGAAACACTATCATTGGTGGCCTGCTGCTAACAATGTCACCTCCATGGCATTGTAAAGGCCACTATGGTTCCATATATGCATGTGTTCTGTTTGCTATATGACTGCTCCAAATCTGGTGTTCTGTGTTAATGGGGACATCTATGCATGCTGCTAGACATAATCCTAGATTGTGTGGACTATTACTACCCACATATGTTCTATAACTGTGACACAATAGCATGTTTGGGATGCCTGTTCCCAGCAGAACCACCTCTCCTACCTCATCTGGCCATGGTACCAGGCCACAGCACATCTGGGATCCATCCCAAGACCTCATCATCTGCTGGCCTTGCACTACCTTCAGGTGGAACTACCTCAGGGGATGGTGTTCGTTCCCCCCCCTGGGAGCACAAACAGACAGGATCCTGTCACTTGAAGTCAGGTCCAGGGTCTAGTGCATAGGGAGCTCCACAAAGACTTGAGGAATGTGCTACACCACCTTGAGGCCCTCGGTACACAATTACAGGATCTGCATGCTCCACCTGATCAGCCCCCAGCTCAGGCACCTTCAGGGCCATGAAGGTGCAGTTGTGACTGTCCATGGGTGGGGACCTTGGTCCCATTGTTTCTTTTTGGGGGCTCATGGGCTTCCACCTACCAAACACCACTCCCCACCTAAGTTGTTTATTCACCACATGTATCATATACCACCCCTGAATGCTGTCTTGTCTGTCTTCCAAACCAACCTACCAGCCCAAAATATACCTATCCTTCCCCAACATACCAATCTCACCTTCACAAACAAGGGCAATGTGTTCCCAACATAGATCTCACACCAGACATAACTGCTCATTTCACACCTGCTTACTACTGTATATATATATATATATATATATATATATATATATATATATATATATATATATGTGTGTGTGTGTGTATAGATATGTGTAATATTTTCTCACACATATCGTGCAGCACTGTCATTCAACAGTAGGGGAAATGTATTTATATATATATATATATATATATATATATATATATATATATATATATATATATATATATATATATATATATATATATATATATATATATACATATATATATATATATATATATATATATATATATATATATACATACATACGTACACACATATATGTATGGAAGACATCCTTCCTGAGGGCAGCAGTGTTACAGACAGCAGGTAGCAGCACCTCTTATAACAGGACTTGCAGGCACAGGCCAACTACATATTTGTATAAGATCCCAGACCTGCGGACAGTGCAAGTATTGTTGTTATATGTATTGTATATCACTAGTTTTACAGGGTCTGTGTGTACATGCTAGTTTTGCACAGAATACAGTCTGTCTGCTTAGCTCTCAACTGTGCGTCTATTCACATGATGGCCAGAGAATTGTCTGTTATGTTTTGTCTGTTCACCATGCAGTTCTTGTCTCTGATATATCAATGTCATTATCTCTGTTGAGTTCTATCAGTACATGGTTACATCCATTTGTGTTTCTGACTTCATATTCCTGAGTAAGGGTATGCTGCAACCAATCCTGTAACACCAGCAACTTTCACAGTGTATAACAGCAATATTACACATATGGCCCTGTGTTCCAGCCTCTGTCCTCCACCTATATACCAGGCTTTGTCCATATGTCATGCAGTAAGAGGTTGTTAAGTAGTGGCCTATCATCATGTAGTGCTGACATTCCTGATATCATTCCAGTGATGTTCTGGACTCCTACAGATATTGTGGGGTAGGGTCCATATATATGAGGGCTACAGCTGGACAAAACATGTGTGATCTTGTACAGTCCAGAGGTCAGTGTATGTAACACTGTTATATGCTCTTGTAAGTCATTCTGTGGGGGATGGGTATCCACCATTTATAACCTAGGCTGTTACAACATGTAAGGGTTATCAGTAGTAAGACACATTAAGGTATATGGCTGTACATTTTTCATACATTTCACCATGGGAACAGTGGTGGGCTAGTGCTTACTGTCTTACAAACAGTTCTGTTTGTCAGTGTGATAGTGATGTTTTAAGTTAAGCATTGCTATGTAACAGATACATTTTCATTGTGACAACTCAATTCTTTTCCCCCTAGGGGTTGAGTACAGAGTGTAATTGGAGGCTGCTGAACTACATACATAATTAATTAGTGTTGATTGATTCTTATCTTCCAGGCCAGTGTTTCTTTACTGTTGTACTACTTGAAGGCCTTGGCCTGGACAGCAACATATGTCATACTTTCAGATTACTGTATAAAATGTTTTGTTTGAGAGTTGCATTACTCAGTTATTATGTATTTCAAATACCTAACTGCTATATGAAATGGCATGTACAACTGAAATAGTACAAAAATAAACATTCCTATGTATGTAAACTTGTGTTTGGTGTCATATCCTTTGACTTGCCTGTGGGTATATGTTTCATGCAATAATTGTCTTTTGTATGAAAGAATCAAACAGTGGCCATTTCAAAAGGTGGCAGCTGTAGGAATACTGGCTGTTCCATATGCTGTGAATCCTCTAAATATATATCTTCCTATACATATCTATAAGAAGTAATATATGTATATGTGTACGTATGTGTATATACATATATATGTATATATATATGTATACATATATATATATATATATATATATATATATATATATATATATATATATATATATATATATATATATATATATATATATAAGTGTGTCTGTGTGTGTGTGTATGTATCATTGGAATGTTTATTGATTCCACATTGTACATTCCCTATGGTACACAGACTGTTCTGCATGATATGTTATTGATATCATCCTGACATCGTACAGCTGAGATGGATTACTGTTAACTTGTTGTGGCTATGTTGTATAGGGTCCTCGGTATGCGACTTGCAAGTGTTGTTTATTGCATTGCAAGGCAGATCCGTTCAGCTGAGGAGGAGGGAATGATATCTATAATTACAAGAGGTACTTATTTTGGGCCCCGTCACCCCTATTAACAGTGCCTTTGGTCATATATTTATTTTTTTTGTGTATATATATATATATATATATATATATATATATATATATATATATATATATATATACATACATACATACATACATCTACATATATAAATACATTTCCGCTACTGTTGAATGATTGTGCTGGATGATATGTTTGAGAAAACATCAGAGTTGTTTGCATCTGAACTGCCTTAGTGGTGAAACACATTGGCTATAGTTTACAGGGTCCTGGGTTTGAGACTTGCAAGGGCTGATTATTTTGTTGCTGGGCAGAACAGCAGCTGTTGGAGACAGAGTGATTAAGGCTCTTTAAAGCAGTTGTAAGCGGGTTTGCATGGGTTTGTGCAGAGCTAAGCGATGCTTATATGAGCTTAGCTTAGCTTATGCCCGCTTATGGCCACTTACAGCCTCTTAAACCCACCCTAATTTCAAATAAAGAAAAGAAAAAAGGAAGATAGGAAAGTGGTGGACTTGGGGCAAGCAGGGGGACAAACAAAGGGAGAAACAAGTAGGGATGTGCAGGACGGGTGTAGGAAAGGACCATAGCTGTGCATTTCTTTGGCAGCAACAGCTGTTTTCAATATGGGCAATTTTGAATTTGGAGCCTCATACCCTACAGCGAGGTGTGTGGGCATCATACGATATGGATGATTGGTAGGGTTAGATTGCGTGATGGGTACATGTCTCTGGGTGAAATACAGAGCTATGTATGGGACATGATTTTTTTGTGAGACAGTTGCACTTTTTTTTAAGGTGAGAGTAGGATGTTAAGGAAGGATTACTGGTAAGTGTGGTGAGGGATATTTGGTAGGAGAGGTTGCATTTGCAGACAGACAAGACATACAAGACAGCAGACAGGGTCGGTGTTTGACACATGATGGGTAAACACCTTGACAGGGAGGGTGGTTGGGAATCTGAGGCTCATGAGCCCCCCAGATGGTAGTAGTGGCACTGATGTCCCCACCTGATGGCAGTCACAACTACTCCTTCAGAGCCCCGAAGGTAGCTGTGCTGGGGGCTAGGCTGGAAAGGTCGCCTGCCCCTCTAGGTGTGACAGCCTGCCCTCCACCTGGTGCAGGCGGTCATCCAGCTCCATCTGGAAGACACTGCGCACCATGCCAAAGACCTTGTCCTGAGTGACAACATCCTCACTGTGGCCACTTGCAGGGGGGGTGAGCCCCATTTACCTGCAGTGGTTCCACATGAGGGTGGTGCAGGACCAGCAGATGAGGGAGTTCTGGGTTGAGCCACAGATGTGCTGGGACCCAGTGCCTCAGCCAGGTGGGGTGGGAGAGGCGGATTCACTGGGATCTGCCTTCCCATATGTGCTATGGTGTACAAATTATCAATGAATATTGGTTAGACGTGCACAACACATTACAACATTAGTCAAAATAGCATGCATGGATATTCTCATTTACCCAAAACAGTGCAATTATAACAGTGCCATAGCAAACAGAACCCATGCATATATGAAATGGCATTCAAGGTTGCAACAGCATGCCAGTTAGTGGTATGTCAGGCAGTCAATAAAATTATTATTCAACAGGGAATATTAGTATGCACGCAGTTTAAACAATGATAAACCAAATGGAACAATGGTCCCAACAGTAGAGGTTTGTTTAGGAACATACCCATGTTGGTTTCAGTGTGATGGTTAGATCAGTTGAGTGGTGGGGGAAGGGAACACACTCAATTGACAACTGCTATCAAGTATATTTGTCAGTACACTACTATTCACTACTACATTCAGACCACACTTACACTCTACCTGGGCCATGCGGCTGCTACATCACACCAACAGCTGTAGATATCAACAGAGCAATTGCACCCTTATTTTAGTTATACACATCATACCTGTTTCTATACCAGTTTCTTTACCTGTGGGCTTGTGCAGATGAACTGTGTGCACATTACATTGCTATTTCTACACATATTTCAGATTCACATATTAGTTGCAGGCCCTGGAATGTGTGTTGTGCCTTTCACATACATCTACTGTGACATTCTCTGTGTGCAGGTTTCTTGGCAACTAGGGAAACTATCCATGACAGCATGACACTTGAGAGGCTTGTCTGGTCCAGACTGCAGAGTGTGGATGTCTAGCTTGCATCTATTTGTAGGACTGGGGCTGATCAACACAGCAATTGTACACCTTTCATAGTTATACACATCATACTAGTATTTATATTCAGATTTCTTTATCTGTGTGCCCTGTATGAAAAATACATGTGCTGCAGTACATTATTTTTTCTATTCAGATTGCAGTTTACAACTGTAGAACCAGACTGAGATATTAGTGGCAGTCCCTGGATTCAAACCATAGTGTGTGTGCAAAATCTAACTACAGGCCTAGACTTTATCAAACAGAGTTGCTGGGGAGGTGTTGTATGTTTTTTGTGACATTTCTATCAAGTACATGTTTTTGTGCAAAGTACTTTTATTATGACATGTTGCATTATTTGTTTCCCATTTTCAGTACAAATTATGCATGCACAACATACATTGGTGTCACTGTTTGTGAAACATGTGCACATTAGCTGGATTGCACATTTGACTGTTTTACAACTACATACTGAAATTTAGATTCCTGAGTACACAGTGTAGGTTTTAAGTCTGAACCTGTTAGCCTTATACATTTTTCAGTACATTCACAGCTACATACAGCTGACATTTAAAGGTTAACACAGGACAATACTCCATTGTAACACTGGCAGTTTGGCACAGGCATTTATTGCTGACTTTTACAGCACAATTATATATACAGGTGGTACTACCATTACTATAATTTTGATTTCTTACTGCTAATAGTAGGGGGTATTCTGTACTCACTACACTGCCCATGCAGCTGGGCCAGTCACTGGGCATGAGCCTCAACATTCTGGGTCCTCTCCACAGCAGTTGTGTGGGGAGACATCACAGATAAATCACACCAGCACAGTCACAAGTTGAACTTTTTCTATACTTAGAGATACATAAGATTGCATACTTACAGACAGGTGGGACATCCTGCACTCAGGATTCTCGGATCCACTGGTCCAAGAGTGCACCCCTCCTCCATTTCTGGTTGTTATGGTGGTGATGTAATTGCTCATCAGAACGGGGTATGCCAGTGGCACTGGTGAGATCATGTACAAGCTGGTCCCAGGCCTTCGCTTTATAATGTGAGCCCTGGTATTGGCCCTGCAGCAGCCTGACATCATGATTTTTAACTAGGAGCCAAACCATGACCCTGGACTCTTGGATGCCCCAATTTTGCGCTCAGAAACGAACACCTTCACCAATGCCAGACATTTTGGTCCTGCTGTGAGCAATCCCAAATAATTATGGCTGTATTCCTACCTGTATGGTTTAAATAAGGCAGTTTTCCCACTCTTTTTCTTGAATGGCCAGTTTTAATATGCTGAACTATGCATAGCTCAGTGCAAATCCGCATAGCAATGCTTTCATCAGCTAAGCAGAGCTGAAAGCAGGTAAGCAATGCTTACACTCGCAAAGCATTGCTTAAATCTATTTTTTTCATTAAATTTATAAATTATTTTTTACATTTATATCTTACATATTCCCACCTCTACTGTGCTATACATGAGCCATATGATTGACATCTATCATTCAAATTCCTTAAAAGTTTATTAAATAATTTGGCAAAGGGGGGATTTGAACGGAGCATGTTCTACATGCTATAACATGGCAGTACCACTACACTACAGTATCTTGATGATGTCTTCTATCACAGTAGCACTTGTCTATCATTTTCAGGATTTCAGCCAGGCTAAGCATAATGGCATGCCATGCAAACAAGCTGTGCGGCACTTAAACTTCGGATTTATTTGATGAAAAAAAATTGTTACATTTTTTAATTTCTATTCCTTTCCTCTTGCCCTGCTGTTTCCATGCATGTAGGGCAAGAGTGCATACATTTGGGTTGTGCACGTGAAAGCTGCTGCCTCCTAGGTGTTTGTGTTTTTTTTTCTTTTTCAGTGTCTGCAGACACTGAAATGTTAGCTACTTACATTTCAGTGTCTAAGGATACTCGTTTACTATACAATATTAGAGCTAGGCTGTAATATTATACAGACTGACACTCATCTGTGTCAGAAAATGCCATATGGGGGCATGTTACATGTGCAGGCACTGCTAACACATGCCCCCACTCTCACTACTGGTTCGTGTCCGTTTAGATTAGATAGCAGCGTGCCTTCATGTATATGCAAAGCACGCTGCTATCCTAAATGGACACAAACCACTCCATGCAAGAATAGCCTTATGAATTCTGTGGTCTGTATGGTAGGATTTTATCATAGCAGAGCTTTTGCGAGCACATGTTGTTGCAAATACATTTATCCTTTAAAGCTGCACCTGTTTTACCTGTTTTAAAGATGACAGACTGGGTTAAAAAAACTTTTTCATTTTAAATTGTCATTGCATAGTAACACTACATGAACAAACAACTTAATTCTCATGTACAATATACATCTATCGATATATATATATATATATATATATATATATATATATATATATATATATATATATATATATATATATATAATTTAACTAGAGCAGTCTCCAGACATAATAATGCAATCTTCATTAATGGCACAGCGCTTACTTTAAATCACTATCAATTATACAGTTAACACAAATGTTGAAAAAACTTTACATAATACACTTAATTTTATTAGCTCTATCAGTTTTAAGATTCACCTAAAACTCATCAGTCATGTCCCAGCCATGAAAAAGGAGTCTGTAGCAACCAGAATTCAGTCATACTATCCAATGTAGTGCTTACAATACCCTTTATACATAAACATTGTTTGTGCTGTTATCTTATGATGTCATTCTCTTATGTTCTCAGCTCTTAAACCTCCCACTCATACCCTAAAACCATGTAACCCATTGCATAACTATGTATACTTAATTCACAGATGCTTCTTACAACATTTACTATACATATGGGTTTAGACAAGAACCAAATGACAATATTTATATGACTTAAACTCACTCTTAAATAAAATGTACACACAATCTGCCAAAAAGAAAACACTTAATCATGAGTTTACTAACATTAGCTTTGGATGTGCTGTTGGTGACGTCATTCCTGCTGAGACATCATAAGATCTTCCAGTGGTGGCTGATATTTCTGATTTCTCTACCACTTTATCTGGTGATAAAGGAAAGGTAAAACTTGCACAGTTATTGCAAAATGATTTTTGCTTATGTGGTGCTGCTTCCAAAGTTTTCCAAGCAACAGCAAAATAAGTAAATTTCCAGAGAGTATATGTAACAGAACACACCAATGCCTGGCTCTTCAAAATTGAACCAGTGAGAGTTCTCCAGTTTTCTTACCTATTCTTAAGTTAGTTGTTTGCAATATCCTGTACTATCCCAGCATGTCCATCCAATAATAACCCCGTGCAATGGTACTCCCCAAAATCATGTAACAGTGATGGTGACTCCAAATACTCTACCATAGACAAATGTCAGCCTTTTGAGTCTTCAAGATCAAGATCAAATCCCACCGACTTATGTCTTTTCTTTGTTCCCGCTTATGTTCACCATGGCAATCTGTTCCTTTCCCTTCCTCCTTTTTGTCTCTTCCATGACACTTATTAGACTAAGCATTACAAAGTTTTATACCTGCAATGAAATTTGTGTTTCTGTGATAATTCTAATAAACTTGTATATATTTCTCTGCAGTATTTATAAATCTATTTCTTAAATCTCTAAGACCCTCCTCCACTCCCTACTGTAACTAATTTCTACTCACTAGACGACCCCAAATCATAGCTTTCTTTCCATAGATTTGTTAACACTTTTTTTAATTTACTATATTTTATACAATATTTTATATACCCACTCCTATGTCTTACCTTCTTATATTACAGTCCTTCCTTATACTTATCATTTTCATTCATTCCTTCTAGCAAGATATATACATATATACCTATATATATATATATGTGTGTGTGTGTATGGATCTAGGACATTTTATCGAAAGATCAAACATCCAAATCCATTAAGGTTGAGTATACTTATGCAAAAGTGCTTTTCACCGAAGAAGCACTTTCGCGTAGGTATGCCTATTGCTGAGGCCATACTACGGTGCAGATAAGTAAAAATTCCCTTTTCCCCACTGTAGTGCAGTCTCGGAGAGAGAATATTAAAGTAGGGGGGTGTGGGGGTGCAGGGGGCGAAGCCTCCCTGCAGAAACTTTAATGTATATACATATATAATTTATATATGTTATATACTCTCTCTCTCTCTCTCTCTCTCTATATATATATATATATATATATATATATATATATATATATATATATATACACTTTTGAAGCTCTAACTTTCAAAACTTCGAACTTCATATGGTCAAGACCATAACATCAAAGTTTTGAAAGGTTGAAATTTCAATAAAAAAAAAAAAAATTTATGTTTTATGCAGAGTCAAGCCCTCCCTCTACCCCCTACACCCCTGGTAATTAAACATACCAACTCTGAGATCACACTACAATGAGGAGAATAGTATATGCCCTGTTCCATGCTGTACGATGATCTCCATGTAAATCGTTTGACATTTCAAAACTTCTATCTTATGGTCTCAACCATATGAAATTCGAAGTTTCGAAACTTCGAGCTTTCAAAGTAGACCCATATACGTATATATATATATATATATATATATATATATATATATATATATATATATGTGTGTGTGTGTGTGTGTGTGTGTGTGTGTGTGTGTGTGTGTGTGTGTGTATGTGAGATTTTTTTTTTTTTTTTTATTTTTCATTTCTTTTATATAAAACCTAAATGTATTATTGTATTTTAATGTCTTTGTGGAGCTTTTTTGCATGGTCCATTTGGACTTTCCAAGTAAATAATTGAAAATAAATAAACAAATGCATACATAAATAAATAAATACGTACATTTTATACGCACATGTATACCAGGTTACCTATTTTGTGACCTTAATTGACAATGTCAAATTTAAAATACAATTTTTGTTCTTATACTTCATGAAACTGCATGATATTGTAAAACTGATATTTGTATTTCTTTGTTGTTGGTATAAATTGAATGTGATAACTGTTTGCCATAGTACCAATCTTTTTGCATCTATTTACTATCAATATTCTTAACTGAATGGTCTCCACACACAGTCTTTGTAATGTTTAAACTTTTGCACATTTCCTCTAAGTCTCACTGATGTGTTCTTTATAAGTTTAGTTTTGACTAAATGCTACTATGTGACAATATCTTCCCATACATGACAGAAGATACATATAGACATACTAGCAAAAACTAGCCGTACATATTTTATGAAGATTACCTTTTATTGTGTATGGCCCAGGTATAATGGAGTAATAGTCTTCCTTGAATGCAGAGTTAGTACTAACTATTGCCACAGCTAGCTTACTATAATAAATGCAAAGTTGGCCTTTCTTGAATGCAGAGTTAGTACTAACTATTGCCTCAGCTAGCTTACTATAATAAATGCAAAGTTGGTCTTTCTTGAATGCAGTTAGTATTAACTATTGCCTCAACTAGCTTATTGTAATAAATACAAAGTTAGTCTTGCTTGAATGCAGAGTTAATACTAAGTATTGCCTCAGCTCGCTTCCTATAATAAATGCAAAATTGGTCTTTCTTGAATGCAGAGCTAGTACCGACTTATGCCTCAGCTAGCTTATTATAATAAATGCAAAGATGGTAATCAAATCCAGTAAATGGGACATGGAAACACATCCTTTCATGGATTTAGGATGTGAAATATGTCACATATAACCTGCAACAGCATGCCAACTCCTCAGATGTTGAACACATGGAAATATTTAAAAAAAATGAGAGCACCAAAATGATTTATGGCCACAGTCTTTAAATGGCCAAACTAACAAAGGGAACATTACAGTCATGGCTACAGCCCAGAAATTAAGTTGTATTCTGAGATTTTACAAGTAACTGAACTCTGCAACAGAAAGTACATCAAAACTAATTTTCAGCTTAGAATTCTGGGCAGTACCTAACAAATTAGCAAAACACTCATTTGGATAACATGGCAGTCAGATTCATGGAAAATAGGGACTTCTTATTAGTACCTTATAACAGCTGTTCAGTGTTCACAAACTCAAAGCTTCCTGCGAGACCTTGCTTAAGTTTTTCTACAGTTACTGAATAACATTGCTTTCAAAGTTATTAACTAAGTCACTTTTAAATGTTTCCAGGCTGTTAGTTGGTCTTATTTGTAATGGTAAGCAATTCCTTCAAGTACCTGCTTGCCCATGGAAAGATCCTCTCCCCAACCCAATTCTAAAATCTGGGTACTTACCACAGATGTCAGAACTCCTTATTCTAGTGTGAATAAACTCAGTCACTAAAGACCCAACCATGATGGATCTGTTACACACGTACAAAAGAAACAACACCAAAAACACTAGATCCAAGGATCTGAACTTTGCTTGTGACAAACAGAACATGCCGGAGAGACAGATATGTGTCTCAAAGGATCCCTGAGCAATAGAATAGGGTCTCCATCCATATAAAACAGAGTTGATCCCTTACCCTATTTAAACAAAACCTTGACACTTAGATGGGAAATCATAAAATTACTCCTGGGCAAGCCTCCATACCTTTAATAGACAGAAACCATCAATAATAAGAGTATTATCCGAACTAAAACCCCTCTAAAATCCCTTACTTACTTCCCTGCTAACATGCCCCCCATATAGATGCCCATGATATGTGGAATCCAAATGGGTTTGGTGTTCGTGGCTAGGGTTGTATGGGCCCTCATGGTCATTAGCCTAGTAACAACCCATGAACTTATGAAGCTGCCATAATAACACTTGTCAGACATTTAAAAATTAAGATTAAATCACCTCTAATTAGCATATAACTGTTAAAGTACAGAGAAAACTCTGGTGGTTTAGCTGCATATTCCAAGTGTTTAACCATATTGATCTGCCTTGTAAAATATTTCTCTGTTTTTTCCAGCCTTGCCAGTTAAGTCCTGTTATGCCTACATGCTGAAGCATAATATTCAATATAATTTCTAACACCATGTAGAGTGAAAGAAGGTGTCATTTGTCTCTGCTGGTAACGGAGCTTAAGACATCACTTAAAGCAGTGTGGCATTTTCCAGTAACTACATGTAAATTATCTTCATAGGTAAACCTGCTATCCACAATAAACACTCAATCTGTAATATGTTATTCACCAAAAATAATTAATTGCTCACTGTATACTGATAACAAATAATATTATTTACAAAATGAAAAACATATATTTTGCTAACATTGTATTTCATAATGTTACTCCTAACCCATAAATATAAATTAAGCAGGGACCTCTGAATTCTTGTTTGATCTTTAACTGAGATTGTAACTGACCATTGCTAGAGTCTTCAGCAAACCTGATGACCCACTCTCCCTCTTCAACATGGAAATTGAACATAAATAAATTAAAGAAGACCTTCCCTAAGATTAAACCCTGTTGAACTCTTACAGAAAAGAGGGAGTTCTTAATGGCTTATAGCTTCATAGGTTAGTACTAGGCAAAATGCCCTTGCAGGCATTTTAAACCCTGCCAATGTTCCCAGTTGGTGTTTGTAGTAACCTATTCCATTTGGTGTTTAAATTAACCTTACCAATTTCAAGGGTAATATTTATATTATCCCTAGTGATAATAACTAGGATCATAGCACAGATTGTAGAAAGTCCACTGTCCATGAGTACTACAGAGGTCAACCCTGGGGTAAAGTTCATATTTTTCATCCATAAGTCTATTTTGCACTTGTATATGTTCAGGAATGAGCATTGTTTTACATGGATGGGGGGTCTGTTCAAGAGCAGTGGTATCCTCTGTGAGATATACCTGCCCCTCCAAATCATTCTGTTAAAGCTGCAGAAAAAAATTAGATCTTTAAACTATATTTTTGATGCCATCTGACTTGTTAATGTGTAGTAGGTCCATCAGTATTAGATCAGAGGATGCCTTGTATGCCAGGCAGATGTCACCTATTAGCAGTCTGTAAGAGACTAAATATAGCAGCAGGGCTTTTAGATGGTCTGTAGATCTTATATCTGTAAGATAAATTGCTATGAGATGTTTCCAAGGACAAGTTGTCAGGCCAACACAGAAGAAACTAAAAAACAATCCAAACTGATATAACAGCTACTCACTAAGCTAGATATATGAAATACTGTGAAAACATGCAAGAAATGTAAAAATCGACATAGTCTTTCACTAGAAATATGTATATAACTCAAATTCCTTCTAGTCATGATGCTTACATGGCTTGCAAACATTCTTCAGATTTATAGACATTGTTTTCCCATTGATGAAACAAGTTACACTTTAAAACTGAGTGAATATAGATCAAAATATAAAAAACTGATTGTTTGCTGATTTCTATCTAAAACATTGAAACAATATGAAAAGGAAGGGAAATGCACCATGCCACAATACTTCTTCACTTACTGATCAGTACAGCTCACTTATATTAAAACTCAATCTTTCAGTAAACCACTTATAATGTAAGAAAAGCTTCTCATTTACTAAACAGGTATTGAACATATTCCAAAGTCTGATATATTATGCATTTTATACCAATATATTAGTAAAATACAACATTTTCAGTAACAGTCAAATGTTTCAACTATAATTTTCAGAATTAGAAGGGTGGAACTGCTGTACAAGACAACTATACAAGATTACTACAAATACAAAACCATGGAGAAGGTGTTTTATTATTTATTAATCTAATTTAATTATTTTCCATTCCTCTCAGGCTTTTTCCTCCATCTTGCTTCTTATACTCTTCATACTCCTATATTCCCCCTTTATACATTTCTTTCTTTCTTTCTTTCTTTCTTTCTTTCTTTCTTTCTTTCTTTCTTTCTTTCTTTCTTTCTTTCTTTATTTCCTCATGTTGATATTAGCAAGATCAATCTGAGACTGACCATTAAACTGATTTTAACTGAAGGATACATAAGATCATAGGAGGTTACTAGGCTAATGGCCCTGGGGCTCTTACAAACCTAGCCAAGAGTTTATTCCCAAAAAAAAAAACCTCAGTCAGCACCTGTTGCCACTGTCAATGAGGGACAAAGTTTGAACTCCTGGAACGAATTTGTGGTTTCCCATCCACTCATCAAGGTTGTGCTTGAAGAGGGTCAGTGAGGTACTCTGTTTGACATGTATCTGAAGTCTGTTCCAGAGACAGGGCAGCATCTGGGAGACAAACCAGTCTCTCCAGCAGGTTTTCTTGATGTCACATATTAGATTTAGGCCTTTCGAGCCGGTAATGTGCGAATAGTTAGACTTGTGAATATGGAGTATCTCTAGTAGGGCAGGGTCTGTTATTGCCCTGTAGGTGAGAGACAGATCACCTCAGAGAAATTTGGATGAAATTGAGTAGAGTAATAGTAATTTGAGCCTGTCCACATAGGACAGGCGTTGGAGGCAATGGATTCTCTTTATGCCGCTACATGATGTTCGAATGTGATTGTTATCAACCTGAGTACCCAGGTCTCTCATCACAGGTTGTGTGCTTAGGTGGTTGTCGTTGATGTGGTAATCAGCAGGGGCCATGTTTTTTCTGAATGGTATGAAAATACATTTTTTTTTTTGCATTTAACTTAAGGCCATGACTTTGGTACCAGTCGTTTGTTGCTGTGAGATCTTCTTGCAGTATGCTAACATCATTTGGGGAGTCAATGACAGCATCCAACGTACAGTCATCTGCAAACTTGGTCAACCACAAGGCTTTTATCTTTGCCTGGACCTCTGAGAAGTAGATGCCAAACAGTAGGGGTCCCAGGACAGATCACTGGGGAAATCCACTAGTGACAGGTCTGCTGTTGTAGGTGGTGACACTTATTTTTACCTTGTGAGTCCTATCAGTCAGCCAGTTGGCCACCCACCATCAATATAGGAATTTATGCCAAGTTGTGTTAGCTTTAAACTGATTTAACTGACAAAAACAAACATTTCCTGAGAACTTGCAACTGAACAGCTTGAATTTGAAACCAAAGGATATATAATGCTAAATAAAAAAAAAAAAGAAAATGACATGTCCTTTGTGTGCATCATTTGTATACTCATTCATTTTCCAATACCTGTTTGATCCTACTCAAGTTTATGAGGCAGACTCTCCAGGTAAGCAATGTGCATGTGGCAAAGAACCAATTTTATACTGGATAGCAGTCTGTCTTAGGATCCTATATCTATCAGTTGGCACTGCTATTCTCTCTCTCTCTCTTTATATATATATATATATATATATATATATATATATATATATATATATATATATATATATATATATATATATATATATATATATATGCATATAATATATATATATATATATATGTGTGTGTGTGTGTGTGTGTGTGTGTGTGTGTGTGTGTGTGTATGTATAGTGATTAATACATGTATTGATATCTATCATTAGTGACATTATTTCCAATTCTAACCCTAAAGAATGTTGCTATCAACCAATTTATTATATACATATTAACATCTGTGTTGTGCAGTATATTTATAGGTTCATAGCTTTATAGGTAAATATTAGACTAGCTGTCATTCCAGACCATTTTTGGCTTGCCAATTTTCCTTTTGTTGCATGACTTTAGCTATCCCAATTGGTGTTATATTAGCCTTGCCTACCCCATGGTTGATAATTATATATTACTCCTGGTGACAATAACGGGTATCATACCATAAATAACTTCAGGGGACTCATGCCTGGGATAAAGCATTTAGGAGCTGCCTCTGCCCATTGTTAGTACGGGTTTGTGACACAACATATTCCTTATATAAGTTTCCTATTACCAATACATAGATCCAAGTTGTGCTTGAATACAGACAGGAATGAGCTTTATTTTACATGGATGGGGAGGTGTTTTCTTTCACAGCAGAGCAGTGGTATCCTCTATGATACATATCTGTCTCTGCAAACTGTCCTGGTGAAGTTGCAGAAGAGGTTTTGATTTGCATATCATTTGACTAGATGATGAGCAATAAATCCATCAGTTTTGGGTTGGGTGGATGTCTTATATACCGGGCTCAGGTCAGCTCATAGCAGTCCATAGAATACCAAGTATGGTGACAGGGCTTGAAGTTGGGCCCTGTAGGACATGTGGTTTAGACCTTGTATCCTTTTAGTAAGGCATATCTGTGGGTATAACAGTTGTATGTGTGTGGACAGATACATGCCAAAAGAGGCATTATACTCAATGACTGAGGGCTGAGTAATGGGGGACAATGATATCTTTTGAGCTAGTTGCAGTCCCTTTGCATATAAGCTGTACAATATAGAAAGACTTTCTTTTGACAGTTGGGACATGTTGGTTGAATGTTACATTGCTGTCCAGTTCCCCAGTCCTTGAACAACTGGGTCAATTCTCAGGGAAATATTGTTAATGTGGTAGTTTCACCGGTTGATAATGCATTTTTTGGCATTTAGTTTTAGTCCATGATTCTAGCACAAGTTATTTGTTTGGGATAAGCCTTCCTGCAGGATGGCTAAGTCATTTGGGGATTCAATAACAGATCCTGGCTAGCAGGTATCTTTAAACTTAGTCAACCAGAGCCCTTTGGTATTGACTTTTATGATCTCACAATGGGGCACAGAATAAAAGGCCTTCATGATATCCAAATATAAAACATCTACAGGCAGATCAATATGAAAATAGTATCATTTCTCTTTATCATGTCTGATGATTGAAAATTAAGTAGTTCCCCACAGAAAGTTAGTAGCGTAAAAATACCTTAAATTGCCTTTTTTATAATATATTATTATTAACAAGAAGACCAATTAAAAGTAGATATTTCTATTACATTTTCAGAACTGAATACTGAATTCATACTCCTGACCTTCAGGTCAGATGTGAAGAAAATTAACTCAATTTTTTATCTGTCAGATATGTCCATGTCACACTGATGGATGACTTTTATTTATTGTTTTGCACAATGAATACTCGATGAGGTCAGACCCATCTACTGTCTTCAAATACATAATTTCTAACTCTTTATTTACAAACCAAATGCATAGTACCTCATCTAAGACAGAATTATAAATTAAAAGAAATTACATAAATAAAGAACTATGTAATCAGGGCAAAGCTCAACAGATCATAAACAAGCCAATGAAAATCAGTGATATTTCCAAATAAAGTGAAGATGAGGAGACAACAAATATAACAAAAACATTTACATTTCAGCAGTTTTACTTATAATGAGCTGTTGATGAAACTCAGTCATGACTGAGACATATTTGTATTTCACCCCACCCCTTCATTTTAAGTGCATGTATGCATCAGACTGGAGATGCATGTAGTATGAAAATGCGTGTGTTTCCTCCCAAAACATCCTAACAGCCTTGCTGCCATGTGTTGCTCCAAGAATATAGTCAGTAGGAGTTCACTATAAGCTATTATCACCCATCTGCTAGACCATCACCAAGGAGTGCCAGCTAGCGCTGGCCGTTCCCTACTCTGTTTACCTGGCATGTCCTTTTTGTATCCCACTGACGAGCAAATAGAGCTCTTTGTTTGTACACCAAAAGTTAGGATTTATAAATGTTAAACAATATAAGTATATTGCTAGTCACTCTGCTGGCATAGTGTGATAAAGCCCTGACTATGACCCAGGCATCCCTTGTTTAAGTAGTGACAGGGTCAATGGGTATGTCTATACTGGAGGGGGTCAGTGCTGACCATTACGTCATGAGCCTTTGTGGAGGCAGGAACTCAGAAGTAAAGACAATGGACTGGGAGTAGCAGGAGATGACTAGGTGTATCTGCTCTATAGATTAGGGTGGGATGCACACTTACAAAGCTTCTTATAACCCATCTCAGTCTACATCATTTTTATGCTGTCAGCTCTGGGACAGGGATGGAGTAATAGACTAGCAGAAAAGTTCCTCATCAAATGGATGATGCTAATCTCCCAAGCCTGTCTCACCTGCTTGCCCAGCAGGAAATCTAGGCCTTGGAACCTACAGTACTCATCCAATAAGAGAGGATTTTCAGGTGATGGGAACACAAGGGATCTACCATGAGGGAGCATGCAGGAGGGGACACTGGAGCTAGTTGAAAGAGCTTGATGTTCAGCCAATGAGAATAAAAAATAAGTATGATTACTCCCCTATGCTTACCTTAATAAATGCAAAAATAAAGTTATTTATTATGAGGTATTCTACTGGTATACTTATCAGATATTCTAAACATAGCTGGTCCAGTCTGAGTCAACTCTTCAGTATTTTAAAGAAGAAGAAAACATTGTGGCAGCAAAGGAATTTAACACTGTATTATTTTTGTGAAGTGAAAGAAAAGGTTTCTGAAATGAGACCATTTCCAAATAGCAGTATAATTTCTCACCTTAATTCCTTGGTAATTACAATGAAAATAATAAGACAGAATGTAGAGTTATAATTGGATCATACATTTCCATTAGCATTCAAAGCCATTATTGTATGTCTGTGGTGAGAGCTTGTAGTGTGATGTATATTGCTGCCAACCATTTTTATAGCTAATGTTTCCTTGCAAGCAACAAAATGTCATTAACTCATCAGTGCAATGAGTGACTGAAAGTAATATGAAGTATTCACACTTGTCTTGCTGATTTTTATCGACAAATATATAAAGGAAAATGCATAGCAGGTTAAAGTGGTAATATATCACATGCAATCTCATTTCTCCCTACAATATGAAAATATGAGCTCTTGGAATCAATAATTCTTCTGTCATATTCTTTTACTAAAACCATTGACCTTCTTAGGAAATTTCTCTCAAGACAGAGCATAATCTCACGCTGAGCAACAAGCAATAATCACTATTAAGTGTCAGCAACACATTTCCTTAAAAATGAACACTTTTGTCACCTTTGTTAAGCTCTTAATTATGATGCACAGCATTCTTGTTCTTGTTGTCCATGCAGTAAACACTAGTATCTGTTTTTGGACTTATTGGTAGTGTCATTACACCATCCCTATGAATTTCCCAACAAAAGAAAAGTATGCAGTTTTAAGTCACATACACATCTAGGTTACCCCATTGCCTTTCTTGTCCTCTATGATTAGTGTTGCTGTTTACAAACAAATAATCATTACCTCTTGTATAGTCCAACTTACAGCTACACTAGACATCATGTGAAACCCCCCCCAAACACAAAAAAATGATTCTTATAAAATTTAGAAAATATACTTTTTTAATTACAGCACGGAATTAATGATTAAGAAAAAAGTTTTCAGATAGTCTTTCTCCTGCTATGAAATATGTATTGGATATTCTTATTAAAAATAATAGTACCTTACTCAGAAAGACCACACAGATTTTGTTATTAAACTGGCATACAGCCAATTCAGAATGCATTTGCATCCAGTAGGCCTAATATGTTATTTAGTAATTCAGTCCACTGCAGCTCAGAAAACTTGTTTTCTAACTTCCGATTAATGTGTCCTGAGCTTTTTAACAAAATAATGTTATGTCCACATATTTCAAAGAGATGTTCATATCTGGGGAGGCATAAGGGTTACTAAAGAAATAAATACTCTTCAGCACTAACAAATCTTTACAATGGTAGTATTTATTATAGTCTAAGTCTTAAATGAAATTTTATAACTAACAATAAATATATCAATATTCCCATTATAATATTTTGGGACAACTTTCAATATCTCAGTAACCACTCAAGCTACAGACCTACTGTCAGCAACATTTTGTCTGTCTCCAAGCTTTCATACTATGCAGCTCTGTCTGTGTTATTTCATTATAGAGATATTTAGAAAGTATAAAAATTATGATAATATAAATAAATAGTATATGAACAATTATTATTTCTTTAGCAACGCTAGATAAAGTCAGACAGGTAGTGAAAGGTCAAACATCAGTGTAGTTATGTTGCTCATAATGTCAACTATGAGATGAAATATTTCAGGAGCTTGCATGCAGTGAGGTTTTGGAATTATTATTGCAAATATGAACAGGCTATATTAGATGGCTAGAGGCATCAGTAGAATGTAACTACAGAAATGCCTGCAGGCAACAACAGGCTCCCATGAATTCAATAATGTTTCTACACCTACAGCACATAACCGCATTTAAATCAATGTTTCACTTTACTATTATAACAAATCACAACATAAAATAACCGCTAAAACAACATACCCTAAATAATAATTATACCAGCATAAAGTAGAGCAAATACCACTTTTCTGCTGCTTGTATTTTACATTTCTGATGAATTAATTATTGTATTTAGTCAAAAAAATGTGCATGCAACACTGTCATAAAAAAGAGGTACAGGAACACAGTTAAACTGAAGGGCACATATCGAAATCTACTCAAAAAATACAGGTTAAAGCAGCATATATATAATGCAACAAGACACAAAGAAAACTCAAACAGAAAATGATTCGGAATTGTAGTGCAAATTGAGCCAGAGTGTAAAACATAAAAGTATCTTGCTTCAATTAAGGAAATGGACAACAAAGCTATGGAGACACAGTCTTGCTTGAACGTGTCTAGAAAAAAAAAAGAAAGCAATACCAGACAAAGTTCAATGATGCCATAAAGATCATTTCAGAAGTAACTTGAACAAAGATTAAAATGTAGTTACAATGTATAATGGATGCAATTAGAAAACCTACCGTTCATCTCTACCACACATCGTGTACCTACTACTGAACAGAAAATAAGTCCCCCCAGTGTATTTCTCAATTTGATACTTTTCGATTGTAAAACTGAAGGGGCATCCTACAGCACAAGTTAAAACAAGTTGTCCAAAATAGTTATGCAAACTGCAAAATGGAGAAAGAGAGAGAGTATGAACACAGTTCCTACTGAAATTGCATTTACAGTACTGCCCAAGGCAGCAAATCAGATGATTATTAGCCAATGCTTTTATGTTGAAAGAAGACTGAAAATGCGGTCCATTGCTTTTTCTCCAAATGTTTCATGTACACCTTAACAAATAGAAGAAATTAGATTTATCCATGGCATTCCCTCTAAAGCCTTGCAAAGCATTGTTGTAGTTAACATTAGACTACAGAAAATATAAAGCAAATTAAGGCAAATGAGAAACTTGTGAAAGAATTAATATTATGTGCTTTCTATTCTCCAGTATGTATCCCTCCCTGTTACAGTCAGCTTCTGCCATCCTTTCCTGCCAGTGTGTGTGTGTGTGTGTGTGTGTGTGTGTGTGTGTGTGTGTGTGTGTGTGTGTGTGTGTGTGTGTGTGTGTGTGTGTGTGTGTGTGTGTGTGTGTGTGTGTGTGTGTGTGTGTGTGTGTGTGTGTGTGTGTGTGTATGTGTGTGTGCATGCGTGTGCGTGTGTGTGTGAAGGGAGGGACACTCTTCATCACCACAGATGTAGCAAAATGGGAAAATGTCTTTTACTGTCTTAATCCAGTCCAGGACCAGTGAGTTCTCAGTCTCAAAGCTTTGCTTGTTTCTAGTTATTCAGACTGTTTTCACTTGCTAATTAAGCATATATACATATACTGCTGGAAAATTATGATATATTATCATAGATTTCATAGATTTCCTTGGTATTCCATAACCACTATGTCTTGCAGCTGTTCATGACTTGCCATTATCCTCTCTAATGCAGAAGTTCCTTTCTCCATGAGGGCCACACCAGTTCAGTTGGGAGTAGCTTTGATGCTACCCATTCAGTCATCTAGGCCATGTTTAATGGAAGATAGTGAGTTGCACTGCTTATCATGCAGGGTAAGTTTATTCTGGATGTTTGAGAGACAGTGCGTTATAAGTCTGTCCATTCTTCATGTTTTATTTATATGTTAGTAAAGATTTAGATCTCTGGTTTTAGTACTGGTGGAGATATTGTACTTGCAGAGATAGAGAAGGTCCAGGACAAGCGGGTCTCTAATTATATGATAATGGAGTTAGTGTTATCCCTTCAAAATTCAAGACACTGAATAAAGGGGCAGCTCAGGGCCTTTAGGCTTGTGCTCTTTTTGGATATCAGTCTTAGGGGTCTTTCTAATTGTTTGATATATTTAGTGAGATACATCCCAAAGAGGGCACTGAACTCAATAACTTGACTGATCAATGCTGAGTATAAGGGAATGGTTACCTCTTTAGATTTGAATGATATTTCTTCAGCAATTAGTTGGCTAAATAAAAGGATTTCATGACAACTGCTGCAATACGATGGACAAAAGCATAAACACAAGTTCCAAGGTTCCTGACTACATTTTCATTTTATAGTTTGTGTTATCTATACAGTATGATGAGGGAACAGATTGCCTACCAGAAGTGATACTACACTTTTTAACATTTTATTTCACTCCATCTTTAGTACATTAAGAGTTTACTAGGGAGAATTATTTCTATAAGGTTTGCATTCACTTAACAAGAACCCCCAGTTTGCAATCATCTGCAAACTTTATTAGGCAGAGGTCTTGTCTTTCTGCTTGGAGATCTGACAAGTCAATGCTAAAAAATGAGAGGTCTCAACAATTAGCCATGGGGTACAATGTTGGTCACTTTCATACTTTTTGATAAGGTGCTTGTAACTCACGCTGTATGGATTCTATCTTTCAGCCATTTTTCTATCCATTTTACCACATATGAGGGAACTTATAAAACACTTATCTTGTGCATGAAGGCACCACAGGGAATGGTATTGAAGGCCTTGGGAAGATCAAGCTACAACATGTATACTGCATGTCCACTCTCTACAGTCTCTGTAACCTTTTTGAAGAGGTTTATCAGATTTAGTAGACATGATATACCCTTCATCCTTCATAAAACTAAACTGCTGGTGGTCAAGGCTTATAAGATTCCTGATATTATAGCTAATGAGATTGAACATAGTACATTACAAAGCTTTGCAGATGGAGCTCAAAGGACTGATAGGTCTTTAATTACTCAGGTCAGTTGTAAGGCAAACCTTTTGGAGGAGCATCACCACTGCAGTTCAGCACTCACCAGGGGCAAAACCAATAACTAAACTCAGGTTAAACATTTAAAGAAGTGTGTCTGAAAGGGCATGGTTAACACTTAATAAACAAAAAAACTCGAAGATTTTTTTTGTTGCATGTTTAACAACTTAAAGCAATCAGATATACTGTTAAGTCCCATGGAGAAAATATTTTTATTTTCTCAAGCACTTTAAGTAAATGATCTTTAGAGATAATTGTGGGAGTGAGTGATTCAGTTTTATATGGTTCTAGATAAAAGTCTTGGTGAAAATTAGAATTAAATTTGTTTGCAAGGATGTCAAGAAAAATAGTGCACCAAAACCTGTAAAAAAGTATTGATTTATTCAATGTAAACTAAGCACTTTCATCCCACAGTAAAAATGGATTTCATCAGAGTTAAACAAAGCAGCCGCTTCCTTTTCTTAAATATGTAAATCAAATGTAGTTCATCCAATCAAATGGTCACAGCGCTAAAAATTTAACTTTTAATACAATTTAAAATTCAGATCCTTGCTCACAAAAAAAAAAAGCGCATGCTTAAAAAACACATCACAAAACCTTAACTGAAAAATTAAACACTAAATCATACTTGCCCTGCCCTTAAAAATACTAAGTGTGGACACATAATCATTAATTCCTGGTTCAATACATGCATTGAGACAAATTTGCCACATTAACTATTTTTTTCAAGTAGATTGTCAAAATCAGCACCCACCTTCTAAACAAGGGGCATTTGACTGAATCTCTAAACAGGACATTGCTCTGTTTAACTTTTTAAATATCATAAGTCCTCTCATATATTCTTTCCTTAAGTTTTCTTGTCATCTTAACCATGTAAAAAACTGAACATGAAATACACATAGCTACATATACCACCCTGGTAGAGTTATATCTACCAGGGTACTTGAGTGTCCTATTACAACCATCAACAGTGACACAGGGCTTATACATTTATAAAATTTGCAACACCCACATCTGTTCATATTGGAGACCATGGTATAGCCTATATCCACAGAGGCACTTTCTAAATAATTTTTTATGTTTTTCCTTCTACAAAACACAATTGTAGAGGCCTTCCCTAGGATGGTTCTAAGATCAACTGGAAATATAATATTGCATATTTTCTAAGTATATTCACTATTGTGGAATCATTCTTACTATAGTGAACTATCATAGCATCATTCATACTGTTAACATTATCAGTTCTACCTCTAAGCTGCGTGTTTGAACCAATCCCTGTGATACCTGCTTCTGGTAGGGACTGATTGCTCTGTGCATTTTTTCTACATGGGTGCAGAATTCCTTAGCGGATCTTGCTGCTATATGAAGATCAGGGAACTTGTAGTCATAAGTGAATTTTAATATTTTGTTATAGAGTAAGGTGGAGGTTTGCACATAGGTTCATAGGTAGGTACTAGGCTATCTGCCCGAAGGCATTTATAAGCCTAGCCAGAATGTGTTGGCTTTCGCCACCCCCTTAGATTAGTTCCCTGTGCCTCTATCCAGCAGATCCACTGAAGTGATCCCTGGGGTAAACTTTCTGTTTCCCATCCACTCATCAAGGTTACTCTTGAAGAGTGTTAGTGAGGAGCTCTGCCTAATGTAGATTGAAATCTTGTTCCAAAGCATGGAAAGTCTCTGGGACAGGAATCTATCCCTCCAGCACGTCCTATTTATTGTTGTGGTGAGGTTTAGATCCCTAGAGCATGTGGCTTGAGGGGATAGGCTTTTCATTAGGTGGACCATGTCCATCAGTTCTGGGTTGGACATGGCCTTGTATGTCAGGCAGAGATCACCTCTGAGTAGGTGGCATGCAACCTAGTACAGCTGGAGTTTCTTCAGTCAAGCTGCATAGGGCATCTGTTTGAGACCAGTGATCCTCTTGATGAGGTACTTCTGTGGTCTTTCCAGCTGTTGCAGGTGTCTTTTGGAGTATGTCTGTGTCAGCTGGAGAGTCAGTTATAGCCCCTAGTTTGCAGTCATCTGCAAACTTGGTCAGCCATAGTCCTCTTGTGCTTGCCTTTACATCTGAGAAGTATATGCTGAACAGGAGGAGTCCTAAGACTGAGCCCTGGGGAACACCACTTGTAACTGGTTTAGAGTCAGACCTAGCTCCCGCAACTCTTACCATGTGGGTTCTGTCCATGAGCCAGATGGCAACCCATCTTGTAATGTTGGGGATTTATGTTCAGGCTGGTGAGCTTGTCTATAATACCAGAATAGGGAATGGTGTTGAAGGCCTTTGTGAGGTCTAGGTAGGCTGTGTGTACCACCTTCCCCTTGTCTATAGCCTTGGTAACTGTCTCAAAGAAGTCCACCAGGTTTAGGAGGCATGATCTGCCCTTATCAAAGCCGAACTGGGTAGGGACCAGTGTCTGGAGGTTCCCAATGTCTCTGTTAATGAGTTCCATGATGATGTACTCCATAGCCTTGCAGACCAAGCTAGTCAGGCTTATAGGGTGATAGTTCCCAGGGTCTGTTGTGGCTCCACCTTTGTGGAGCGGAATAACCATTGCTTTGCACCACTGTATGGGTACGTAATCAAGTTATGGCAGCTAGATTGGAAGAAGAGCAGGAAGGCGAATGCTCCATTGTCTTCATTTTCTCTCACTTTCCCATTTTTGTGTGATCTCAAAGTGGTTTATATATAGTTTGGGGGGGTTGGAACTTACCCCCAATTTAAGAAATGCAGGGAGGCTTGCCCTTTGGAAAAAATATTTTTGTGTTGTGCGGCATCGGCAGTGTCACTGTCTACAAGCAGCTGCTATAGTTTATAGGGGTGGTCAAGCACTTCAGTTCTGACCATGACTGCAATACTGGCTTTTATTTCTGAATGCCGGTAATGCAGTGAAAACCAAACAGCATCTGCCACTCACACCTCCTAGCACTTTCTACATGGGGCAGCTACCCCTTCGCCCCATCCTAGCTATGATTTTGTGTACTACTATGTCTGCAATATCAGAGATGTGTCAAATCATCTAGTAGTTCTACTTGCCTCATATGCACTTCAAGGAATTAAAAGAATTCACAAGCAGTTATAGAAGTAGGTCTCATTTGCCTACATAATACATAAAGTCAATAATCATTAAACTTATGGAGAATGCGGTAATATTTTGAACTGTAAAGCATCCAAACCTTCCAAATAAGTATGAAGCTATAGGCAGCAATGTGTAGAAGTATAGCTGTAGTTTGTCGGACCATAGATTTGTGCATGTACACCATTGCACACTGGTCTGCAGTTGTGTGCTAAGATGTATTTCTGTAACTGCTTGCAATACATGCTCTTTCATAGGAATGCAGTGTACTGTGTACCTAATGGAGAAAATATGCAACATGTGTATCAACTCTGATGTGTATGTAAAATGCACAGGTCACTTGGTGATCTGCAACATCATGAGTACTTATCCTACTTATCCATTTTCATTCATGTTAGTTGATACAGAGAGGTTATGTCCTACGGACAGTATATGAGAGTGTATGGTGTTGGATACAATTGCACTGTGCCTACACTAATGTAACATCTCAGTCTAACACTTAGCTGAGTCACCTGCGTTTCCACAGGTGTCATTCTAATATCCATAGCATTGGATATTGTCCTTCCCCTATACATAAATAGATACATACATGTTGGAGTGCATGTGATCCTGCCAGGCAGATAAAGCAGCTGCATATGTTCCTATCCTGTGACTGTAATATGACATACTTTGGTTTCTCATGTACCTGGAACTGCCATCATTTCTACTCCTGCAGTATACATTCCGTAGCTATGTGTCCTGTTTTTTCAGATGTCAACATATTCAGAGGACACAGTGGGTGACAGCTTCTGGACAATTTCGGCCCTGTTGAAAATTATTTTTGATGCAAACACTCAAGACCAATGGGCAACATCTCTTGGTGAGGGTGGTGTTGAGTTTCTAAGAGACGAGATGTAGCAGACTATTAACCCTGATCTAAATTCTGTGGGATGGCAGAATCACACAGTGCCACAATGTCAGAGGCATGTCATTTACATGATACACTGCGTCAAGATAAATGCACATTCTACAGCACAACAGAGGTCAGCAGCATGGGGCCATTAGAGACAACCAGACTAATAGACATGTTTATAGGAAACATCTAATTTTTCAACTTTTACAATGTTTTATATTGTTTTAAAAGTGGATTAAATAAGGTATTTGATGGTATTTTTTTTGTCTTTTGCAGCAGTGGGTATGTTTAAATGTGTAAAAGGATTAATGGGTTAATTAATTATTTTTTATTTTTATTGATGCCTTTTGATGGTTTGATTGGTTGTGAAATTGCTATAAATGTTCTGATTTGCTTGTGTTCAACTGACTCTGAAGAAGCCCCAATGATGGGTGAAAGCACTAAGTCAGTGTGTTTTTATAATTAAAGATGTTGTTCTCATCAAGTCGCTGATCTGTTTAGTCTTACTGGTTAACAGACATGGAAGAGTTTTGGGTGCAGTGCATGGGGACTATGGCAATGGGATCATTGTGGGTGGGTGGACACTAGCATCTGGTTGGTCAAACACCTATGCATCTGAGTCGTTGATGCATCATGTTTATAATGGCACTACTCAAGCAGACTGTAGGCTGATAAAAGTATCCACCATTTATGTTTTCATATAGGAAGGACAGGTTCTCAGCCACAACAGGATAACCATGGAGAATGGGTTAACTGTATATTTCTTGTTGTCTAATCATACTTAGCATGTGTCGAACAGGGCCACAGTTTTCGCACCACTAGTTATGTTCACTCTGATGTTTCTTATGTTCAGCATTCACAAGCCAAACCACAGCAACAGTGACACTAGAGGAGACAGAGGCAGGAGTATAGGCTAATGTCAGCATGCTTGCATGGGATGGCGTTGATGATGGTGATGATGATGATGATGATGATGCCAAGACACAAAATCCACAGTCAAAGTCACATGACTAAGTAGCCCTTTCTGACTCCACTCTGCATACTTCTCTCTTATGATGTCATGCAGACTGAAGCTCAAATCCTTTGAATCATGAACATATTATCTATGTGTAAATGTGTGTGCTATTATTACCTTATTTTCCTGTATGCCTATGATGCATGCCATTAAGCTGTAATTTACATATATTCTTTAATGCACCCTGTTCTTTGCGACATGGTAGTGCAGTATGGAACTAAGGATCACTATAGTCCACTGTTCGGCAGCTTCAACAAAAAGTGCATATTAGATATGATATGATACAACATGACATGACATTCTAGTCGTTGTTCTGGGAAGTCAATGATCAATATGTCTTGAGTGTTTGTTAATTGATGGCCATGGTTTCAGAATTTCATTAGGTAAATTAACCAGCTGCTATGTTTTCATGAAGGCCAAACTATATGAGCAAATGTTTCTAAAATTTTCAGCAAACACAGCATCTTCTCCAAGTTTCATTTGGATACATGCTTTGAGTAGTTATGCAGCTGCTGCAGATGCTCAAAGCATGGATTTGTACAAGTGGTCCACAAACTCAGTATACTTATAAGACTAAAAAATGTTAAAAACATTTAGACAAATTATTCAGTCATTTAGTTTCTTTTAGTACTTTGAGTAATCCAAATAATATTAGACATGAGGAAATGTTCACTCTACTAACGTTATTTAAAAGATATTGCAACTGATTTTTAAAGAATAAGCATGAAATGCTCAAAGCATTTGAGTCTACATTAAACATTTCTGGCTTTAACATCTTTCCAGTTTTCAGTATCGTGACTTAAGCCTACATTGTTTTCAGTTTGTTCTTTAGCGAGTTGTTAGAAATTGACTGCAATGGTTTAATTTGATTAATACATGCTCTCATCACACAGATGTAATTTTACTTGTGCAGTTCTATACCCAACAAAGCTCTTCATAGTCAGTTGTGGGAAAAGAGTTTTACATCAAAACTGTTTAAATGGTGACAGTAGGTTTCAACCCCAGATACATTTTTACATTGCTTCACTATCAACAGCATTGGCTGCTAAGCCACAGAACTGTTTCTGTTTATCCTTTCTGAATACTACTGCAAGTCTTTTACCTGTGCAATCTCCAAGTCTGTCTTTGTATTAAAATAAAACTATATAGTTCAACAGTGTTGCCGGTATCTTAATACATACTGTTCTTGCACACATTAGATAAGACAATTTATGTATGCACTGACTGGATATAATGAGATTCAAGAATGAAGGCACAATTGTTATGCATTTTGGGTAAAACATTAGCAAATCCCTCATTGTCTTGGATGTCTTAGTATTATCAAATTATGCTGTTAATAAAGGACACTTCTAATTCTGATATGAACTTATGAACATACGTTACCAACATCATGCATCCGTTTTTAATAAAAATACTATTTGAAATGCAAAATTGCAATCTATGAACCAAGGGATCTGTTGAAGATTAGTGCCTATTTGTATATGGTGAAAAATTATTGCATGGACAACTCAAAAATGTAACTAAGTATTTTTGTATTAAATATGTATTGTATGCATATTTAGTATTAACTATGTCTAAGATGTTATGGAAATGTTGGTTTCATTATTTCAGCTATGTTCTACCTTGCTGTTACAGTGTATTATGAAAGGTATATTCTGCCTTGTTTACATATTGCATTATGTGCATAACTAATTGTAACTATGCATGCTTGCCATTTGCCAGGTCTGGTGGAAAGCAGTCCTGTTATTAGAACCAGTCAATTTGCCTAGTTAACAAATGAAATGAAAAAATGCATACGTACAATCATACAAGCATGCTTGCACACATACATAAATAATAAACAGATAATTTTCTGTATAAATCTCAGTATTTAATGCATGTAGACATCATGTCACATTACTAATTAAATATATGCATGCAGACTGCATAGAATATATAAATTGTTACATATTAAAAAAAAGATTTAATACTTGGCAAGATGCTGAACTTGATGTCAATCTATTACTGCTGAGCTACATGGTCTAATATGACAGGCTGTTATACCTTAATAGACCAATGTGAATACGGACATATAGAAGTGACCATTTCCAGCTGGGAACTATAAATAAGTAAAATAATATCTACAACAGCTTATTTTTGATTGGAAAACAATATTATACTGCTAAAGAACTATATGTTGTAAAAGCAGTGCAATTTAGAAGTTTTGATCTGAATTAACCTAACATCAGTCAACCGGTCGTCGCAAAGACAAACAACAATTCAATAAATGCTTCTTACATTCAGACAAAAGTGTAGTATGCTAAGAGTAATAAAACTACATTATAAACCATTAGGAAATGAATGTAAATGGAATTAGCCAATAGCTCAAATTAAACAGATGTGAGTGGACTCAGAACTTTGATCCCAAACCCATAAATAATGTGAATGCATATATTGTATGGGCATATTATAAAATAAATGAGTCTATAGGGAAAACAATTGCAGTGTAAACATTTATAAAAACATTGAATGCCAATTAAACGAAATGGCTAATCACAAGATTCTTTCACAAATGTTATCTATAATCCATGCCTTCAGGAAACATTTCAGCTTTTAATTGATTTACAGTACTGTGTTAAAGCATCCTTTGCAGTGCGGACAGTCTAAGACATTTCAAATATTATTTATTTTCAAGAGGACACATTTGCAGAGCTGTAGGTATAAGCCACAAAGAATGTTTTGTAGTCAAACATTGAATTATCCTTTTGTTGAAGAAACTACGATGGCAAAGTATATTCACATTGACAGCATGGCTGATGTAAACCTTATATTACAACAATTAAGCATCCTGCGAGGCAGAAAAAACAAAGGAGCTGTACAGTTTGGCTTTCATGTCAGGTAGCACTCTTCTTATTAACTGAATCTGCTACTTGTCACGCACAGCAAATGTCTATGTTTTGCTGTCACAATGGTGGGATTGTCAAGTTGAGAACAGAGTAGGACAGGAGTGACAGATGGTTCTCTTCTAATTCTATGGTCTGTAGTTTGCCCAAGAATAAATCAAGAAGGTTTAGCAATGCCAAATATCATCAATTACATAACCATGTCATTTCATTAATTAAAAAATATGCAATATAATTATATTAATAAACCGATTAATCAACTTTATATTTGTATATTTTGGGGTCTGTAGAAGCTTGAGCAATTGAATCCCTTTACCCACTATTTAAACCTTCTGCATCTGTCACTTATGATATAGTTCAGAGATAGAGCTGTACATTTTTCTTTCTATTAAATTGTTTGTTAATAATACAGAATCAGTAAACTAGTATGTATATATAAATCAGCATGGTGAAGCTTCTGAAGCTATAGTTTCATTATAGAAAAAGGTGCATCCTCTCTTTTTATAATGTTTTGAAAATAAAAAATAAAAATAGAATTATGCTAAGTAAGACATATACTCTTAGTAGTATACAAGATGTTATCAGCTTCATCTCAGAATTAGATCTTTCCTGGAAAAAGTAACATTGTGAATTGCCATTAAAACAGGATCTATGTAAATATTAGGAGTGAAGGTAGCATCCCTTTATGGTTCTACTTGTAATATCTCTACTTAATAGAAAGATTTTGATTGGTATGTATACCCAATCAAAAGTAAGTACTTCTGGTTAATTTTGCTCACATATAACTTATTTTGATTGTGCTGCTGATATACTTTTGTATTATTCATTATATTTTGTTGCACCTTATCATTGTAAAGCATTGTTGTATTCTACTGATCTCATTGCTGGCTCCTGCAATGTTGAATAATTTTTATAAGGGTGTTTCCTGCATCAGTCAGTTGCTTGTAGCTTAGTTCCTCATCTTTGAGCTTTGTCTTTTTAGTTCTATATTAAGGAAACTCAAGATTGTGATCTACTTGCAGTTGATGCAGCCTTGTATTCTTTTGAGATGAGACTCACAGAGAAAAAAAAGTTTGAGTGTGACCCTCTAGTTGGCCACAAGGCTATTTTGTGTGTTTCATCAGTTTTATGGGTTCATAGGTTGGTTCATAGGTTGGTACTAGGCTATCAGCCCTAGGGCCTATACAAGCCTAGCCATAACAATTCCCTGGCTATTTTTTCCCACACTATTTACTTCCCTGGGCACCTGTCTAGCAGGGCAACTGATGTGATCCCTGGGGTGAATTTCCTTTCTCCCATCCAATCGTCAAGGTTCCTTTTGAAGAGGGCCAAAGAGGCACTCTGCTTGACATGTATGGGCAATCTATTCCAGAGTCTGGGGAGTCTCTGGGTCAGGAACCTATCCCTACAGCATGTTTTGTTTATTGTGATGACAAGGTTTAGATCCCTGGAGCATGTGGCTCTGAGGGATTGGAATTTCTTTAAGTGTAGCATGTCCAACAGCTCTGGGTTTGACATGACCTTGTATGTTAAGCAGAGATCGCCTCTGAGTAGACAATATGCAACAGAGTATAGCTGGAGTTTTTTAAGGCGGTCAGCATAGGGCATCTGCTTTAGGCCTCTGATTCTTTTAGTGAGGTATTTCTGCGGCCTTTCCAGTTGTTGTAGATGTCTTGAGAGGTACATACCAAACAGGATGTTGTATTCCATAATGGTCTAATGAGGGATGAGTACAGTGGGACAATGACCTCCTTTTTTCTGGATGAAAAGCCCTTAGTGATGAGGTGTGCCACATAGAAGGATTTCCTGACTGTTGTGGCGATGTGGTTATCGAAGGTGAGACCACTGTCCACCTGTGTCCCTAAGTCTCTTATCACACTTTCGGTGTTTAGTGTACTGCCACCTATATGGTAATTCACGGATACATGTTTTTCCCAAAGGGGATAACTATGCATTTCTTGGCATTGAGCTTGAGCCCATGGCTCTGGCACCAAGCATCTGTTTCTGTAAGGCCCTTTTGTAGAGTATCCACATCATTTGGGGATTTAATAATGGCTCCAAGTTTGCAGTCATCTGCAAACTTTGTTAGCCAGAGTCCCTTAGTGTTGGCCTGTACGTCAGAGAAGTAGATGCCAAACAAGAGCAGTCCCAGGACTGAACCCTGAGGTACTCCACTTGTCACTTGTCGGGAGCTGGATTTGGAGTCGGCTACTTTTACAGTGTGGGTTCTATCAGTAAGCCAGTTAGCAACCCATTGTGTGATGTAGGGATTAATGCCCAGCTTAGTAAGTTTATCTATGATTTCAGAGTGGGGGATGGTGTCAAAGGCCTTAGCAAGGTCTAGATAGTTTTCTGTGCCTGTACAAAGTCAGCCGGTTTGTGGAGCTCTTGGCTCATTTTCACAGAGCTCGCAAATACTTGATGACTTTACTGCTGTTTCTAGACATTTTGACTTGAATTCAGTGTAATCCAAGTACAAGAAAAGTACATCTAGTCATTTTGCATTTGTATAAGTTATTTTGACTGTGCTGCTACTATTTTAATTACTTGTTATATTTTGTTTACTTTATCACTGTACAGTGCTCTTGGATTTTGCAGAACTCACTGCTGTCTCCTGCACAAAGTACTTTTATTACAAAACCAATCCAAGAAAATCTAAACGTGTTACTGCTCAATGCCAGGAGTGTAAACAAGGAACTCCACACCACCACGCTCTCCTCACCCTCTGGGATACAGATGTTTTTGCAGTTACCAAAACATGGTTTAGAGTCATGGACAGCATGTCAGCACTGCAGGGCTGCAATGTCTTCTACAAATTTAGACCCACTACTGCACCATCAAGGACTAAAGGTGGAAGTGTCTTGATTTACATAAAAAGCTCAGAATCTCTGCTAATAAAACTTGAGAACACTGCTGCCTATGCAGAATTGTTCACAGTGACCCTGGAAAATCATGTTAATAGCTGCAATGAGACAGCTTTGCCTACCAGAAATAAGCAAGGAGCAAACTCAAAAAATAAGCCACCTTGCTGGAATGCTAACATAATTAAGTTATATAACAAATGGAAGAAAGCCATAGAAAAAATTAAGAAGTGCAGTGCACAACAGGTTAAAAACAAATCTATCATCAATCTAAACAAGCAAATCAGAGAGCAAATCAAGTCTACCAGGACCAAATTTGAGGTAAAATAGCCATCTGGGCCAAGGACAACCATAAAGTTTCTTTAATTATGTCCACATCCTCAAAGGCAGTACACAGCAATGTGCAGAGCTATTTGTAAATGGAGCCACCTACACTAAGCCAGAAAATATAGCAAATCTACTGGGCAACAAGTTCAACTCCAATTTTACCAGTGTCCTCCCCAGATACCACTCAGGAAATACCAGTGAATATAACCCGAAATACTAAACAATGACATATGCCATCTATGGACCCAGGTAACTACAGACCTATAAACCTGACCTTCTCCTACAGTATGTAAAGCCATAGAAGTAATTATCATGAAAATACTAAACAACGACATAGGGAATCTTCAGACACTGGATTCAACCCAGTTTGGTTTTGTCAGGGACAAATCATGCCTACCCAACCTAGTGGACTTCTGTGAAAAGATCAGCAAAATAATGAAGGAGGGCAAAACTGTGCATACTGCTTATCTTGAATTTGTCAAGTTTTGATGCAATACCCCACTTGGTTATTGTAGACAAACTAATGGAGTTAAGTATAAACTGCTATGCAAACTAGGTGCACTCATAGAATATCCCCAAGACACATATATCCACCATTAAGGGATGACTCAAACAACTAACATGTACCAAAGCTGTTGTCTGAAAAGATGCAAAATAACATTCTTTGGGAAGTTGGCTACCCCCTGCAAACTACCTTAATGAAAGCACACCAGTAAGAGCAGACCTAGTACTCAGGAACTTGGAGTCTCATGCAACCAGTAACCAGTCTGTTGACCATTATGTGGCTATAGTAGTAAGGAAATCATTCTATGTTGTGCCACTTATAAACAGAGATGCAGCATCCAGGTCCAACAAAATCATCATTCCACTATATTCAGGCCTCAAACTAACCATTGAGAACAACATCCCTTCAGTAAGTACCTGAACAGTATTAAGGTAAATAATGCAAAGACAAACAGACTATATTTATTTCAAATCACTGATCATAAGGGGGACCAAGAATTTTCTAACACGATCACACAGAACTTTGGTAAAACAACTATTTTTATACCTTAGGAGGTATCAAGTATAGTATGAGGTGCACGTAATATGATATAGTTTAAACAAATCAGAATCTTAGAACTACTCATGTTGTTCACATGAAAACTGCATGTATGTGAGCATATCATTGTTCTTTTACTAAATAAAGAAAGCTGAATCTGGTCACATCTCAAACTCTGTTTACCATCTTACAGTCATAGCTACCGAACTTTTGCACCCTAAATACCCATGAAGTGGTAAGGGACCTGGGATCACAGGTTGATCTCTACCTTAACTTCGGCCACCATGTGTCTACCACTGTAAGGAAAGCTTTTTATGTAGCTCACTTTTTTAGTAAAGGCATCGCCTTGAGAGAAAAAAAGATTATAACCCCCCTATACTTGACACTTCTGGCCCATAATTGAGTATAATGCCCCATTCGATATGTACTATACTAAGCACCTGCAGCAATTTGAAAGACCTCAGAGGCTTTTTAACAAAGAAGATCAAGAGCCTCCAGTCCAGCATGTGTCTTACATGGACCTACTAAAATCCCTGTCAGTATACTCTGTATTGTATAAACTTCTTAGTGAAGACTTACGCCTGGTCTACAAAGCAACCCAAGACCCAAACCTAATGAACTTACTATATATCCGTAAATCATATGGGTCTAGGCTACCCATTGCAAAGACTTAAATATGGCCTGTGACTTAAATAGGACTTGCTGGAGGGACAGAGTTATCTCCCAACAGCTGCCACATCTTTGGAACAGGCTACCAATTCATGTGAAACATGGCACCTCTATGACACTGTTCAAGAGGAACCTGGAAGAGTGGCTGGAGCACCATAAATTCTTACTGGGGATAGCACCCACAATCCTCCTGGACATGGGCAGTCATCACTAAATGTTGTCTTAGGTATTGAGTAGTACTTCTACTGTATTACATTGGGTTGAAACAGCTAGGCTTAAAATGACCTCTGGATCAATAGCCTAGTCATCTTCTATGATCCTATGATCCTAAGAGAAACTTCATCAGGATAAGTTATGTCATAGGCTCCTTTGACATCTTTATGTTGTTGTTTTTTTTTTACCTGTCTTCAGCACTCCACAGAACTATTTCCTCCCTTAATTTAATTTAGTAACACTGCTATAGAATTTGCCTAATAGAGAGAGGAAGCATGCCAGTGGCTTTGTTATCTGTTACTATAAGAGGAAAAGTAGTGTAGCATTTTTCTTGGGATGCAGTTAGAGTGTCCGAAATACATCTCTATGCATTCAGAATTACAGAATATGAAAAAAGAGTTTATATTTACTATTTCTCTAATTTCCATTAAATCAGGCACATGCAACAAATGGAACATCTAGGGATTCCTTGCAAAAAGAATACAGGGCATAAAAGTCACCTACAATGATCAACTCAAATTTCTATCCGTGTATTCAGTCTCTTATAAGTTGTCGATGGGTGATCTATCCCTGGCATACAAGGCATCCTTGGATCACACTATGATGGTCTTTCTCCATATCTGCAAAACAAATAGGATCAGAACTACTCATTACAGAGACTTCTTGCTTGTGATATAAATAGGGAATTTTGGAGGGACAGGTGTGTGTCTCAGGGACTACCTGTTCTCTGGAGCAGGCTTCCCATCCATGTGAAGCTGACATCTTCGCTAACGCAATTCAAGTGTTATTTCGGCCAGTGGACTGGAAATCAGAAATTCAGCCTTGGTCTGGCATCTATGTCTCTAATCGACAAATGCTGAGCCACGAAAGTCATAGTCTTCATATGCCCCTTATCTTAAGGTTCCTGATCTTGTCTGGTACATTTGAGATGCATGGCTAGGATTAAAAAGTACCCTGTGGTCATTACCCTAGCTAAGCATCTGTGAACCTATACTCCACACAAGTTATCACTTGAATTATTCTAGTAATGCTAATATTTGGCATTTCAACACTAAGCACATATCTGATTCATTGTCGGTGGACTTACTCTCCTATTCATGAATGTTGCAAAAAAGTACCCGTACATGAATTAATAACTTCATAAAAGATGATGCACCTTTTACTCCTGGGGTATTTTATTTTCAGATGTGATACAAGATTTTTTTTAAGTTGTTGCACATTAAACTGCTTTAGCAACTACAGCTACTAAAGGATCCATACTAGAACATTGGAAATCTGCACCATTTTCTAAATTATCGATGAACAATTACAATAATTTCTGAATTAGTTTTGTTCTTTCCTCATGGGATAGTTCTATATTATTATTATTATTATTATTATTATTATTATTATTATTACTATTATTATTATTATTATTATTACTATTATTATTATTACTATTATTATTATTATTATTATTATTATTATTATTATATCCTTTTCACTCTCTATTCTGTTTGGGTTTGGGGGAGGTCTTTTCTTCCTTTCTTTTTTATTCCTCTCCTTCTTATTTTACTGTTATTTTTTTAAGAATGCATTTTATTTGCATGGTTATTATGGAACTAAAAAAAACGAATCACATAATGACCAGCATCACATATAGGTACAGAGGTAAGGTAGTCACTTGTGCATTACAGGAAACATGGTGGGACTGACTGGAGCAAAAGGACAGACCATGAAGGAATGAAAAAGATCCATTGCCAAAGTAATGACTACCCACAGACAGGCAGAAAACACTATCTTTGTTGATTATATGTTGACATGTGCAACACAGCAGGTCCAGACCTTGTCACTCCAGTATATTGCATAGCTGCATTGCAAAACAACTATAATGAAAGGGAGGTTCATATTAGTTAGTACCGCAAAAGCACACACAGATGTATAAGTACACTACATGACATGCATTGTATCTCATGATATTTTGCATATCACAATAAGAAGTGGTCAGTACAACAGGAGAATGCAGGAATTAATTCACATCCAGATGATGAAGAGCATAATAATCATAATAATATTTATTTTAGTCAAGTAGGCTCACTGAGTGCGCAGCCCCTTTTCAGAAGCAACCCAAGAGCAATGTCTGGTTAAGTGCCTTGTTCAGTCACACAGTAAGCAAATGGAGGCTGTGTGAACTCAAACTCAGGACTGCTGCAGGGCCTAGGTTTTGCAGTACATTGTCTTAAACCTATTTGCCAAACTGACAAACAAGTGTGACATCAGTAGAAAAAACAAGACCATACAGATGACTGGTCTAATGAAGATATACAGTTTTCAGATAATGGAAAACTACAAGTAATGAACCATGTGTCAAGAAAATATACACAGGTAATCCAGACAGCAATGCATATCAGCAAACAGCAGTTTATGCAAAAGGTACTAGCATGCATGGATCTCAAAAGAGAGAAAAAAATATCATCTCTTCTCTAAAATGTACATTTCACAACTAAATTGTAATGTACAAAGGGATGCAGGAACAAAATCACACTGTGGGAAATCATGATAGTGTGACATCACAATACTTCTGGAAGAAAAAAATAGCACAGTGTGCAGGTTAGAGCAATGCAATAGTGTTGTCAGTGACAGTGTTAAGCAACTGTGACCATTTCTAATAAGCCCACACAGTGATGGAATGCATGCATGTTAAGTGACAGAGACCATTTCTAACAGGCCCATGCAGTCATGGAATACATGCTTGTCCTTGTGTTAAGCAGCACAGATCATTTCTAATAGGCACACACCTGAACTGGAAGTGGTCAAAACTTTCTCAGATGATATAAGAATGTAATTGGCAACATATAAATCAGGAAAGCTGCAACACCAAGAAAATATCCATCTGGGGCAGGAATATGATATGAAAGACCTTGAGCAGGAGGGAGTATATAAGTATTTGGGAATGGATGAAGGATCAACAATAAAACATGAACAGATGTAAACAAAACTCAGTAGGGAATATTTCAGAAGACTAAAATTAATACTGAAAACAACCCTGACATCTAGGAACAAAGTCCAGGCTATAAACCAATTTGCTCTTTGTTATATATTACAGTTTTGGGATAATTGACTGGCCCCAAAAGGCATTGAATCAGTTGTACAGGAAAACAAGAAAAGTGTTTTATGCTTTTCAATTGACATATATCAAAAAACAGTGTATATCAAGATTGTATATTCCTTGTTCTGAAGGAGGTATGGGCCTCCTCAAACTAATTGCATTTACAGATCTGCAACTGTAGGACTGGACTGCATACTTATCTGCTGACCTCACCAGATCCAAACATAATGAACGTTTTGAAACTTGGAGAAAAATCTAAGATAACTCCCCTGCTTAGTTTAGCAGAAGCATACCGATGTCAAGCAGGAATGGGAAACCAAACCAGAAGTTGACAAAAATCAGGCACCAATTGAATGTGACAAAAAAAAAAAAAAAAAGAATATCAGGAGAAGGAACGAAGGATAAGATGAGAAGGTAATGTGGAAAAGGCATACATATTGTTACAAGTACAGAAAACTCCTGGAACAACCTGATGTCAATCAGGATCTGACACAGGAATGGTTAAAGAGAATTAAAACCAAAAGATGAAAGGTTAATATTAATGGCCCAGGACAATGGTTTACAAAGTCTTTTGAGCATGTGGGAGAAGCAGACAAATGCAGGTTCTGTACAGAAGAACTCGAGACAGTCACACATCTTGTTGCTGGGTGTGGCACACTAATGGCAGAGGTCCTGTTGTCTAAAATAGTATAATAATGTGGCAACAGTTTTGCAGTCGAGATTGTAAGCGTTACAATATTTGAGTAGATGAGAAGCATTGAAAACATATGCCGCAAAGCATTATAGAGAATGATGAAGTTCAAATCACATGGGATTATCCATTATCAAAAGTTCAAAAAATAGATGAAAGAAAACCAGATATAACAGTTAATGAAATTAAGACAAAAGTAACATTGACCACTGAAATTGCTACATCCAGTGATTACAGTGTCTTACTTACAGACAGACACAAAGTTATAAAATACTAGAATAGGCAAGCAGAAATGAGGACAATCTGGAAGATATATAGCCAGACAGTTCCAATAGTAGAAGGAGTAGTGGGTTTCATTAAAAAGAGTTTACAGTTGTATTTAGATATGCTACCAATACACGTAACTTCATATGAATTGCAAAAGGAGTCTGTTCTGGAACATTGTGGGTGCTACAAAGAGCAATTTTAGCTAACAAGATTGAAACAATACTAACCCATGACCTTTATTCATACTTTGACTTAGGAATAGGGCTCATTCCTGTCATGGTATTAGAAAGTCAAAAGACTTGGAGAAATTAAAATTGGCAAAATCCCACACAGTGATGGGGTGTATGCATGTCAGGGAGTGCCTAGTTAGGGCAAAGAAAAAGATTAGTTTACAGTTTTCACCCATTTATCATAATGACCTAGTACACATTGAAATACTGCTAAGAGCAAGACTACCTCTCTCATATATACCATACTCACAAACACAGGCAGACACACACATAGATTCACACATACATGTTCTACAGAATTACCTTGGGAAATCTATAGTATGAAAATAAAATGCTTGTAGTGGTTATGTGTAGTACAGGTGGCCACTTATCGGTGTTGATGTAGCCTGCTGTATGGTATAATAGACATACTGTCATCAAGGATAATAGTCATAGAAAGCCAAGCCACACTGCCCCTGTCATGGAACAGACACATGCTCCAAAGATTTGTACAGCCAAAAAACTTTTTAAATTTCCAAAGAGATCATATAATTTGCAGTAGGTGCTTGAGAACTGCATACCTGATGTTTATGACCATGGTACAAGCAGACATGTTCAGTGACCCAACACATTTAATGACACCTAGCAGCTAAAGATCTATGCCAATAGATCAACTGCAGTATATAGTACAGCATGTAGTGACAGATACTCCCTCTTTCTTAAGGGAATGGTGATAAATTAATGCATCTCATAATCACCTTTTCATTCAAATATAGGACTACTTCATAGTATGACATGCATCAAACATGCACATGCCACTATATATTGCCTAGTCAATATTGATGAAATGCATAAAACTGGTGTAGATAAAAGCTGTGCCATTAACAAGTGACTGTAGACATGAGCGTGGTATGTGCAATTATTGTGCAATGTTACAACACAAAGACACCCAATGAGTACATCAATGCACATAAGTGATACTAAAAATCTAGAGGATATGACACACACCATAGGGCTTATGTAGAGTATAACTAACATCTACTTTACAGAATTATTTTAGGAGTTATTCACATGATACTGAGCTCAGGGTCCTCATGCCATGTACCATGCTGCACACCATACAGGAAGTTCACTACATTGTGAAAGGATCATGTGTGCATGCCTCAGCATACCACTAGGATGGAGATAAGGGGTAAGAAGAAGCAGCACTGTTCACATTTGTATGATACGTAAACAGAAAACACCAGTGTATCAGTCACTGCATATTTCAAACACAAGTAGAAGGATACCTAAACACTGGTATTTAAGTGTATGATCTGGTGCACAAAGTTTAGTCTTATTAGCATTTTATGCATGTATATGCAACACTTCTTTATTAACTTTAATTTTATTTTTGCTTGTTTATTAGGGCATTGTGCAGATCAAAAGTGGACCTTTTTCAACCGCATTCCAAAAGTTATACTAGAAACCAAAAGAAGATATGCTTAAATTTCAAAACAAATAAATACAAACGTTTTTAAGTAAAGTATCAGAAATAAACAAAGGAATATCAAATATATGCACATTGTTATAGGAGCTATGTATACCAATGTAGCTAATTTCAAGACTCATAATTGTGAGTTTTAGAATTACAAAACAATAGAAATCACAACAAAAATACACAAGATAAAAGGTCAGAAATTGTTGATCTTTAATTTTTTTTTTTCAAGAAAGCCATCCCCTTCTCTGCCTCTGCAACCCTCAATGTGGGTTGTTATACCCAAATGCTGTCACTACTTATATCTACCAGTTTTGAGATGCTCATGCTTGTGGAAAAAAAACAATACTCTGAGAAAAAGCAGTCTTCAACTTGCCCAGATTTTCACTCCTTTAGTCTTGCAGTTCTGGGTTCGAACTAACAAATTTCAAGATTAAAAATGGTTACATGATGGGCTACATAGCAAATTGGAAAAAGTCACAGCTAGCTGTTCTGGACCTGCAGCTAGAGTAGCATATTAACATATATCCAAACTAAGATACACATTTTTATAATACTGCAAATATTGTCATCATATATATATATATATATATATATATATTGTACACAACTAGCTCAGGAACAAGGGTACAGATAAGTCAAGTACTGCTGACACTCTCCCGGATTCAGCAAGCTCTGCACGCCATGCAGGAATAGTGCAGGAGCTCCTGGAGGCAGTATGGCCACTGTGCGATCGAGGAATAAGCTCCAGGGATGTGCATGAGTGGTCCTGCACTATTCCTTCATGGACACAGCTCCTGTATGCAAATTACCCCATTTGCATGTGAAAACCATGCAAATGAGGTGAATTTGCAATCCAGGAAGCTGTCAGCCGACCATGCAGGACTAGTGTAGTGTGCAGAAATGTACTTGGTTAGTAACCGAGTACATTTCTGCAAACTACAGAACGGAGCCATGACAGCTCCAAATAAAGGGTGTGTAGTATGTGTAAAGCATGCCAATGGCCAAATATATGGCCATTGGTATGGAAAACAGTTGGCAAAAAAAAAAACTTTTATTTTTTTTTAGCCGATTTCCGCTGTTTAAGCTTAGGGCAGTGGCACACAAACAGGATCGGGTCAAAAATAAAGAAAAAAAACCCCTGAAATAAGCAGTTTAACCAATATCACTATTTTGCCATTATATTCAATGGCAGGCAGAAGACAACATGGCCAGTGAATAGCGGTTGCTAAGGGGGAAGGCTCAGTGTAGGATCTGTAACTATGCATTAGCAGGCAATCCTATGCAAATGAGGGGAATGATACTGAATCCCAGATTTCCCCTCAATGCTAGCCAGCACCCAACCGTGTAAGTGCAGGAATGGCATGGTTCAAGCCTAAGACTTAGCTGACATCATAGGGGGATGTGTTAGGCATACTGTAAGCTTATTGGAGCCCTGTGGCTTGGGTTTGCCCTTAACTTAGCAGAGCTAAGCAAGGGGGTGTGTCTGCGGCTGCCTAGCACTCTTTACATTGCCTAAGTGGGTGTACGAGTGGTGTACCAGGTTTTAAAGGAAAAAAAAAAGTAAACCAGGAAATAGCAGTTCTGTGCATGTTTGAGCACTGTGTTTGCGCAGCACACCCCGGGCTTAAACAGGAAGGCAATGAGAAGGGAAAACAGCAGAAGAAAGGTAATCAAGGAGAACTAGTATAGCTAGCAGGTGAAATGTATCAGAATCAGCCAATTACACAGGCAGCAGCCCAGCCCAGTACACTACTATAAACTATGCAAACACCTTTCCCTCCATTTTCTCCCACATACTCTACACCACTGGTGTACACAAGTGGAGAAATTTTAGCAATCAAAAGCAACAAAATGATAGGGGCTGCAGCAGCTATCATGCATCAACATGTGGAAGAGGCTGAGGGTGGTGAGGATGAGAATGCTGTTGACCAACCTACAGTGAGGAGACGGAGAAGAATGTACAGACCCTGGGTAACCTACCAGGGGCTACATGAGCTGGAGATAGTGGAGCACTATAGGGTGGACAGGGACCTCCTACAGTAAATTATTGATCTGTGCCAGCCACGCCTGACACATAGAACTAACAGAAGGGAACCCATCCCAGTGGATACCAAGGTATGTGTAGGCCTAAGAATACTAGCCACAGGTACCTTCCAAAGGCCAACTGGGGATATCATGGGAATCTCACAAGCATCACTATCCAGGGTACTCCACCAGTTCCTGGATGCCATGTCAGCACATGGCGGTGAGCATGTATATTTCCCCAACACCCATGAGGCATTGGCCAGCAATATGCGTCTCTTCTGCCAAAGAGCAGAATACCCTGAGGTAGTGAGTGTGATAGACTGCACGCACATATGCATCAAAGCAAGATAGGGTCTACATCAACCGCAAGAGCTTCCCCTCCATCAACTGCCAGGTCATGTGTGATGCACAGAGCATTATAATGAATGTGTGTGCTGGCTGTCCTGGAAGCTATCACGACTCCCACATCTGGCATCTGACACAGCTGTACCAGAGATTTGCCAATGGGGACATCCCTTACAGTCACCTAGTGGGGGATGCTGGTTATGCACTGGAGCCATGGCTGATGACACCCATCAGAAATGCACACACACCCGAACATGAACTCCATAATGAGCACACGCACAGACCAGCATCATGACAGATCATGTGTTTAGGATGCTCAAGTCACTGTTTTGTGCCTGGACACATCTTGTGGAGCCTTGCAGTAGTCACCAGCTACATGTATCCTAATTGTCATCGTATGCACACAATATGATCCTGCAGAAACAGCTGCATGTACCCAAATTGTCATCGTATGTGCCATACTACACAATAAGAGCCTGCAGAAACAGCTACAGCAGGAACAGCATGGGGCAGGGCCACACAGCCACCCACAATTGCCAAGGCCTGCACAGGCACAGAGTGACTCGGAGGAGGAACAACATGAGCCTGCCCTAGTAGGCAGAAGGAGGCATGCCCAGTATGCCCTGGCCTTGGCAAACAGGCAATGCATAGCACATACACTGACATAGTAGAGACCCAGGGAATGACACCTCTCCCTGACTCATACATACAGTAAAAGGAATGCCAAACATGACACTACCTGTGCTTAACCATGCATAGGGAGTGTACTATGCTCATCCAATATAGTCAGCCCTCCAGCACCATCCTCAGTGCTGGCACAGCCACAAGGTAAGTCACTCCTCCTACCAATTGCCGAATGGAGTAGTATGTGTTGTTACTTGTATCTATGGTATGGATGTGAGCATGCAAGGGAAATGGGTAGCTGAATGGGATGCCAGCCGATAGTAGACACCTAAAATGGCAGCATTAGATCTGTAACAAATACTGGTGTCACCATAGTAGCCAATACTAGACAAGGTGACAAAACCCACTGCAGGAAATGTGCTGGGCCACATGTGTGTCCATATGACACACACGTGCCAGTCAGGGAGGCTCACATACCCAACAACAGTCTCAGCTAGAGGGACAGGTGTAGACAAACACAAATAAAGGCTGTGCTATGGTTTCTGATTGATGGCTATGGGTAACATCCCCCCAGGCCTACACAGACAGACTACAACAGGTCAGGCAGTGGGATGTTAGTTCTGAAGGGTAAGAAGTCAGAAACTGAGATGTAGGTCAATCTGACCTAAGACCTGTAGTACACTGATATGCCTCTAGTCAGCATGATAAGTTAGAATACAGAATGAAATGGAGTACCTGACATACCAGTACAGTCATAGCAAATGTGTACAAGTGTCAGGTGTGCCCTCCCTAATCCTATGTAGAAATGTAGTAACAGTCAGGTTTGCCCCCTCAATCCTATGTAGAAATGTAGGAACAGTCAGGTGTGCCCCCCCATTCCTATGTAGACACACAGTAACAGTTGGGTGTGCCCCCCCCACAATCCTATGTAGAAATGTAGTAAAAATCAGGTGTGCTCCCCCAATCCTATGTAAAAATGTAGTAACAGTCAGGTGTGCCCCCCCATAATTCTATGTAGAAATGTAGTAACAGTCAGGTGTGCCTCCCCATCCTATGTAGAAATGTAGTAACATGTATGCATAGGTATAATAACAGTGGAGCACAGATGACCTGAGCTGGCCAAGGTAGCAGGTTAGATTGTAACATGTGTACAGTATGCAGGTCTGTGTGTGTTAGGTTGGTGTGTGTTGTATATTGTGTGAGAGTGGTCAGTATGTATGCATGGTGAGGTTTGTCCCGGTGGCCATTGCCCAGTATTGCCGATGACAGGGCCAAGTTCTCACAACTGTAGTGTGAAACACAATGCTTCCCAGTATAACACATTCCACCAGTAAGCCATAGTAAATGTTTGGAAGTAATATGTGTCGCCATCTGAAAGATGGACATGGCATGAATGCCGGCCCAGATATACAAGCAGTACACAGGGGGAAGTACCCCAGATAGACAGTGTATGATATGTAACTGTCAAATGGACACACCCTTGGAATTGTACATAAAGGTTTGCAGCGCATTATCTGGGCTTGTATTAGGGAATACTGATGTCATCTGGCCAAACACTGGTAAACCACAAAGGTCATAGGAATGATGTATTGAGAAACAGCTGATGTCCCTGCATGAGCCAGCATAAGTGGAATGCCCCATGCATATCTGTGAGTCAGATGAAATTATTGTCCATAGCACACATGCACCCAGATCACCATATCACCATCCACAGGTACCTCTCTGGTCTTATCCCTGCTGTTGGTAATGAGTACAATATGACCCCCACCTGTGTATGGCAAAAGTGAAAGAATGTAGCATGCAGAGCAGGTGTCCCATGCAGGTGTGTCCCTAGCTGTAAGCAGCACCCTGCCAGCATCCACACCACTAGATCAATCCTGACACACCTACCTTGTCAACCCAGGGGAATATAATGTATCGCAATCTGTGACTGTAGGACTGACAGAATGCAACGGCCTGCTACAGCTGGCCTGCATCACTACCAAATGGCCTACAGTCCTCTGCCAAAGGCCTGTGTCGCACTCGTACTGCCAATGTATGTTATGTCATGGACTCCCAAATAACAACATAACACAGTCCACAGAACCCAAATGCAAGGCCATGTGGACAAATCACAGTAACATGTCCACCATGTCCTACTGCATGAACTGTGGACCAACACCAAATTACTGCTGTGATGATGTGATAACTATAGGGAAAATATCAGAAAATGTTTGCATAATGTATAAAAGAGGATAGAATAATAGGGGGGAGAATGGGCGGCATGGAGTGTGTGAAATCCGAAACTCAGCCATGTGCACATACTATCCCTGGCTGCAAACACTAGAATGGGTGGCAAAAAACCTGCTTGTAAACCACAATGTGTAGGGGTAATGTCCAGAATTATGACCCCTGCCTTTGGGTGACCTTTGTGAATCTGTACAGCTGTGAGGTATGGCCACAGCAGGATATGGCCATACTGTCACGTTGATGGATGTACAAGCATGGGATCCTCCGCCACCACTGTACCAAGGTGCTGAACTATTTACACAGACCCAGCAGCAAGTGTCTGCAGCTTCCCCTCCAGAATGGCATGAGTGTGCAAGACTTTGTAGGCTGATGACCACAATACTAGACACAGTTACATTCATCCTGTGCTCCCCAGGACATCACTGTAAGCAAATATTTCTCCCCAACAGTACTTGACATAAAACATCACTGTGTTTAACAGTACATATGTCTGAATATCTCTGCTAACACAGGACCATGTAGCAGAAGCAGCACAGACACAATTACCTACAGTAACCCACTATCCTTTGACCATTTTGAACCCATATTGTCAGCCGATGTACAGATATCCTGCAGAAACAGTTTGCTAGCTGTAGATGTAGAACACAAAAGTACTGGAGTACAATCTACCTGGAATGGATTCACACATTCAATACAGAAGGTCATACTGGGCATGCTCCCACACTTAGAGAAATGAAGGCTATGTCAGACAGCAAAATACTGAAAGGTCATACTGAGCATGCTTACACACTTAAAGAAATGAAGCCGATGTCTGGCAACAACAGTGGACCATACATATCTGACAGTCAAAATGAAGCCCATGTCTGGCAACAACAGTGGACCATACATATCTAACAGTTGCAGTTGTTAGTGTATACACTTCTCAGTATGCAGCAATCATGCTTTGCACACACATTGGATAGGAATACACACATATATCCAAGGACAACACATTATAATAGGCCAAAAGTGCACATACATAGATGTGTGGAAGAGAGTGACAGTGACAAAGAGCCTTCCATCATGAGGCCTGTCCCACCCAGCACACATCCAATTGGCTAAAACCACATGATATTCAAATGTCAATCACTGTAGACATTTGCCTCTGGAATCCCTCATCATTATAGTGTCTGTGGTGCTACTGCTAACTGTGCAACATGACTGTACAAGTCAGTAGTCAGCTAGCAGTTGTACACATGCACCTGTGGAATCTAAACCTGTGTGTGCCTGAGTGTGGTGTATCTGCCTCTAGATGAGTTGTTTATAGCCCATGCACATTCACGGCACTCCCCATTGTCCTACTATGGCAAGCCTGCTGATGTCTTCAACTTGAAATACCCCTTTGGGGAAGTAGTAGCCCAGTAATCTCCATGGCGTGTCCTATAACTGCGTAATGCTGTAGTGTGATGACCCTAGTTAGGTAGGAGTTCTAATCTCAGATATGGCAATTATGTGTGCTTGTCTGTGAAGGGATCAATATTTTTTTAGGCCAGAGAAACTCACTACAATTTCAAATGACCTACATTGGCATGCCTGCTGATGTCATTCACTTTGAAATACACTTTTGGGGAAGACGTAGCCCAGTAATCTCTGTGGTGAGGCCTATAATTGTGTAATGCTGTAGTGTGATATACTAGTTAGGTAGGAGGCCTGTTCCCAGACATGGCAAGTGTGGCTGTTTCTGTGTGTGTGTGTTTGTTTGTCTGTGTAGGGAGCACTGCTTTTGATGCCATTTGCAGTCACTACAACCTCCAGTGCCCATCTTTGGCAAGCCTGCTGATGTCATTCACTTTGAAATACACCTTTGGGGAAGAAGTAGTCCAGTAATCTCCATGGTGCATCCTATAACTGTGCAATGCTATAGTGTGATAAACTAGTTAGGTAGGAGTTCTAGTCCCAGACATGGCAAGTGTGGATGTTTGTCTGTGTAGGGAGCAATGCTTTTGAGGACATTCACAGTCACTACAACCTCCAGTGCCCATCTTTGGTAAGCCTGCTGATGTCATTCACTTTGAAATACACCTTTGGGGAAGGAGTAGTTGAGTAATCTCCATGGTGCGTCCTATAACTGTGTAATGTTGTAGTGTGATAAACTAATTAAGTAGGAGTTCTATGCCCCAACATAGAAACTGTGTATGTTTATGTGTAGGGGATTAATGTCTTTTTGGCCATTCACAGTCACTACGCACACCTACAAATGGAGAACATTGATAACTGTTCAGTAACAGAGACCTGATCCAAGCATCCAGAGAACATCCCTGAAATACCAGGTACAGCTCTCACCACACCTGTTGGCCACCAAACCAGGACCAAAGCAATAAAGGTGGAGGAGTGTCCATATTCCCAAAGGATATTCACACCACCAGGCTACTTGCCCAACAGAATATGTCTGAAATACCCTTGGTGCAACTAACAGTAGGTTAGACTGCATTCCAAATTGTATAGCTTGCTACAGATCCCCCACCATGCCCCATAATACCCACTACAGTCTTTGAAACATACTGTGAAATATTATGATACAAGCAAATACCTTAATACTGGGTGAGTTACACTACCCTGCCATTAACTGGGAAAACTACTTGTGTACCAACACATGTGTCCAATGGTTCTTGGAAGTCATAATTCCCAATGCCTTGGATCAAGTAACCCATAGTCCCACCAGGGGCTCAAATAACCTAGACCTGGTCATTACCAACATGGGACATCAATGCTCCACACCTATGGTCACCCCATTGGTGGTCAGGTATGCCCATGAGCTAATCACCCTTAACATCAACATCCCTCCCCCACACCCCAGTAAGGAAACCTCTGTAACACACATCTTCAAAGGCAATGTCATGATACACGTCAGGCATGACTAACATCATGACACCCATGCAGAAGGGAACTGAAAAGACAACTGCTGAATCATACATGAAGGCACTGTACGTGCACATCCACACATGCATGAATCATGCCATCCAATATTGAACCAAGACATTTCCCATCCAAGAAAAGGATGCCAATGTGGTGGCCCCCTGCCATAACCATGCTGTACAACAAAAGGAGGAAACTATTGCAGAAATGGGGGACTTTGCAGGATGCAAATACTCTCTTACCAGCTACAGTAAGAGGCAGAGACCTCTTATAACATCCACCAAAGCTAGTTAACAACATAATATAGCCACAGATGCCAAATACAACTGCAAGCCATTCCATAGCTATGTGAGGAATCTAAATGGCAATGCTCAGAACTGCTATAAGCTACAACAGGATGATACTAAATCTACTCCTCCCAGGGATATTGCCAATATCCTGGCAGGTTCTCTTCCAACCCCTAAAAGGGCCCATCTCAACACAGATAGATTGCCATACACCGGTAATAACGGCCACATAGGTAAAAAACACAGTCCACAGAGCTATGACCACAGTAGTCATGAGAACAGTCAACATCCTGGGCTGTGTACTACATGAGCTACAAACTGCATTTGCACCTCACCTACGTGCCATGTCTAATCATAGCCACACCTCAGGCTTTGTGCCCACTGTGTGGTGCACAGCTACAGTTATCCCAGTCCACAAGGGGGGATTCATCTTGGATTCTGGGAACTACAGTCCCAGTAGTATGACATTCCTGCTCTGCAAGGCCATGGAATGTATTATCATGGTACTTAAAACAAAGACATTGGTAACCTGCAAACACTGGACCCTAGCCAGGTTTGATTTGTGAAGGGCCAATCATGTCACCTCAACATGAATGACAACTGCGAATCTATCTCCAGATCCGTGGATGAGGGTAAGGTGGCTCACACAGCCTATATGGACCTCGCCAAGCCCTTCTACACCATCCACCAGTCTGGAATCATAGATACATGTTTCATGCTGGCCAGTACTCCCAATGTCACCTGATGGGCTGCCAACTGCTGTACTGACACAACCCACACTGTAAATGTAGGTGACACCAACCCGAGCCCCAGACAAGTGACAGTTGGAGTACCTTAGGGTTCAGTCCTGGCACCGCCCTTGTTTGGCATGTACTGCTCTGAAGTACAGACCAACAGTAGGGGACACCGGCAAACAAAGGTTGCAGATGACTGCACACTGGGAGCCAATATTGAATCTCCACATGATGTGGATATTCTACAGAAGGGCCTTACAGAAAGATATGCTTGGTGCCTGAGCCATGGCTTCAAGATCAATGTCAAGAAATATATAGTTATCCCCATTGGGAAGGGACATGTACCTGTGAAGTACCACATAGATGGCAGTACACTAAACATCTAAAGTGTGATAACAGACTTAGGGACACAGGTGGACAGTGGTCTCACCATTGATAACCACATCACCACAACAATCAGGAAACCCATCTATGTGGCACACATCCCACTAAGGGCTTTACATCCAGAAAAAGGAGCCCATTGTCCCACTGTAGGCATCTCTCAGTAAACCCAGTATAGACTAAAATGGCCTGTTAGGTAGGTACCTCACAAGACATCTGCAACAAGTAGAGAGGCTGCAGACATACCTCACAAAATGACCACAGGCCTAAACCAGATGCCTTATGCTGACCATATGAAAATCATCCAGCTATATTCTGTCACATATTGTGTTCTCAGAGGCAATCTCTGCTTAACATACCATGCCATGTCAAACCCACAGCTGTTGGACATGCTACACTTAGAGAATTCCAAACCCTCACAGGCACATGCTCCAGGGATCCAAATCCTGTCATCACAATGAACAATACATGGAAGAGGGATGTGTTCCTGACCCAGGGACTCCCCAGACTCTGGAATAGACTGCCCATACATGTCAAGCAGAGTGCCTCTTTGGCCCTCTTCAAAAGAATCCGGGATGATTGAATGGGAGATAAGACATGTACCCTGGGGATCATGTCAGCTGCCCTGCTAGAGAGGAGTGCAAGGAAGTATATATTGTGGGAAGTCATAGCCAGAGAATATTCATTTCTAGGCATGTATAGGCCCTAGGGCTGATAGCCTAGTATCAATGTATAACCCTATGAACCTATGAACAACACTTTCCATTGCCCAACCTTGGCAAGGTTGCCAATGTCATTCACTTTAAAATCCACCTTTGGGAAATAAATAGCCTTGGAATCTCTATGGCACATCCTATAACTGCGTAATGTTGTAGTGTGATATACTAATGAGGTAGGGGTTCCATTCCCAGACATGACAAGTGTGGATGTTTGTGTGCACATTTGTTTGTCTGTGTAGGGAGCAATGCTTTTGAGGCTATTCACATTCACTACAACCTCCATTGCCCTTCTTTGGCAGACCTGCTGATGCCATTCACTTTGAAATACACCTTTGGGGAAGAAGTAACCCAGTAATCTCCATGGCACGCCCTGTAACTGCATAATGCTGTAGTGTGATATGCGAGTTAGGTAGGGGTCCTATTCCCAGACAGGGCAAGTGTGGATGTTTATGTGTTTGTTTGTTTGTGTAGGGAGCAATGCTTTTGAGGCCATTCACAGTCACTACAACCTCCATTGCCCTACTTTGGCAAGCCTGCAGATGTCATTCACATTGAAATACTCCTTGGGTAAAGAATAGCCCAGTAATCTCTGTGGTGCATGCTATAACTGCATAGGTAGGAGTTCAAATCTCAGACATGATGACTGTAGGACTTGGTGTGTGTGTGTGTGTGCCTGTGTTTGTTATTCGTATCCTGTGTGGAGGTGGCTGTGACTGTGTAACAACTAGACTCATTGTAAAGTGTTTTTTGCAAATTTCTTATATTGTGGGCCTATTATATGTCACAGTGTCCGCCTTACAAGGATAACAGATGCCAAACAGCAGAGAGGCTGGGGTTGAGAATCCATATCCCTACATGTGACATCAAGGCCTGGCAAACAATTTAGGCAACACTTGTATTACTCAGAGAAACTCTCAACCCATGTCTCATACACAAATACACTCAGCTAGGCAACAACCACTTTGTTGGTAATTCCCTGCATATTGCCCACAGATAGTAACCATTGTGTGAATGCAGCAGACTACAGAGGGCATGGCAACCTGTCCCATCACTACAGTAGGCAAATAATTGCATACAATGCTCCTTCAATATGTTCCCCACTGGATGCCTGCAACAACTGTAGTGCCATCAAATGTAACCCACAAATGACATACCATGCCTTAAACACATGCCCTGTATGGACAGATGCCACTGACACCATGGAATACCTGTATCATGCTGTCAATGTAGGTGCAGGGTTAACCTGGTGTTCATTGCCAGTTCCATCCACAAGAAGCCAGGAATGGCAAATCTGATGATAACAATCTGTGTACACAACATGCCTCAGACACCCCAGGTACACTTCCACATGTCACAGAACATGCATGTGGGACATGTGCACATCCCAGACACAGCCCATGTCATGGAATATAGAACACATACATGGCAAGCATTGCACAGCAATGGGCACCCACAATAGTATCCCAGATGACTGGATAGTGAATACAATACCCACCTGTGTGGGCCAATCCAGACAATACACCCCTGAGCCACACTTCAGACCATTTTCATGTGGCCTGATGCCAAGGTATACTCTTTATCTAGCCTTGTACAGCCTTCTGGCACAGTCAACCACTACACACCTGTGAAGCAATGCACCCATGCATGTCAGTACTGGCAACCTGTGTCTGTCTGGGTGTGGAGTATAATGATTTTGATCCCATTCACACTCACTACACCTCCCATTTGCCTACTGAAGTATGCCTTCTGATGTCAGACACCATCACATACCCTTTGCCCATATATCATCCTGATAACCACTGTGGTGCATGTGATACCTGCGTATTAGTGTATTGTGGCAAACTAGTTAGTTAAGAAGTCTAATCCTGACCTTGCCAGCTGTGTTAATGTGTGTGAGTCCCTGAGAGAGTGTGGCTGTACTGATGTTGACACCTGTTCATGTGGACAGGCACTTGTACTACACCTACCTTATCCCCTCTATATCACTGTTGCAGATGTGACTCACCATCAGATATACCTTTGGACAACTCTCCTGCATGTAAGTTCTGTGGTGCATGCAATACCTACATAGACATATGATAGCAATACATAGGCAGGGGTTTGAAACCCCGTACTGGTAAGTGTGTGACAGAAGCATGCTTAAGTTTTACTCTCCCACCCCCTCCATGTCTTACTTTGTCTCTGTCTGTCTCTCTCACTCCCTCTCTGGTGGATGTGGAGAAGTACACCTGCTTTGCTTAGGCAGCAGCTTGTGTTCTGTAAGTGATGCTCATGGTCAGCTGATGGCCTCTGCATGAACTGCAGTCCCCCACTAGCTGATTGCATGTGGAACAGCTGTGGTAGCATTCCCATAGCCAATTGCATGGAAACACACTCCTATACCTAGGAACATCATGTGGGTGTGGGCCTTTTCATTCACTGTAAACAGGACCTCATGTCGGTGTTTGGCAAACAGCATCACAGATGGTATTGGGATATACCTCTAACAACATACGCTGTGGAGACAGGCCAGCAAACAAGAGGGGAATGTGCCAGACATGACTACAGAATGTAAGTGATGCTCTTCTGCATTTGGAGTAATGTTGGTTTAACAGGGTTTGTGTGGATATGGTTGGTCTACATGATTTAATACCTGTCATGACAGTGTTATGTGTTTGAGGAAACTCCCACCTCTAGGGTTATCTTCAGACTGGGCAGTGTTTGGAGTCTTATGTTTCTTGTATTACTTACAGATCACCTATCTTAGAATGACAGAAGCATAGTCTGAGGACTGCAGTCAGTACATGGTGACAGCCATGAGAGTTACTGACTTCATATCCCTCATAGAACATATGTCACAACAAACCCTGGTACGACAGTAAATGTATGAGGTTATCACAGCAACATGCCAATATTGGGCCAGTGTTTGTAGCTCCAGCCACCAGTCTATCAACCTTTGTACATATGTCATGCAGTAAGAGGTGCATATGTTCTGTACACCATTATTTATTGACATCATACGTGATAACAAGCCAGTCAGATATCAGACTGCTGGACATGTTATGTATAGTAGGGGTTATTTCTGAGGATATAACCTGGGCATTCTGTGGTTGCATGTACAGTAGTGGGGTCTGTGTACTTATGGTGATTGTCAACAGTATGTGTATTGTGAACACATACCTTGGCCTGTGTACAGACTGTGGTAGATGTCATTGTTCTTGGTCCTGTTCTATCTGATGTTACATGCTGCTCCAGTGCATGGTACCCTATCAGCTCACATGTTTGTAGGGCCAAACACACGTGTCCCATACCACAGAGAGGCATTGGACCACACTGTGTCGTGACCCAGCTTATATAGGGTTAGTGTGTGACTGGCACATATGAGGATCATGTTTACCAGACAGTCCATATAGTGTCATATTAAGCTTGTGTACCAGATGTGGCTGTGGCTGTGTTCACATTGGTTGTGGATATGCACTTTCTTACAGGTGTCTGTTACTCTATGCTGTGACATGCCTGTAGAGCCTGCTATATTTGCAGGTATATGTGTACTCCCCCATACAAAATGTAGGTCAGAGTTGTGGCAGTCTGCCTGTAGTTTGCACAGTGCTTTGTTACATGCTTAGCAGCATGGTGTAATTATCGATTGTGATGTTATGTCCAGATATTTGCAAGATATACTGCTGTCAGGTGACCATAATTGTTGTGTATTTTTGACAAAACAGTGGGATTCTGTACAGATGTATGTCACTAACTACTGGGTAGTATGTGGCCATATGACTTCTGCACCACCAGTTATTATGTCAGGACAGACAGGCGTGTGTGAATGCATAAACTGTGTAGGCATATGTAGTCCAGTATTTACATGATATACCCCTGTACATGGCTGTTAACATCCATATTGTCAGGCTTGGTCCACATGTCTCGCATGAAGGGGATCAGTGTATACCTCTGGACTGACCAGAGAGTGCCAGACTGTCCACATATATTGGTCATATTTTTGCTGTAGTCCACAGAATCATTACTGTGCTATCAGTGGTACTGTACTATGATGTCCTTAGGATGTCTGTCAGTAACCGATGGCATACATGTCAATAGCAGATATGACCTCCCACACACAACATGTCTGTTAAGACAACCCCTGTTACAGTAGCAACAGTCTACATATATAGCTGCAATACATACATGATATCCCCTTGCACTAAGAGGTTGAGACTATTGGTGCTGAGGTACGACTCCACTCTCCATGTTCTGGACATATGGTAAACATATATGTATATATATATATATATATATATATATATATATATATATATATATATATATATATATTTACATATACACACACACACACACACACACACACACATATATATATATATATATATATATATATATATATATATATATATATATACATATACACAGCTATATATGTCTACACATATGCAGCTATATAGATATATATGCACATATAGTTATGGATGTAGACATATATATATTGACATAAATAGGTATATCTGTTTAGATATATATGCACATATAGTTATAGATATCTACATATATATCGACATAAATAGGTATATCTATACATATATATATATATATATATATATATATATATATACACACACACACACTCACACACACACATATATATATATATATATATATATATATATATATATACGTTTATAGACACACAGAGAGATCTATAAATGACCATATATACGATGCACTATACAGATGTATATAAATACATATATATGAATATCTATGTGTATGTACATGCAGACATATATCTAGATATGTATATGTATATATCCATATCCTTGTCATGTGTAAACATTACTGTTGTGTATACCTTCCCAGGTGTATCACACCATATGAATCTGATATGTGTATATTTATATGTAACAACATATGTGATGCAACAGTAATATCACTAACAAGTACTACACAATTGTGGAAGTCACAGCAGTTGTTCAATACTATTCAATATGTGTACTGACAGATATATTGGAAAAACACAAGCTATCTTCACAGCTGTAGTGGTTAACTGTTGTGATTATAGTGTATAGGGTCCTGGGTTGAAAACCTGCAAGGTCTGTTTATTTTCTTGCTGGGCAGAACAAGGGGCGTTGGATACAGAGTGATTAAGGCACTTTTAATCAGTTGTAAGTGGGTTTGCACGCATTTGCGCAGAGGTAAGCAATGCTAACTTCTGGTTACAATTTCTTATACTGATTTAGCTTCTCAATTGCTTAACCTGTGTAGGCATTGCTTACTCCCACGCAGACAGGCTTAAACCCTCTTACTGCTGCCTAAAAGTGCTTGCTCTCACTTACACCCGCGCTAATTTCTTTAAAAGAAATGAAAAAGGGTTGATAGGAAAGTGGTGAAAAAGGGACACAAAGCAGGAAAGACAGTAAAATAGTTAGGGATGTGCAGGATGGGTGTAGGGAAGGTCCATAGCTGCCCATTTCTTCTGTAGCAATAGCTGTGCATATACACTGAATTTGGAGATAGATTCAGACACTAAAACCCCTGCAAGAGGGGTGAGGACAACAATAATATGTTGTGAAGCCAGTTAGACCAGATTACATGTGTCCAGTGGACACGTGCAAAATGGACAACTATGTATGCAGCGAGATTTTTTTTTTGGGAACAGATTTCCCTTTTTTTTCAGGTGAGAGTGGGATGCTGGGGAGGGATAGTAGGTATATTTGGGGAGGTAGGTTGGGTAGGATAACAGACAAGACAGACAAGACAGCATACAAGGGTGGTATATGACACATGTGCGGGGTAAACACCTTGATGGGTAGGGGTGTTTAGAAAATGGAAGCCCATGAGCTCCCTAGTGGAAACAGTGGGACTGAGGTCCCCACCCATGGGCAGTCACTACTGCACCTTCACAGCCCCAAAGGTGGTTGTGCTGGGGGCTGAGTAGGAGGACCAGGCCAACCCTCTAGTTGTGACACATGCCCCTCAAGCTGGCGTAGCATAACTCCAAACTCCCTGCCCAGCTCGCTACGCACCGTGCCCTGGACCTGGCGATGGGTGGCAGTGTCCTGTCCGTGCCCACTCCCACGTGGGGCAAGCCCCAACCCCTGAGGCAGTTCCACCCGAAGGTGGTGCAAGACCAGCAGATGAGGAGGTCCTGGGGTAGGCCCCAGACGTGCTGGTGCCCGGTGCCACGGCCAGCTGAGGTGAGACAGGTGGGTCCGCTGGGACTGGCCTTCCCAAATGTGCTATGGTGTTTCAATTTTACAACATATGTGGCTTAGTAATAGACAACACATTCCAGGATTAGGTATAACAGCATGCATCGATATTCCCATTAACCCAAAACACCAGATATGGAACAGTTGCATAGCAATCAGAACACATGCATATATGGAACCACAGTGGCCATTACAACAGCATGCAGGTACATTGATGGCAGCATGCCATCAATGTGGGAGTATTTCAACATGGCACATGCATAGAAACAAATTTAAATATTTATCAAACAATAGGACATATGTCCCAACAGTAGATTTAATGCAGCACATACTGATTGAGTTGCGTATTTAGTTTATTGTTGCAGATATGGTGGGGGGAGAGAAAGATTTCAATTAACAACTAGCATATTCCTGTAGTTCTCATTACTTTCCTAGTCAGTGCTGTGATCTGTACCTTGCAGGTATTAGTACACTACCCTATAGCCTTAGTTTGGACAGTGGTATGGATGCAGACAACTATATACATGAACTGAGTTTTACCTGCAGTATACACCTCTTACCTGGTATACCTGTGGAGGTATTGTTTGTTAACACTACCTAACTGTTTCTACACATATTCCCAGATTCCAGGTTGATATTATGCACATACATGTTCATCTCTTATTGCATGCACTCTGGGCATGTCTTGACCACATACAGGTCAACTGGGACATATTTTGACTATTGCCCTCTTAAACCTTTGGTGAATTGTACAATGACAGGTTTGTTTTAATTGATATTTTCCAAATATGTACAGGCCTAACAGTCAGTTATATGACATGAAATGCTGCCTACATGTCAGATATTACCACACTAATATGCCAGGGGGACAGGGTAACAGCCAGCAGATATGGGCCGATTAACTGGACATTCTGGACAATTCTGTGCACTTGTGGGGTATGATTCTGCATACAGCTTACTACTACTCCCAGGATTTGAACCATGGCTGTCTATGCTAAAAATAAAACAGTGTTCATCACAGTTGAGTGTGCTATATAGATATTGCTGTGTATCTCTTGTCTGATTTCTGTCTATATTTCTCCTGTCGTTTTACAATCTGTCCTTGTAATTGCAACACTCTTATACAGGATTTTCTAGACAATTTTATTATGTAGCACAGTGTGGGTGACAGTGATGAGTAATACCTTATTATTTAGAGCAACTGCAACACTAACAATGCCATACAATACTAGAGTAAATAGTACCAGTACAGGATATCAATCTTTTATTTCTAGGCACAGTTTTCATATTTGACAGACCTGTGGGGCAATGTTTGTTTGCACTACATGAATGTTGCCATACATATTACCAGATTCCACATTAGTATTATGCACATACGTCTCACTCTGATACTACACACACTCAGGTCACAGGTTGACAACATGGGGGTGGAGATGGGACATACTTTTACTCATATAACATTTTGGGGAGTTGCTAGAGTGACAGGTTTGTTTTTATAGATGTCTGACAATCAGTTGTATTTCTTATTTGCTGCCTAAACATCTGGGATTATCCCACTGATTTCCAGGGGGACAGGCAGCAGATATGGGCCAATTTACTGCTCATTCTGGACATATCTGTACAGTTGTGGGGTATGATTCCACTTACTGCCTACTACTACTCCCAGGATTTGAACCATGGCTGTGTGTGCTAAAGATACAACAGTCCACGTCTCAGTTGAGTGTGCTATTTGGATTATGTTGTATGCCTTTTCACTGTTTTCTGTGTATGTCTCTCTCAGTTGTACTATATGATCTCTGGAGATTACAAAAGTCATATACAGACATTCCTACACATTTTATTTATGTAGCACAGTGTGGGTAACAGTGCTTAATACAACAGTACTATTAAGTGATTGCAAATCTACATTACCATATGATACCAGAGTAAACACATGCAGTCTAGTAGTTAGATCTTTATTGTCAGGCTAATATGCTTTTATTTACATACAACCGATATGAGACTCTTCCTGACATATTATCTGGTGTATGCAGTACATGCCTTAAACAATACAGATTTTATACAGGCAATTAACTTACTACTACTTTTAGATTTATTTCCTATGACAGTACATGCAAGAGTATTACTAACCTGCCTCGCATTGCAACAGCTGCAATCTACAGACATGGGCTTCCTGGTTCACAGCCCGCTCATCTGCCACTGTGAAAGACATAAGAGGAATATTTAGCCATACCTATCCATAATATCTATGAGCTGGCAATTATTAAACAGGTAGCAGACTGATACTTACACATGGCTGAGACATCCCCAGTCCTCCACTGATCCAAGAGATCCCCCTTTCTCTGCTTCAGGTCAGCATAGTGATGCCTGACCTGCTCACCAGTTTGGGGTATGCCAGTGGCACTGGTGAGGTTATGGGCGAGATGGTCCCAGGCTTCTGCTTTGTATTGGGAACCCTGGTACTGGCCCTGTAGCAGTCTCTGGTCATGGTCTTTCACAAGGAGTCCTGCCATGACTCTGGACTCCTGGATGCCTCAGCGCTGCACCCAAAAGTGCACACCCTCTCCAACACCAGTCATAGTGCCTACAGGAGGAAGCTGCAACCAGTTATGAGATGTATTCCCACCTGTTAGGTTTAAATAGGGCTGATTTTCCGCACTTTGCTGTGATTGGACAGTATTGAAAATGCTAAGCTATGGGCGAACCTTCTTACCTGAGGTTGACATTGCTTAAAGGGGTATACCAATGGGCATACTGATTTAGCTGGCATCCACATTGCTTACACCTAGTAAGTTGGGCTGTGCAATGCTTAGCGTTGTTTAATTTTTAATTTGCATATTATTTGCTTTTTGGCATTGATTTATTATTTATTACATGTTATATATGTGTTTGATATCCATGATTCATGTGCACGTACACTATATGGGGGTCTTTGTGTTTATTAGAGGATTTCAACATTTTATTACAATGACACCTCACATCTGGGCTTAATGCAGTACTCCAGTTCACATATTTATGTTATGTAGTAGGTTATACAACATAAAACTGTATATAGATTCCTTTCACATGTTCAGTTTGATTTTCCTATAGTGAGGATCTGTTTGGTGATACCTCACTGTTATGTACTTCTGTTATGGCTTAGTGCAGATGTGTCCAACCTGCGGCCCGGGGGCCACATGCATCCCTCAAACCTCTTCCATGCAGCCCCCAACCTCTAACTGCAACATCGATATACGCATGCCTCAAAACACTTTTTTTGTTTTGTGCTTTTCACACCCATGACCTATAACTCTGGCAGTGTGCGCATGTACCAAAGCACCCTTCTAGTTTTGATTTTTTTGCACCAAAGAAGGATCTGTGTGCTCCCGCCATTATTTCGTACCAAAGAATCAGTGTGTGTTCTCGCTGAAGAGGGACTCATGTATGGATTTGCCGTCATTGCCTTTGAAATTTACAGCACTTACCTGTGTTAATAGGTAAGTACGGAGGGAGTGAATGAGTGAGTACATGCATGAAAGCAGAATGTTTGTGCATGTGTGTGTGTGTGTGTGTGTGTGTGTGTGTGTGTGTGTGTGTGTGTGTGTGTGTGTGTATGTATGTGTGCATGACCGAGAGAGACACATGCACAAAGAGGCTAATGACGATCAATCTACCTACTGAACACAAATAAGTTAGCTCAAAAATATATCGTACATTAAAAGTACACTTTCATTAAATTGTGGCTTTCCTGACAGAGAGAGTGTTGTATTGAATATGAAATCATACCTCTCAACTGTATGGATTTTCGCTTTATCTTTCAATTTGTGTCTTTTTCTTAGGAATAAAATTAGTCATCCAAGGTAATGCAGTTCCAGGGAGTAAGAATGAGACAGCACCTAAGGTTAATGGGTCAGTAATGGATTGACTTTATGGGACTGTAGCATATAAAGTGGGTCTATATTAGATCACCGAACGCTTAGGTAAGTGAACAGTAATTAAATGACCCCATGTAAGCGAAAGCTTACAAAACTGAACTGTCAGAACAGCAATTTTTTTCCAAGGGAAAAATAAATCGCTGTTCCAACAAAAAAAAAAAAAAAAAAAGAAAGCACATTAAAACATGAGATTAAGTGGAGGGCTTCACCCACCCGCACCCCCGATGTGGGGGGCTGTGCCCCCACCCTCCCTACTTATATATACCAACTCCGAGACCACACTACAGTGCCGAAAATGGCAAAGTATCGAAGCAACCAAACAAATTCTTTCCCAGGGAAAGAATTCACTTACATGCCGCTTTGATATTTTGCAGTTTTGGTTTTGTCAGTTCGACCAAGACGCATGCGAAAATATGCGTCTTCGGCCTGCTGATAGGAACCCTATAAAGTTGAATTGTATTTTTTTCTGACAAACAAAAAGCCACCCAGTACTGTTTTGTCATTGGTGGGTTCTAAGTAGTGGCAGATTGGACAACAATAAGTATAGCTTTGGTGGATCACCAATACTGGCAAATCAGGTGGGCATAATGTCATTTTTAAATGTTGGGGGTTTTAGTGTGTATGTGTGTGCTTGTGTGTTGGGAGGGCTGCAACTGTAGATGATTATTAAAGACAGAGACTTACGGACTGTGGAGAATATGTTATTTGTTTCAAAACCTGATACTTGGGTACTAGGCATGCCAAAAGTAGATTTGTTAAGATATAGCTTCTTGACATTTGCAGTGGATGGATATTTACATTTAATGGACAATGCTAGCAGTATGAGTGTGGTCCTGTAGAGATCTGGAGGATGCCAAGTCTACCACTGCCAATGTCTTGTAAAGTGACCTGGAAATGGATATTGGGATGTTACTGAAAAAATACAATAAGTGAGCTTAGAAATATTGTTTAATTAAACAAAGTGCAATTGCAATTTGCAGGCCATAATTTAATTTATTTCAGGTAGTCCAGATCCTGGTAGATTGTATCCCATTAGACTTAATTAGGGAGAGCTATAATTCCTGGGAAATAAGCAGTGAAAGCTCTGTGGTTGTTCGCAGGTAGGAAGTTGCAGGATGTGGATGCAATGTGTTTTATTTATTATTTTTAATGCATTTGTCATTTCAAAGCATAGTTTTCTTTGATGAAAAAGAAGGCAGGATTGAATGAGCCATATAATGCTTAATGGACAATGATGGGATAAAAACTCCCAAGCCATGCCGAGAATCGAAAGGGAGAACCTCACAGCAAGAGGTTCTCCCTTTCAATTCTCGGCGTGGCTTGGAAGTGCCTTCTGTGTGGAGTCTGCATGTCCTCCCCATGGTTGGGTGGCATTCGAAAGACATGTGTGCATAAATGGGCATGCCGTCGTTGAAGGTTGGGCATTGAGCTGTCACCTCAGCATTTCGTAAAAATCTACTGCCAATGATTAGCAGACTGGAGTTCCACTATGGCGACCCCTTACCGGGAAAAAGCCGAAAGACAAACAACAACATACTGTTTGCAGCTACAGTTGTTTCAATGGTGTCTGTGATACATAACTATTTTTGGCCCTGTGTCCCACTTTTATTTTTCTCTTTCTCCAGATTTCTTGTTCTAAGGTTGAGAGGTATGGTTCCATACTAAATCAGAAGGTTGTATTTACCTTGGAAGACTTTTCAGCATAATTACGAGAAACAGAGTTTTTTTAATATCTTTGCTTATTTCCAGTATAAACTGCCATGTAACCTTGCAAATAACCTTCTTATTAAAATACTTTAATTCTTTTGGAATTGACAAGTATACATCATCGGTTCGGACGTAAGCATTGAGTGCTAATGTGACAGCTCAGTAAACTGTCAGTCTGTGAATAACTTCTGCACAAATTAAAATGTCTGAATGTCAAATGGCTTTAGATTGGAGGGAAGTTATATGTTTACTCCAGTATGTAGTATGATCTTAGAGAGTTTATAGATTTCTTATTGATTTACTTTTTGCTGAGCAGTTGTTTGCTAATTTATTGATGCTCCTTTTGATGGTGGGAAATTAGTTGGATGAGTCCATCTCTAGTAAGATTTTTTTTCAGATATTTTTACTTCCAGACAATTTCATTCAGTGAGTGTGTGTCATGTGATTCCTGAGGTTGCCTATTTTAGAAGTAGGGGGTCTGTGTGTGTGTGTGTGTGTGTGTGTGTGTGTGTGTGAGAGAGAGAGAGAGAGAGATTTAATATGTATACTGAATATATTTTTGCAAATGGAATTCTTAGTTAAATAGGCCCCTCTTCTTGAGCAAGTAGACTTGAGTAACCAATACTAGATCTTAGCCAACCAGCTAGGAAAGTTTAGTATGTGGATTTTCCATCTGGTTTGATGAAGGCTATGCTACTTACTCAAGGAGTACATTTATGGCTATCCATCCATTTGTCGTGTTGCTGAACTACATTGTTTGATAATGAGAAGAACTTTTTACAAAAGTTGAAGTTTTTGTATCAAGAACCTGTACATACAGAGTGGCTTGTTTATGTTGCAGTGAAGGCTGTGGTCTTTGTAGTGAGCATTTTAAATATAACCAGTATTTCTGAGGTGGAGGAAGTCACTTGAGGCAGGATCTTTCTTAGCCTGGAAAGCAAGCCAGTGATGAAATTTATAGGAGCCAGTGAGAGGCAGAGGAGAGCAAGAAGCTTTTTAGTTTGTTTGGATAACTAAGTGAACTTAGTCCTTTGACCTTTTTTGTCAGAAATGATTGTAGTTTTTCTTTTGGCAGGGTGTTTTGCTGAGGCACATGCCAAAAGGGGATTTGCACTCAGTAATGGCTCTTATAAAGGAAGAATACAGGGATGTTATGACCACCTTGTCCCTGGATGAGATACCCTTACTAATGACGTGGGCCATGTAAAAAGCTTTCCGTACAACGGAGACATCACGGTGGTCAAAAGTTAGGTTTCTATCAACCTGGGTGTCCAAGCACCTCACAACTGATTGCATGCTTAAAACATTGTTATTAATGTGATAATTTGTGGGGGCATCAGTTTCCCCAAAGGGGATGATGCATTTTTGGCATTTAGCTTGAGGTCATGTTTCTGGCACCAGGCATTTGTTTAGGTGAGACCCTCTTGTAGCTTATTTAGAATTGCTTTATTAAGTCAGTAATGTGAATTATTTACTTTATTGCAAATTTGTTGGCTTATTTTTGTGTATTATTGTATTGTAGGGCTGCTAATGTTGACATTTTACGTAGTTGGACTGCTGGAGTGGTTTTCCCAGTGAGAAATGCTAATGATGCAGTGAATATCTGTTTATTTGTAAAAATAATATATATATATGTATATATATATATATATATATATATATATATATATATATATATATATATTTATATATATATATATATATATATATATATATATATATATATATATATATATTAGAGAATTAGAATGAGAATTGGAATTTTAAGGCAAATATTAAGCATTTACTACATTATTCATTGTTTGAATGCACCTACAGTACAGCCAGGAGGTCGACTTTGGTCGCCCATGGCAGTGAAAGCGTTAACTATACGATATATTTTATATGCGGCCCCAAGAGAATTTCTGTTCACTCAATGCAGCCCTGGCAAGCCAAAAGATCGGACACCCCTGGCTTAGTGGTTAACTACTGTGACTATAATGTGCAGGGTCCTGGGTTCAATACCTACAAAGGCTGTTTATTTTGTTTCTGGCCAGAACAACAGCTGTTGCATACAGACTGATTAAGGTACTTTTAAGCAATTGTAAGCAGGTTTGCATGGGTTTGCATTACGGTAAGCAGTGCTAACTTCTGGTTAAATATGCTTACAGAGAGTTAGCTTCAATGTTGCTTAACCTGTGTGCACATTGCTTACCCTGCACAAACGGGCTTAAACCCACTTACTACTGCTTAAATTTGCTTACTCTTACTTAATAGTGCTTACTCCTGCTTACCCCCACACTAATTTAGACAGTAATGTAAAATGGCTCTTGGGAAAGTGGTGGATTTTTTAACTCTATGTATTTATCATTCATTACACATTGTACCTTTGATTTGTATCCCTGATTCATGTGTACATATACTGTATGGGGCACTTTTGATTATCTGTGGATTTTACAACATTATGACAATGACACCTCACAGCTGCATTTAATGCAGTACTCCAGTTCATAAATATATGTTATTTAGTAGGTTATACAACAAAACATATTGGTCATAAAGTGATTTGACATGGAAAATGGAATGTACTGGAGTGAGACTCAAACCAGGAATGGCTGCTCGTAAGGTGAATGCTCTGCCCACTACACTACTGTTTTTGTTTGCATATGTTTGATTTTTATCCTCTTTTGCCATTTAAGCTGCAATAAAAGCAGCTAAGCGATGGGCAAAGCTGCGCACCTATGGTTAAATTGTATCTGTTTCACAAAAAAAAAGCTTGTTTATATTTCATATTTTAACTATTGCTCTTATAAACTTGGGGGGATGTTGCTTGAGGTATGCAAACACCTATGAGTGGTCTCACTCATTCTTAGTCCTAAACTGCTGTTCTTGATTGCAGGGGCATGTATATTCTGAGAGCTCTGCTCTCAGACATGCCCCTTGCACTCGTACACACTCCGTGTCTGTTTAGGAGCTCAGGCAGTGCCCCTTCATTAATATGCCTGGCACGTTGCCATCCTGCTCCTAAACGGCCGCTTCCATGCAGGACTAAGCTAGTCCTGCATGGAAGTATAGTGAATCTGGGGGACTGTGTATATTTCTAATGAAATATGTTAACGTCTCAAGCAATTGACATGTACTGTATGGGCATAACTGTGCTGAACCATCCTTTTGGACTGTACAGTGATGCAAAGGCTCAGTGCATACTTCTCAACTTTTCCAATTTCTGCTTCAGCTTTGGTCTTTTCTCAAAAATGTCTTGTTTACAGGTAAATCATTGTGAATTTAAGTCAATAATGACAGACATTTGGGTTTCAGATTTCATATCTACAGAATACACATGGCAATGCAAATCTTGTTATTTTTAGCAACTTTACGTTTATACGTGCAGTTTTTAAAGCTCTTCTTTTTGGGGCCTTCCCTCCATTATTTTTGTTTTTTTTTTCTAGGTTTCTTGCTCTAAGAACTTGGGAGATATGGCTCAGAGCTCTCACGTGTACTTTGTAGAACTGTGAGGAACGTGATGATAATAATTAGAATTCTAATCATGGCACATTGCAGTTGCCTTTGGATAATCATTTTTGCGTGAGAATTTCCTTAGCAGGCATTACTTACCTGCATGTTTGACCATCTCAGCTACTTAGTACCTGTCAATATTATCTGCATGGTACTGTTGGAATAAATATTTGTGGACAATATGTTGCTGATCTTGGTCACCTCTGTTCTTCCCCATGAGATATGTGCCACCATTCCAGACAATAGACTAAGGCAGTGAAGCATCGATCCATGCCATCCAGTCTGCTTCCTCCAACTCTTAGATTGCAACCACCACTTCCAGTATTGTGTTCATTTCATTGTTTTGGGTGTGCAATACAATCTGTACTTGGAATATGTTATTGCACATTATGATAGTATCATGTTGTGCAGCAATTCTACATGTTTGCTTTTACTATACATGACTGTACATTATGTCTTACTGTTTTTTTCCATGTGCCACTAGACATATTAACATACATGTTTAGACTTGCAGCTCAATTATTATTTGTTTAATTATTTATTTGCATTTGTTTACTGGGAGGGTCCACCGGGCCACAGCAAGCCCATTTTCAGTGGAAACCCGGGGAAAAAAGCTCCACATAAAACTAACATACAATAGAAACAACTGAGTAGCAGTTTGATAAGACAGTTATAGCTAACTATTACATACACTAGAGAATTCTCATTAACAATTAACAAAGACAGCAAAAGCTGACTGCATTAATTGCAGTATAGTAAAAGTTATGCAGTCACAGATGAATAAGGGTAGAGGCTAGTTATTAGCGGCTACCTAATTTGCAGTATAGTTCAAGTCATTATTAGCAACTACATTGGTTATAATATAAAATAAAAGATTGTGTTGAATGACCTGTAAGATGCCACAGTTAGGTATAATTTTAAATATTTTGACAGTTTAACTTTAGTAATGTGGTAAGAGTATTTAATACTTTTAAATATATGTACTGCTGGATTTATTGCAATGTTAAGCCATGAGAGTAAATTTCAATCATGTAAGTCAGAAGTACAAGTAACAAGTGCATATCATATACATATAGCCAAAAGGATAGTCATGTTAGTAGGTAGTTAATTGTAGCATTTAAGAGGGATGTTAATAAGGGGATAGTAGTAGAGGATCTGGAGAATGAGGTTATGGGAGGTGCCACATTGGAGCTTGTACAGTGACACAGAGTGGAGAAGTGTTGTTGTAGAGACTTTTTGAATGAAGAGGTTTTGTTGATGGCCCTTATTGCTAATGGGAGTGCATTCCACTGTTTGGCAATCGAGAAGCAGTAGAGCATTTGACCAGTGGAAAGGTTTGCTTTTTCTATTTTCAGTTGAAGATGGTTCTCAGATCTGAGAAATCTATTTGGGTGATAGTGAATTATGACCAAGGTTAAACTGTAAATCAGAAAAGATTTACTCTAATGGTTTACTTAAGATTTAATTACAAGATTGGGATTTTACTAGGAATTTATTGTAATCTTAAAAATCTCATAATGAAACCTGTAGTGTGTAGTCTAAATAAAGCTCTACTAGTGTTGTTGCCTAGAACTAAAAAAATAACTAACTTGCATAGAAAAAAATAACGCAGTTCAAAAGCAGTTGCACTCATACTGTCAAAAGCATAGTTAATATAATAAAGCCAGACAAAATTTGCATTTGTATAGATCCAGGAGAACTGAATAAAAAAAGCAATTGCCTGCTTATACGTCTGCTAAAGTAATATCTATTATGCCAGAGTCAAATAATTGTCTCTGATGCAAATCTGGGATCTTCATAAAGTTTGATATGGAAAATTCCAGGCTATGTACAGTTAATTTATCTATGGTAAGGTATAGATTTCTAAGACTTCAGTTTAGCTTTATATTACCACCTGTATTATTTCAAAGATCTGTTGCAGAGGTTATGATCGAGCTAGTAATATAACTGATAAAGCTGCAATATAGAGCCAGACAAAGGAAACTCATGATGCAAGATTGACTGAACTACTGAAACAGCTATGATATTAATATGAGCAAGAGTACATGGAAAAACACTCAAAAAAGCAGAGCTGAGATATAGGAGATATTATTGCTCAGGCAGCTTGAAATTAGGCATTTAAAAATAAAATATATACTATATGCATTCAATCAGAGGATAAACAAGATATCATGAAGTTACTAGACCCTGATGTGAAATGGTACTGGAGTTCAAGAAAATTATTTTGAAATGCCTAAACTATAAATAACTAAAGTGCCTACACAGATGTATCTTGATGTGAATGTCAAAGATGTATGTTGATGTGAATAAGTCAATCATATTACAAGTACAAGACATCAATATTGGTGCACTTGTTCTGGGATTAAGTAAACAATTCAGTGATAGTTCAAATGCCTTTAATAAATTGTGGAGAAGCTAATCAGATCGAAAATCAGATAGAAAAAAAACAAGTTTTTATTTTTACCATATAGTTCAAATGCCTTTATTAAAATTTCAGAGAAGCTAATCAGATAGAAAATAAGACAGAAAAAAAAACCAAGTTTTTATTTTTACCATAGTGACTAGCTGTGAAATGTCTACAATATTTTAGTAAATCTGTGCTATTAGAAATGGACCAATGGAGTAGCGCTTTTTTGAATGCTGCTCAATGATGTGTAAGGGCAGGAAAACAGCCTATATTAAGCGCAATAGGTGGGAATTCTGCACCATTCATTGGAGTTCAATTGACTGTCGATATGGCAGGCAGTGCTAGTGAAGATGCATGCTTTCAGGCACAGAGGTGGGGTATTCAGGAGTCCAGGGTCACGGCTGGGCTCCTGGTAAAATAACCATGAACCTAGCCTGCTGCAGGATGGTTTCCATGGCTTAGAGTGTAAGGTGGAGGCCTGGGACTGGTTAACCAGGGAAGTCACCAGTGTTACTGGTATCCCCCACACAGGTGAGCAGTGCCGTCACCCTTATGATGACCTAAAGAGTAGAAAGAGGGGAAATTTGGACACGGGTCCAACAAGCTAGAGCAGGGAATGCCCCACAAATATGTAAGTAATTTTTCCTCTGATTTACTAATATGCAAGCTGAATGTCTGCAAAACTAGTAAGCATAATGATGTGCTTCTCTCCCAACAACTGCAACTGAGAGGGCTCGCAATGTTGAATCTCATGCCAGGTGCCTGGCCAGGTTGCACCGTGAGTGTGATAAGTACAGATGTATTATGCTAACAAGTAAAGTATTTACTGCAATAATTTATACAGAAGAAAAACTTTAGTGCAATAAACGGGCAATTAGAGCTGTAATGCAATAAATGAACAATAACAACTATAGTGCAATAAACAATAAACAATACCAATAACAGTAAGCAAAATGGTGTACAGCGGGATTGTGTTGTCATAACCATTGCAGTAGAGCTGTATGCATTGGCTGTCTATGGTAAGGTTGCTGCAGTCAAGTGTAACCCTGTAATAGCTGTAGAATGCAAAACTAATGGACTGCAAACTATATTGCTTAACTAATAGTACTATAGAAGCCTATCAACAGGCTAATATTCATCACATAATGCACTATGTTCCTCCTACTTCAAGTAATAAAGGTATATGGGTGGAGTAGCCCACTCCATAGGCAGATATTGTATGTGGACTTCACAGATATTTCAGAGCAATACCAATCAAAAGTGTTCACCAGGATTGTTGATTCTAAAATAAAACTGTATTAATATATGCAGTATGATTGTATTCCATGCATGTGTGCTCTACAGTCACTGCAGTCAATTATAACACTGTAATAGTTCTAGAATGCAAGAAGAATGTCCTGTAACTTGTATTGCTCAGCTCATAAAATGGTTCTAGGTTATCTCTAGGGCCGTCTTAGTCACTAAGTAGTCAGTAGTGACTTAGTAGCTCAGTCTATTAAATTTCTTAGTCACAGTAGATTTTTCCACACACAGTCCTGGGTTAAAATCCAGTGGTGTGTAGCACTACATTTTCAATATCAGTCACGTAATGTTCACATTTTCTCTGTCCCCAGGAACAAAATGTATAAGGGTGAGGTAGCCCATATTATGAACAGGTATAGTGTTTACATTTCACAGAATTTTAAAATCAATAGCAAGAAAGAGTTCACCAGCATTGTTGATTCATAAATAAATCTGTTTATTTGCAGTATATCTGCATTCCTTGCATGTTTGTGCTAAGTTGCTGCAGTCAGTTATTACATTATTTACAGATGTCCACTGCAGTCACAGCTATTGGGTACTATCCCCATGCCTCCCAACTAAGCCATGATGGCTGTCTAGTTTATGTACGGTACACAAACATACCTTTCAAGTGTCAAGATTTTTTTTAATGTAATTAAAATTGCCTAATCTGTCTGTCACGGGATTACCAGAGAAAGACTACCTGAAATGCAATGTATTACCAAATCTGCTTACAGAACATCTTGGTAGTTATATAAGTCCACATTATGTAAACTGTTCTTTGTAGTTGTGTACCTACATTTATCATTGTTTGGCCCATACTGACCCATGCTAACAGCTTGAGAGGTATGTACATGCTACATCAGCTGTAGAAGAATTGTAGTCACTGTACCAAAATTGACACAACACACCTGTAGAGTATTTATTATCAACATTTTTAAAGATATAATGTGCAATGCCAGTAATGGAATGTTTTTCTCTCTCTCCACCACTTATCTTCATTTATTTATTATTGCTATTTAGTATTATGATTTAATATTAACATATGTTGTTAAACTAACTATATTTTGCAAAATGGGATGCAATACTGTTATGTATTATGTGTTATTAAAATTCACTATTAACATACTTTGTTAAACTAACTATTTTGTTGCCTTATGTCTTTGCCTCTTACTGGCAAGTTGTTACCATATTGACTGTTATGTTATTTACTGTTGTGTTATGCATACTATACATTAATATGTGTTTGTATGAATTAAAATTATGTTCCATTCTGTTAATATTAACAATGGTTTGAGTATTACTAACCTTAACCTATTGCTATACCTCTATCACCACAGGATGTCAAGGTAGGCCAGTTCCGGCTGATCCCCTTACCTTGCCTCAACTGGACATGGCATCAGGTCCCACCACATCTGGGACCCAGACTACTGGTGCCCCCTTTGCTGCACCTGCACTAGTTGTGGCATCAGGTAGTACCTCCCCATGGGATGGGGTGTGGCCCCCCTTTGGGAGCAGTTGTGGAGGGAGTGTTGTCACCCGGGATGAGCTGCCAGTCTTGGTGCACAGGATAGTCTACTGTGGGTTTGACCACCACCTCAGCTAGATTGAGGCCATGCTGGCACTGGCAACTTGGTGGGGCAGCTGTGCCCCGGTGACCAGCCTCTAGCACTGCCATGCTCAGGCAGTGAAGAAGCAGTGCCAAAGGTCCCATGGGTGGGGATGTGAGTCATGCTGCTGCTGTCTGGAGGCACATGGGATTTGGATTTCACAACACTCCCTCTCCAAGGAGTTCACCCCCCTCATGTGTCACACATCACTCCTGTCTGCTGTCTAGTCTTTGCAAATGCATCCTCACATACTCAAATTACCTCCCTCACACATATCTATCTCCCTTTCCCAACATTTCACCCATACCTTAAAAAAAAAATGGACAACTGTCCCAAAAAAAATCTCCCCATACATAGTTCTCCATTTCACCGTGTCCACTGAACACAAGGAATTTGGTCCAATTGGCTTGACAATGCAGTTATGTTGCCCTCACCCCTCTCTCTGTGGGTTAGAGTTCAAATCCATGTACATATTCTATCAAAGTGCAGAGTTGTTGTTGTACAAGAAATGGATAGCTATGGTTCTTTCCTACACCCTTCCTGCACATCCCTACCTGCCTTCTGCTATGTTTTTCACCCTGCTTGCACCCCATTTCCCCACTTTCCTATCTCCCCATTTTTCTTTTCTTTATACTTTTTAACGTGATGCTGCACATTGTGCCATGTCATGCAGCTTTGCTAAGCAGAGCTAAATAGAGCTAAACTGATGATATGTGTCCTTAAAATTCTATTACACATTTACAAAATAAGCACCTGTCCCATGTTTCAAACCCAAGACCATCACACACGCAGACTAGTGCATTAACCTGCCCTGCCACACAACTCTTATTTAAAATAGGTGCTTTAGAAAACATAGTAATTGCCAGTTACAGTCATTAAGCATGTTTCAGCATACCTGCTCACAGCGCCACGCAAAATTGAATAAAACTTAATGGAAAACATGGGAGTGTTCCTCGGACTCTGGTGCAATAGTACACAACTACAAAGCCAAAGAAATATTAATGGATGTAAGTGAAGCCTCTGATAACAGGTACATGTGTCCTTTATTTAGCAATATGTAAAAAAACACCTGCTATGGCATTAATGGTGAAATACATGTGCAACTGGAACCCTGGTGCAGAAATACATCCTTACTTTGCACATACTGATGTATGCAGAACATGTCACATCCTGTAGGTGTGCACATATGTCTTGCGAATACATCCGGTACAGCAGTGGCTCAGTAGCTCAGTCTGCTAAATGCCTCATAAATAGTACTTTTTTTGCCACACACTGTTCTGTGTTCAAATCCAGTGGTACATAGCACTGAATTTTCAGTATTGTAAAGCCAGCAATTAATGACAGAGTCATGCACTCTTTACCCACACAACTTATGTCAAATGAGTTGACTGCTTTTAAATGATGGAAGTCACAGGTCTGCAGGTAGGAACATTTTCATGTATCCCTATACCAAATGTATATGTGCATAAATTGCCATGTCATGCAGTAACATGCATTCACAGAGAATGTCAACTCAGGTACTGCAAATAAGGGCCACTAATATCAATGTGCACCACATAATCTTTTCAGAGTCACAGTGCAGATTACCAGAGAGTCCCTGCTTGTAACAAAGACTGCATATATATATATATATATATATATATATATATATATATATATATATATATATATATATATATATATATATATATATATATATATATTGCTCAATGACACACCAAACATGTTGCCTAGTACTCTGAGTGTGTCCAGATTGAAGGAATACCAAAGGGCCTTAGACTTTGGAAGTTTCCAACTGGCCTGGTAAGAGACTCATTGTTACATCTAGACCTCTTGGAACTATTTAATAAAAATGGTTGTGAAATTTTAAAATGTCTCATTAGAGACAACAACCATAAAATGTCTGATTTACTCAAGAAAATTAATGTTGTGGATGAAAGTGTTAAAAAGGATTTACTGTATGAGTGTAGAAAAGTTGACTATATTAAAATGTTTGAGAAAATTGACTGTGCAATGACAGAGTTGAAAGAAAGAAAAATGCATAAACTCAAGAGAGATGAAAAGGAATATGGGGAGAATAGATCCTACTCTTTCCCACCTAGAGGGCAGGAAGGGACATGTAGTAACATTGATGTGACTACAGTTCATTTGAATGATGCCTAACAATAGTAATGGTGAGAATATGCCACGTACCCTAAACTCTTTAGAGAACCCCACCCCCAAGGAGGTCAGAGAAACTGAGAAACCAGGGGAAAGGGGAGACACACTACAATTACAATCACAACTACAATTACCAGTACCTCACACATACCAGGGGCAACTGTAGGGGGAGGGGGGACAGATATCAGTGAATGAATACAACACTAATGTAGTTATTTTGAAAAATACAGGTGGATATTTTAAGGTGTATAACTACAGCAATATTGAATTTAATGAACAGATAGCAGAACTGTTTCAAAAAAGTTTAACTTTTGTGCCAGACAAAAAAGCTTCCCTGGACCAAACTATAATTGACCTGAAACTTCACTAGGAAGTTAAATTTTGATTTACTTTAACTACAGTATGCGTGAACAGGGTAGTTTGGAAAAAAAACATTAAATTTAGCTCCATCTTGCACCCCACTGTGGCTACTTTTGAAAAATTATGTGAGAAAGATATTAGAAACCTGTTTAAAAAAGGGGCAAACAGACAGGCTAACAATTTAATTGTATCTCAGAGATGATGTTATTAAGAGACATTTCTCAAAATCCTGAGATTCGGGTCATGAAACTAGACAAAGGCGGGGGTCTTGTAATCATGAATTATAATACATATACTAACAAAATGTTTAACCATCTGTTTGGGGACGCATATAGTGAAATCAGTTTAAATGAGAAAAATATTTGCTACAACAAAGTTGACATCATGTTGGGTGAACTGCTTATGAACCCTCAAATTAAGCTGGAAGACCACCACTTTATGTCTGTAAAAAATCCCAAAATACCAACAATATTTGGGATCCCCAAGATTCATAAAGATTTACAAGATCCCCCACTGCGACCCATTGTTGATGCTCGAGCATCAAAAACCTTCCCCATAGTGAAGTTTATAGATGGTCAATTGAAGGGTATGTTAATAGACTTCTCCTGGATATTAAAAGATTTGTGGCGCTTCTTGTCTAAAATTAACAAAAAGATGTACAAAGACAACCTTGTCTTTATGGCAATAGATATAAAGGATTTATTTTCCATCATACCACATGAAACAGGTATTGACAGGTTCTACCAATACCTTTGCCAGTACTCTACACTCAGTCACAACTGTTACATTACATTGCGAACGTTGATGGAATTGGTATTGGATACAAACATCATAACCTTTGAAAAACAGGTTAAAGGAGTGGCAATGGGAGCCACATGCACCTCCATTTTTGCCAACATTGTAATGGCATATTGGGAAAGGGAACACATATTCAATAGTCCCTTTCCTAAGGACTGGACATCTTGCAGTCAATTCTTTGATAATATCATAATTTTTGGGGAGAAAGACAAGGGAGAAATTGGCCATTTTTTAGAATATTTGGACAACAGTACCGAGTTTCTGGAATTTACACATTCTATTACTGACTCCACTGTCCATTACCTGGACATCACTATTGAAAAGACCGTGTTAAACAACAGTTTAACTCCACCATATTCCGGAAACCCACATATTCAAATAGCCTCTTATATTTTAATAGCTGTCATCTCCTCTACCAAAAGAAGGCATTAGTAAAAGGACAGAGGGTAAGACTGGCTAGGATGATTTCTGAACAAGATGAATTCATTATACAGATGAACATCTTGAAAGACATGTTGGAAAAAAGGGGTTATCCTGTGACTTATGTTGGTAACATCTTCCAAGAGGTTATAAACAAAAGGTTGAATCGGTATTTTTTACCCCTGCTAGTCACAGGGGGGGTATTCAGAATGATGTAAGACAGGCAAGCAGTAATACTTTTAAGAAATCAGCTATTTTCAAGTTCAACCAGCAATTTTACAACATTAAAAATATCATTCAGCATAACTGGAACATTTTTAGTATTGATGTAGACCAGGCACAGCTAGTTGGACCAGTCCCTAACATTGTATACAAAAGAGACTGCAGCATAAAAAACATGCTGGAGAGACAAAAACAGGGTCTGGACAGAGGTTTAAGGACAGTAAAATGTGGGTACTGCCTACAGTGCCAGTACATTCTTGAAGCTAAAGACATTTTGATTCCTTTTTTTCAATAATAATTCTTTATTTTTCTTTTTCTTTTTTCTAAATGTTAATACAATGCTACAACCTATTTACAATATATACATGAATGCTTCCAACAGTTACATAGAGTCATTATACATAACTATACACTTCTAAATAGATATTACAGAGAAAAAAAAAAGAATAAAAATCTAGTATCAGTATAAGACTTATCTATAGACAACTCCATAGTTAGTCTGTACTTCCCAGAGAAAAGCGGAATGGAACCTTAAGCTAAGACAATGTTAAAGATTTGCTCCCATATTTTTGTATTATTTACACTTTTCTTGTGATCACTAATTAATAATTTATGTGCTAAGATATGTTTTATCGCTACACTCTTGAAATTTTCCCATGAAGTCTGGGATGGGTTCAACCAATTTGCAGCTATATATAGCTTCATTAACAAAAAGATATTTACGAGTATGATCCTTTGGGATTTATCCAAATTAGTTGGTGGAATATGCAGAATCATAAACTCCCAAGAAAGTGTAAACTGTTGATATCCCATTTTTTGTAGTTAGAATTTCAAAGAATTCCAGAGTCTAAAAATACATTTACAACTCCAGAACATGTGTAAAAGGTCAGCCGTTTGATCTATACAATAAGAGCATTTGGGTGAGTTTTTTGAGTTAAATTTATGTAAAGTGAGACACGTATAATACGCATTATTAAATATCATCAACTGAGTAAATAATAACTTCTGAAGGGACACTGATTTTAAGGTTAAGTTAATTGCTCTCACTATTTTACTATCCTCAATCGTTAACAATTTCTCCTTCCAGTATTTCGATAAAAGTATTTGGTTATTGTATTTCACCTCTTTCATCAAACTATATGACGCTGTTATATATTTACATTCCTGTGTTAAGGTTTGCCATAAGTTTAGGCAAATGCTTAAATCTTCTTCTTTAATTTTTAAATTCCTATTACTAAAATAGCTTATTGATAAGTCCTTTAACTGTCTTATTATAATTAAATACGAGTTAGGGATATCCATCTCTCTTAGTATGTTATGTATTGAGATACCTAGAAAGGGATATAAATCAAGTATGGTTAAATTACTTATAAGTGGGAATTTCTTAAGGTCTATCAACTGATTACCAATTTTCAAATTCGGATTTTTGTGAAATGGTTGAAAAATCATCATATATTGCAAAAGATTTAGTGAGTTAAACAGACTTTGTACTGATATTATATATATTTTGATATGCTCCATCAAAACATACATTTTAAGGGTATCTTTGTTTAAAAAAGGTAATGCCTTACAATTAATACCCAGACCAGCAACATGTTTATGATTTAGAATCAACCACTTAGGAGCCCATTTCAAATTGATCCTATCAAAGTTAACTACTCTTAGAATTCTATTAGCGTTTATTATTAAATAATATGTTTCAAAATTCGGTAGTTCCAACCCCCCCCTATTTTTCGGAGTCATCAGTTTGTCATAAGATATCCTAACTTTTCTAGGTTCCCATACAAATCTAGCTAATTCTGTATGAAGTTATTTGAAGAATTTCCTGGAAATTTGAACTTGAGTAGCTCTAAAGGTATATAGTATTATGGGAAGTATGTTCATTTTAATAATTGAGGTCTTTGCCATTATTGGTAATTTCAGATTATCCCATCTTTTTAAATCAGATACTATCTGTTCCCAAATTAACTTAACATTATTTACGTAAAAGTCTCTATTATCTGTTCAAAAAACAACCCCTAAATATTTTATTTTTTCTTCAGATTTTACCTGCCCTACCAATAGTAAAAGCGAGAAGGGTGTAGGCGTCTTTAATGGGAATACCTTGTTTTTTTTATAATTTATTTTGTAATTAGATATTTTTGCAAAGTCTTCCACAGCTTTTAATATTTTCTTAATATCTGAAACAGGTGTTGTGCAATAAATATTCAAATCGTCCGCAAAAGCAGCCATGGAAATCTTCGTACCATAAATTATTGGAGCATTGTGATAAATATTTTGTTTGATATGTAGAAATAATGGTTCTAAATATAAATTAAATAATATAGGAGATAACGGACATCCTTGGCGGGTACCATTCTTAATTTGAATTCTTTCTGAGAGATTTCTATTAATAACTAGATTTGTATAAGGATTATTATATAGTTTTTTTAAAGTTAAAATGAATTCTTGTGGTATATTAAAACATGCTAAAATATCAAACAAACATTCTAAGTTCACTCTATCAAAAGCTTTTTGTGCATCAATTATGAGTGCATATGCATTACAGTTCCTGTGAGTGGCATAAGAAATCAGTGTATGAAGTGATAACGTATTATCTGTAGTTTGTCTGCCATTTATAAAACCGGCTTGTTCATCTGATATTATCAGGTTAATTACCTTCTTCAATCTATTAGCCAAAATCGATGTCATAATTTTCATATCTATATTCAAAAGTGAAATAGGTCTATAATTATCCGGGTTATGTAAATCAGTATTCTCTTTCGGTATAAGAATAGTTTTCGAAGCATTAAAGTGCGGGTCAGTAATTTTATTGTTAGTTATATAGTTAAATACCTGTGGAAGTATTTTCCCCAATATATCACTAAAAGTTTTATAGAATTCTGTGGTCAAACCATCCGGTCCTGGAGCTTTATATGGCTTCAACTTCTTAATTGCATCAGTTATCTCCTCTGAAGAAATTGGTTTAATTAAGTTCATATGAAGCTCATCACCAATCTTTGGAAAGATAATTTTCTGCAGAAAATCATTATTACTCTTATTTATATTTACTTCCTGTTGTTCACCATATACTTGTGAAAATATTAGTTCAAAGACCTTCATGATATCTTCAGTATTGGTATATGTTTTATTATTTAAGTGTATTTCAGAGATTTGAGAAGGTATTTTCGATTGATTAATAATACGTGCTAATGCTTTTGAAGGGGTCTGTATGTGATTGGCGTATTTTACCAGCATTTTCTGCTCATAAAATGATAATTTACTGTTTTGTAGTAAAAAAAGGTCCTTCTGACATTTTAATAACTCCGTTTCAGTTTGTTTACTATAATTCCCAATTAGATCCTGATCCAGTAATTTAATTTTAGTTTCCAATTCTTGTATGTCTCTCACTTGTAATTTCTTATAATAAGTAGCCTTTTGGAGAAACATTCCTCTAATTTGTGCTTTGGTAGTTGCCCATTCTATGTCAGACTGATGACGGTGTTCCGAAAGATTAGCTAGTAATTGATTAAAGAACTCCTGAGCTTCTTTTATTACATCTTCTTTATGCAATAGATATGGATTTAATGTCCAATTATAACCTCTAAAGCGCATCTTATGACTAGTGTCCTTATTGAAAGTTAATGTGATCCTAGAATGATCCGACAAATGTCGAGCTTGTATGTATATATAGGGATCAAAAAACATTAGTGTGTCTGAAATAAAAAAAAAGTTGATCCTGGACCACATTTTATGACAATTTGAATAAAATGTAAAGTTATTTGTGTTCATTTGATTCTTATTATATTTAAATGGATCATATAATTTAAAATCTGTTTTAAATTCCTGTAGTACTATCACTGCTTGGTTATTAAAGGACCTATGGGAGCTTGATTTATCTAATTTAGGGTCTTGGTATGTATTCCAGTCACCTCCTATTATTGTATAGTAATTATTATATTGATTCAGGATAAAATAAAGTGATGTTATGAAAATTTGTTGATTGGTACATGAGGCATATATGTTAAGAAGTATCACCGGTTTATCGTAAAGTTTGGATACAAGAATCACATAACACCATCTTCCCTCTTTGTCCATTTTAAAATCTAGGATTTTCTCTTGGTACTGACTTTTAATAATAACCACCACCCCTGCACTATTAGTTGTCCCTTCCGAAGCTATCACCTCTCTGATCCATTTCTTATTTTTAAGGGCAGTCCATTGATCATTAGTCAAATGGGTTTCTTGTAACAAAATAAAACATGCTTTTGACTGGAGGAGTAAATGAAAAAATAATTTCCTTTTTTTCAAGTTCTGGAAGCCTTTAACATTCCAAGAGTCTATTATCCACATACTAAGATTTTTAAAACTTTAAAGTATATTTTAAAATTGAAAAACGATACTAGATTCAGATGTATTAGCACATTATGTAATATCTGGAAGCAATCTTGACGTCCTATCCCTAACCAGTGCCTATCCACTATTCCCCTGGACCAGGACAAACATAGGTTTTTTACACTGTATAAACTTCTATTGTTACACATCATTACTAAATATCTGTTCTTTATCTTACAAAATAACACACTAAAAACATGCAAAAAACCTATAATAACTACATCTAACTCTACAAAACCTAACTAAAACATTCCCTACTAAACACTGGTATCTATCTACAGCTCTTGAACACATTATTTAGTTAACACAAATGATATTCCTTACATGCAAAATTACTATTCTACCTCTCTAATAGTTGACATATATTATTAGTTCTATAATTTGGTTATATTACCCTAGAATATCTAATTTTCTTATTTAAATCTAACCTAAACAGATATATGACAGTTCTCCTATTAAACAGTAATGTTATTAACTTCAAGATAATACACTATATGTTTAATTTATATTTAAAGCATTAAATTTGACATTATTTATCTAATCTAATTTATTTAACATTGTGATGACAGTGGCATTGGTGAATACAAGTAAACATTTTGATTCCTAATTATGGGAAACATATTATAAAAGGTAAAATGTCTTGTAACAGCAAAGCCGTGGTTTATTTGGCCTTATGCTCAAAATGTCTGTGTTACTACATTGGCAAAACAAAGAATGCATTAAGGAGCAGAATTTATCAACATTATTATGATATAAATAGGAAGGATGATAAAAATGCATTAGCAGCACACATTAATGCCAATGAAGGACACGGTTCAAGTTTGTTGTTATTGAACAAATTAATCTTGGAGAAAGAGGGGGTCCTTTGAATGACTTCCTGGAGTTATCAGAACTGAAATGGCAAATAAAAGCAAATGCATCAACGAGCCCAGTGCTCAAAAGTGCTGTGTCTATTAGTTCTGTCCCAAGATTGAAAGCACAGTTTTTCTTATAAAGAAAGTTTTTAATATAAGTTAGGATTTTTTTTAGGAAAGATCATATATGTATGTCAGGTACTTATGTACCTTTGTTTTTTATGCAACTTATGTGTGTTTTATAGTAATGAACCCTGCTATGCTTTTATACTATACTGCTCTATGGCATGGTTGCTTTAAGAAACTTAATTATTTGTTTAGGTGATTTTTGTATGTCTTGTATATAAGGGATATTGGGTAATGTTACTTCATTCTGAGGAAGTTTCCATTAGAGAGACGAAAGCGCTCAATAAAAAGTTTCCTGAGTGGATCTGGACCTTGGTTCTTCTTTTTCTGTGAATACCAGTTGGTGTGTATTGTGGATTCCTATGGTTGCCTAGTACTCTGTTATTGATACCGTTGCCTAACATACTTACCTTAAACACATGATTTCATTGGAGTGTAGAGGGTACTCTCACTCTGGGTTAGGCTCTACAACAAGGCTGACACAGCTCACACAGTTACTTGTACAGCTTGTTTTCCTCCAATGTCTTCACACTCTTTGCCTGTGTCTGTTATCTGCAGCAGTAGCTGTAACCTGTAGCACACCCATCTCTATGTAAAGGCATTTCCTGCAGACCTACCCTCTGCAATGAGCTAGTCTCCTCACCCCCAGTAATGTCCAGCACAACATATCAGAAAGGGTCCCTAATCTACATGAAGACCTTATATATTCTACAGTGGTTGCATGTCATTGGCTGGCGACAGTGCAAATCAGCTGTGTTGGGTGCAATTAGCATTTCAGAACCACAGAGTGGTTTAGAGGTAATCATTTGGTGTTGATAAACATGTTGAAAAGGCAAGCAGCTAGCTATGGGGAACCATTCTGTATGAGACCTTCCTCACACAGAATACTCCATTGTGATAACTATACTATCACCACATATCAACAGAGGAGTACTGTACTTCATCTGGTATGTAAATGTTTTTGTGTACAACAGGTTGCAAATGGGTGAATAGACTTATAGGGAATAGTGATTACACCAATAAGCCTGTCTTAAACCTGTGATAATGATATGTCAGTGACTTCCTGGTGTTACACCTATACAGGACATACAAAACATCAAGGGTGCATTGTCTTTTGTCATTGTGGTACACAGGTCTTGTTGGACTGTCCCTTTATAGTGGTTGTAATGGCACACTGCTATTCATATGGCATTGTTCATATGACATATTATTAAGGAGTTGCCCATAGGGGACACGCCACAGTAGACCTGATTGTTGGGTATATGATAATACAGCAGTAGCTGTCATGGCACAGACGGGAATACCTGACTATTGCTACTATCTCAGTTGTATCCATACACTTTGTTTGTTTGCACACTGTGGAGTATGACATGTGTGAGCAAGCAGTGGTTAGTGCCAGACATTTTGGCCTTGTTGTATCTGTACATAGCGTACATCCACATATGTGATCCTAGATTTAATAAATTAGGATATATGATGAAGTACAACAGACATTCTAGGCAGATTCAGTCCATAATTAAAAGAAATTGGACTATTCTTAGTTCTGATGTTAATGTTAGTAAAATAGTAGGAGAAAAAGCCTTATTTTGTATATAAGAAAGAGAAGAACCTCAAACAACTTCTTTGCTATAAAGATTTTGATAAAAATGAAGAGTTTCATAGATTTAACAAGGGGACAGTCCCCTGTTATAACTGTACCTTTTGTGAGTTCATTAATATGGAAACAGGATTTATACATTCTATAACACAAGCTAATTTTATTTTTAAGGCATTTGGGATGTGCAATATTGAACATTTAGTTTGCTTGGCTAACTGTGAAAAATGCTTGTGTTTTTACATTGGAAAAACTAACTGTAAATTCAAGGAGAGAATTGCATCCCACTTATCTGATATAAGAAGGGGGGGGTTGAGACAAATGCACTTACTAAGCATATTTTATATTGTGGAAATGAACACACATTTAAATTTAGGATACTGCAGAGAGTTTGCAAAAACAAGAGGGGGGACATTGTGAATGCCACAGAGAGAGCAGAATACAAATGGATAAACTTTTTTAGATCTGATGTCTATCCAGGGCTTAATAAAACTAATAGTATTAAACCCGTTTTGAAATTAAGACAATCATATGTTAATTAGAGTATTACAGTTATCCTGTGGAGCTTTTTAGGCGGTAATGAAATTTGTTAAGTTGACCATTGTTTTTAATGAAGTTTTTTAGTGAACTAGGCTTAGTCAACTATATTAATTATGTAAATTGTATAATTATATAATGCGTTTATGAGATATGTTATGTGACTGGCTGGTGTTCTATATTTATTCTGTGGTTTTAATGTACTGATTCATTCTTGAAAAAGAGTTTCATCTCGAAAGCTTGAAGTAATAAACCTTGTTTTACATGGATGGTCGTGCTGTGCCTTTTTGTTACCACATATGTGATCCTGTAATGGGTTCTCCTTTTGTTGTATTTCAGGAATTATGTACTGTAGATGCCATGTACCCTTCTCGGATGCAGAAAATAAAATTATACTGCAGGCACTAAATCAACATCATCACATCCTACTATCCAGGTGGAGACAAAGCAGGGAACAGCAGTCTGCAGTGTAGGCAGACCTTGTCCATGATGTGAATGGCATGAGCCAGAAGGGTAGGACATATGAGCAGGTTCGACACTGGGCAACCAACATGATAAATGCTGCATGACAAAGGGAAGCAGATGTAGTCAGGGATCATGCTGTCACTGGTGGAGGGCCTGCAGTGGAACATCCACTCTTGGCCAGTGAGGAATTCCTGGCATACCTAGGCACACACAGCAGTTCCCAGTCATCCATCACACCATACATCGTGGAGGTGGGTGCCACAGTTTCCACAGCTGAGGAGCATGCAGGTAAGCTTACTGTGATCAGCATTGTAATACTGTAGCAATCAGTGTGTCAGGCTGTAGATAGTTTTATGTGGGTGTCAGGACTTTGTTCTTTGGGGGTTACATCAGTTATACACTCATACTCAGATTGTGACCAATACAACAAGTAACACAGTGGCTACTGTTAATGTGAGATAAATGGAGGTATTACCTTGTTGTGTTGCAACATGCACTGGTACTGACATTACCCCACCCTCAAATTTTCACAGGTCTGTCAGGTATTGCCCAAGGCCGTGGTTCTGCTCCTGGTAAGCATGACACATGTTTTGTTAAGGAACAATTATATTCTAGTACAGTTAAGGGCTAGAATAATGCCCTATGTAAACATAACTATGTGTGTAAACAGCATAGGATGTTTTTAAATTCCAGTCTGGAACAGGTACCTAAGGTTTCTACAAGTGGTAGTCACAGGAGTGTAGTTTAACAAACAGATGTACTTTGGCAGTTACAGTTAAGAACAGATAAGTCACCTGGTTTAAATGAGGCAAGGAATCTAAAATGCCTTTTAAAATACAACAGGTTGAAGGTAACTACATTAGGCAGTGAAATGTGTATTTCCATATATTTGTTAAGAGAGTTGTACTGGGTTTTTATGTGCTGTTTTTTCAAGTATAGTATACTGATTAATTAAAAGGTAAATATTACTGGTCATGTTTTACTTGATTTACTTCAAGTGATTGTTATAAAGGTCCTGAGTTGAATTTGTATTCTGTGCCAAGGAAATGTTTTGTGGACAAAAGCAGAGAAGAAAACTGTTTAACCACTAATCCTGTTGTAAATCTTCATTGTTATGAGTCTTAGAGGCTTTTTGTACACAGTAGTACAGGTATTAATGCACTGCTCTTTTCTTTCTTATTTCAGGTGACTGTGTGGGTTGGAGTCTGTCCCCTACATGACCTGATATCAGTGTCTCTTTGGACTCTGATAATGATGGTGGCCACAGTGAGGCACAGCTGGGGGTGTTGTGGGCTGAATCTGTCCCAGAGGTAGACATCCCTCTTCTGCCCCATTGTTGCCACACACAGGCTGTATGCCTACACATACCCCATCCTTGGAGGCCACAGATATTGGACAGTCAGAGGATGGGGATATTTAATAGGAAAGTGTGGCAACTATGACTCCAGTGAGTGTAGACACTGGCCATAGCCAGAGAGTTGGCAAGGTTCTACACAGGCAGATTGATAGGAGTGCTTGTAGGAGACCTGCTGTCCATCAGCCATCTGTTGCAGGTGTCACATCACAGGTCACAGGGAGGCACAGGCATGTTCTGAACAGAACACCAGATGTATGCTTAGGGTTATGGATGCAGAAATGTCTGACATCCATGACTGCCTCCTCTGCACTGGGGACACCCTGGATTGGTTCACTGATGCAGGGGTCAGATAGTGGGCTGAGACAGTGTCTGTCTTGTACTACACATTGTCTGTGCTGGAACTCGTGATTGGAGCTGAGCTTCGGATCAGTGCATGTAGGTCAGCAACCTCATTGCTGAGAGTCCACTTGGCCATGCACACTCATGCTCTTCTAGTGGCAGTACATCCAGTGCTACAAAGGAGAGTGTGTTGTCCACACCATGACATGGCAGGACATGGGTCCATGGTCCTGGGTGGTCCCGCGGGGGACACGGTCCAACAAACAGCAGTCACTAGCAGGTACTAGCACCACTTCTGACCTTGGGCAGGGAAGTGCCAGTGCAACTCCTGGCAGTCAGGTCCAGTGTTCAAGGCCAGAGATGGTGAACTGTCAACTCTGTCATGTATGGTACAAAGCTGTCCAACATACACATATGGAGGGCTAGCACTGAGCTTGACTGTGTACATGCACACACTCACACACCACTGTCAAATGTATGTCACCTACAGACATACATGGCACCTCTCCATGGTCCATCTTATATGCTCTCCTCCTTACTCACATGCTGTCTACCATTTGGGCCACCCTAGGCCTCCTGCACCCCCACACAACCCCCTGTACAAGTGATGATATCTGTGCCACATCCCTGTCATCCTCACCATCAATGCAAGGAAATGAAGCTATGTGTCTGATGCATAGGGTGACTATATTAGTTAACATGTACTTGTGTAATGCAATGTTGGTTCACCATGCCACTTGTAGTGGTTACTGACAGATACTGTATCCTGGCATTTGTCATGAGTATACCCCATACATTTGTGTACCTTATGTTGTATGATGTTGTATTGGCTGTATAGTTACACAATGACAGGTGTGTCATGGGCCTGTTTATGTTGCTCTTACAAAACTCTGCTGGGATAACCTATGGATACACAGTGGAAGTACAGCAGCACAGGTTGGCATGTCAGCACAGCAGTAATATGTCATCAGCAAGATAGAGCACTATCAGTGCATGGCTCCATAGGTTCATATGTGCATAACAGGCTAACTAGGACAATGGCAGCATTCAGCCTACTCATGCATCCCTAATCTGTGAGAAGGTCAACTACCCTTGATAAGTGCCATCAGGGTTTTGAGAACTAACACATCTACACGCTGTGCTGATGGAGATGACGCATTTACACATATACTGTATCCAGTACCAACAGTTGTCTGATAACAGTTAAGAATGTCATGCTCTGTATCCCAATGTGTAACCTGCACATGATGTGTATCACAGCAGATGTGTGCTTCACATGCATGGGGGGGCCTGTTTCACATAGGGTGTACTGCATGTGTTACATACCTGTCCCACCGGCACATACTATGCATACCACACTGATGTTGTCAGTGTGTAGATCAGGTGAGACATGTGTTAGTCCTGTCATGGATACGCGGGAGGTACACAGTGGGAACTGACATCTCCCTGTATGAAGCCATACACATTCCCTCCAAAGCATTTTGTAGACAGACTACACATGTACGATCATGACATGGACTCCATAGGACATGTTATCTACTCTGTGCATCAGTGTACCATGGAACCTGCATGGCTGCTACCAGTTGTACAATATGCCTGTGTAGTGACATGGCAAGGGTGTCATTGCACACAATGATAGGCATGATGATGGCCACATTCAGTAGACCAGTGTGGTCTATATTATTGGATCAAAACTTTCAAACCCCGAGTACCATATTGTCGACACCATATGTTCAAAGTTTGAAAATTTTGATTCCTAAACAAAAAAAACAAAAAACAAAAACAGGAAACCTGTCATTAAGGGTTGTATGCTGGGGGCAAGCCCCCCTGCACCCCACACATGGGGGGGCTGCACCCCTCACACCCCTGCTACTTAAATATACCAACTCCGAGATCGCACTACATTGAAGTAAAGGGAAGAATTCCCTACAGTGATCTTCATTCACACTTGCAAAGTTTTCAATATTCGAACATTTGGTGTCACCCAAATGGTGTTCAAATATTGAAATCTTCACTGTGATAATATGGACCTGACCAGTGATAGTCTGGGATGTACAGCCCAAACCTGTCAGTGTTGGTTGTACAACAGTGAATGCATCCACATCTTTTCAAACAGTGACAGTCGAAGGCTACCTTACTCTCTGTGTCCATAACTCCATGTGTAATGACTCAACTGTGTGTGGTGTGTGGACACTACAATATTTTGCAGGGTTGAATGAATCCCCACAGGATAGTATTGTGCAGTGGTTGGTATGTAGTCATTGTCAGTGGCTCATACAACAACTGACTGTGTCTTAGGCCATCCTTGATAACTGTTGGTTCTGTGTGGGATTTTGTGACAGCTCTTGATATGTACTCACCTGCTAATGTACTCCATCAGAGGTCAGTGACAGTGGCTGTGACTGCAAAGAGGGAGTAGGTAGAAGGGGTACACCAAAAATGAACTTCACTAGTGTGTGTCATCACTACAGCATAGGTCTCACACTGCTATGTTCCCTGAGTACGACTGTCAGACACTTGTCTATCCACCAGCTGATAGAATACTCTGTACATAATGTACCCAGTTTTCAGCATGGCCTGCTGGCCTAACATTGTCATACATTTTGTCAGGCCATGGTTGTTGGAGTGAGACTTATGTCCAACATCCATTGCATAGTCTAACAGTCAATAAGCTCCACCAGTTACAGTCGGTAGGCATGATCTGGCCATCAGCAAAGGTAGCAGTGTTTGGTCCACTGTCAGTAGGTGTATGACAGTGGTAGTGCTCATTTCCATGCTAACCCCTATCATAGTATTTCAGGTGACAGGACTCAGAGGTCTAGGGACACTGCTTTGCACTACATGCTAGTTGTCCTCTGTGCATGTAAGTATTGCAGTTACTGCTAGCATACTACAAGAAGAGAGTCATGCAAGGTGTCTGTACAGAGCACAGACAAAAACGTTAGGGAAGTGTAATATGTACACACTGTGTTGCTTAGTCATGCTGTGGTTCACTTGCCCAAAGGATGGTCCAGGTCCTTACCTACAATGTCCTGGAGCAGTGCTGTGATATCCCCACATGGGGAACCAACATATTTCATCATGTGTTTACCATTATGAATGACCACTTCAGCCCCCCCCCCCCACAATGTGAGGTCCTACCTGGTGGGTTCTGGTCACAGATTATGTTCTTTGGAACTACCAGCATATCCCCCCTTGCAGACAATGCAGACATATATGTAAAAAACAAACAACATATGACCTCCTGTGGGATGGTTGACAGCGTGAATGCACATCCCCCTGAAGATGGGACAGGCAGGTATGCAGATCTCTTCACCCATGCATTATGCCAGCAGCATTACAGTTGCATGAACTTGGCTGTATGGGACAGATGGGGCACAGACTCATCATGGATCACCACACCTGAGTGGTGGACAACTGCCATTAGCAGGCTGTGCAATAACAGGTGGACATTGCTGTGTGACAGTTGGGGTGATGGTGCTCCACCTAACATGCAGGCACAACCTCATCAGCTAAACGAAGCACATAGTGTTGTTGTTGTGATGTTGTGTAGACATGTTAAGCGACAACATTAGCCACCCACACTAATCAGAACCTCAACACACAGTGTAGTTACATGTGTAACCTCAAAGGACAGATCCAGAATGTTGCTGACCTCTGACGTCATGATGGCTCACATGATGGGTCTGTACTCATACCTAACCTGTGCTCCCATACTGTCTGCGTCAACTACACTCCCTTGTCCCCACCATGTGACACATGACATTGATACAACCTGTCTCATAACTCCCATATGTACAGAGCAGTTTGTAACTGGCCTCTCAATGGACCATAAACAGCATCTATTGCACATGCTAACATTACAGGCTGCATCCAACATGTGATCTCACAAGGATTACTAACACTATTGGGAAACCCTTGCAATTATACTGACACCTCTGGCTGCCCACCAGCTGAGTGGACAGCTGAGTGGACAATGGCAACTGTTCCACCCTTGCACAGAGGTGGTGTATCCACTGACCAACATTACTATAGACCCCTTTGTGTAAGTATACATATCTGTATGTCTGTAGTGGCAATCATCATGGAGCTTCTCAGCACACATATATGTGATCTACACACTGATGACTGTACACAGTTTCAATGTGTAATAGGGGGAGCATGACTGTTACATGTGGTGGACATTTCCAAGGCAGTCGCCAAGGACCTGGGTGAGTGTACATCAAGATGTACTACCCCCAGACTGAACCAAGCTATTTGACTATATCGCCCGCTCAGGCAACATTTACAAAGTACCCACTAAGGCATCCATGATACTGTCATTGTAAGGGTCACTAATTTGCTCATCGATGGCATACATATGCAACATAGGGACATCTGCCTCCAATACATAATCTGTAAGCAGCAGTGCTCAATAGGGGGCAGTCCTGGGTCCTCTACTGCTTGAAATTCATGTAACTACAATGCACGCAACTACTGAATGACTATGGCTAACAAGGTTGGCTGATGCCTGCACATTGTCAGCACTCACAGAGTCTGTGAGTTATGTCACCAACCTACTAGAGGGTATTGATGAACAAATGCCTGCTGACATACTAATGGCTATAAACCCAAAGCAAATATATATATGCAGTATCATGTCCATCAGGTAGACCTATGTACCTGGTAATTGACACATCAGTCACAACCTGTGCTGTATATACTCAGGGGTGAAAGAAATGGGCACGCAGACTTGGTCACACAGGTTTACACCTATTGCGCCTTAGATCTATACATCGATACAGTGATATGGCAGGGATCATATGGCATAACTGAGGCCACAGTCACCAGTAAGTGGCATAGTCATAACATCCATATACACTTCCTTCAGCCTGCCAATATCTGAGTGGAATGGCCAGTTGTTGACATATCTTTCCAAGCAGTAATGGCAATTTCACACAGCAGTATGGTCCCTCACAAGGAAAATTCATGTCTTTAGTATATGTTCACTGTGGATGATCTGCAATTAGTGTCATTGTCACCTGTGGAATATAGCCTACTCACAGGTGATCTGTGCCTTGCATACAGGGCAATGTGTGATCCTGCTTGATTGCATTTGCTGTCTATCTGTAGAAAGCATAGTAGATGGATGACTTGATCTGTCTAGCAGACTGAAATGCACCCTTGGAACAGAACCCTGCCTAATGGCACACAGAGCACCTCAGTGCACTGCAGCACATGCCATCTGTCTGATAGGTTCATAGATAGGTACTAGGCTATTGGCCCAAGGACCTAAGTAAGCCTAGCCAGCAAGGTTCCCTGGCTTACTCCACCCAAGAAAGCTAATTTCCTGTGCCACTGTCGAGTAGAGCTACAGAAGTGATCCCGGGCTGTATTTCATGTTTCCCATCCACTCATCAAGATTTTTCTTGAAGAGTGCTAATGAGTAACTTTGCTTGACATAGATGGCTAGCTTGTTCCAGAGTATAGGAAGTCTCTGGGACTGGAATCTATCCCTCCAGCATGTCCTGTTTATTGTGGTGACAAGAAATAGATCCCTAGATCATGTAGCTCGGAGGGTTGGGATTTGTTAAGGTGTAGCATGTCCAATGACTCTGGGTTTAACATACCTTTATATGTTAGGCAGAGATCTCCTCAGAGTAGGTGATATGCTACAGAGTAAAGCAGGAGTTTTTTGAGATGGTCAGTGTAAGGCATCTGTTTGAGGCCAGTAATCCTCTTGGTGAGGTACTTCTGTGGCCTTTCCAGCTGCTGCAGATGTCTTGTGAGGTACATTCCAAAAGGGGCATTGTACTCTATAATGGGTCTAATGAGTGCTGAGTAGAGGTAAACAATAACCTCTTTTTTCCTGAATAAGAACCCTTTTGTGATGAGGATTTCCTGACTACTGTGGCAATGTGATTATCAAAGGAGAGACTACAGTCCACCTGGGTCCCAAGGTCTCTTATCACACATTCACCATTAAGTAGACTGCCATTTATGTGGTAGTTCATGGGTACAAAGTTTTTACCAAAGGGGATGACAATGTACTTTTTGGCATTGAGCTTGAGGCCATGCCTTTGATACCAGGCATCTGTCTCAGCGAGGCCCTTCTGTAGGATGCCAACATCATTTGGGGACTCATCTATGGCTCCTAGTTTGAAGTCATCCATGAACTTTGTTAGCCAGAGGCCTTCTATGTTAGCCTGTACTTCAGAGAAGGAGATACAAAGCAGAAGAGGTCCCAGAACTGAACCCTGTGGTACGCCACCTGTCACTGATTTGAAGTCAGATTTGGAGTCTGTAACTTTTACAGTGTGGGTTCTGTCAGTGAGCCAGTTGGCAACCCATCTTGTGATGTAGGGATTTATACCTAGTTTAGTGAGTTTAGCTATAATTCCAGAATGGGGGATGGTGTCGGAAGACTTGGCGAGGTCAAGATAGGCTGTGTGAACCACCTTACCCTCATCTACAGCTTTGTGAATGCCTCTAAGAAGTCGATCAGGTTTAGAAGGCATGATCTGCCTTTCACAAACCTGAACAACTGACTGGGGTCCAGAGTTTGGAGGTTACCAATGTCTTTGTTTATGAGTTCCATGATGATACAATCCATGGCCTTGCAGACCAGGCTTGTCAGGCTAATAGGGTAATAGTTCCCAGGATCAGTGGTGGCTCCCCCTTTGTGAAGTGGGATAACTGTTGATGTGTGCCATTCAGTGGGCACAAAGCCTGATGTGTGACTATGATTGAACATGGTGCTTAGGTGGGGAGCCAGATCGTTCTGAAGTTTATGTAAAATGCAGCCTGGGATTTTGTCCAGTCCCATGGATGCTCTGTTTTTGGTTTTGAGAGTGCAGGTTTTACCTGGATAGATGTGATTACAGGGACTCTACATTCTTCCTGTATAGATATGTGCCCTTTAGGGGGTGAGAGGGGGGTAAAGTTAGCATTGAACCTATCTGCCAGGATGTTGCAATATCAGTTGGTTCTGTAATTTTCATGCCGATGTGCTGTAATGCAGAGCAGATCGGGGTATTGCCATTGAGATTCTTGACATAGCTATAGAATGCTTTGCGGTTGCCCTTAGAATCAGTGGTGATTTTGTTTTCGTAGCTAGCTTTGGAGGATCTTATAAGGGATCTTAGCCTCTTACTGAGGTTGACCAGGCATCTCCTCCACTCATGGGATTTTACTCTCTTTTGCAACAGTTTCTTCCTTCTGTTGTAAAGTTTGTTTATGGTGGAGGACCACCAGATTGGCTTCCTTTTTTTGGAGGATAGCATCTTGGTTCTGTTTGGGATAGCATGATCCTTACACTTGCGTAAGTGCTTATAGAGTGCATTTGTGAAGTTTTCAGCATTTGTAACTGTATTGTCCATCTGCATGGGTGTTATGAAGTTCGCCACTTCTGTCTTAAGAAGCATGAAGCTGGCTTTGGAGAAATTTTTTACCATTGTTTCCTTAATGGTGGGTGTAGGCGGGATGCGGATATCTAGGGTGAACACCAGTCACTCATGTTGGTAATGACTAGGTCTAGGATTTTGTTGCCCCTGGTGGGGGTGTAGATAAGTTGATCCAGGGCATTGGAATTTATGAATTTCCGAAAGCTTTGAGTGAAGGAGTTGGTACATGAGTAGTTTTCCCTGTTAATGGTGGGGTAGTTGCAATCACCCATTATTAGGGTGTTTGGTTGAACCCTAATATTTTACAGTATATCAAGAAAAGAGGAGTGGGAATCCTGGGGCATGGTGGGGGATCTGTAGCAAGCTACAATTTGGAATGGAGTTTTGCCCAGAGATAGCTGCACTTGAATAACCTTGAATGCATTATGCTGCGCAAATAGCCTGGAGGTGTGGATATCCTTAATGAATAGGACACACCTCCACCTTTGCTGTTCTGGTCCAGGTTAGATGGCTGAAAAGTGTGGTATGAGTTATAGGCTGGTAATGCAGGGGTGCTCTCTAGAGCCTTGAAACAAGTCTCAGTCGCTGCACAGATATCAATGTTCTCCATTTTAAGGAGTGCCTCGAGTGAGTGCATTATGAAATTTAGACTTCTAGCATTGAGTAGATTAACCCTCAGTTTTTGCTTGCCTTTTCCCATTACAGACTCTCAACAGGGGACATCTGCCTATTTCCCTCTGGGACTGGGGCAATATGTGCTGATCTTGTATCTATGGGTATGACATTGTCTATGATTGTGAGGGCTGTATAGCTATTATTCTAGTTCAGTGCAAACATCCTATGGTTCTATAACATGATGTATAATGCTCTAATAGGCTCACACACAAACATGGCTATATTGAGGCTAGCACCACTTCCAATCACTGCATACATGACACACCAAGGCAAACACGTATTGCAAGTTGGATGTATATAGAAGTGAATACTTACCTATGTAATAGTACATACTACAGATCACAGTATGTGCTGCATGCAGCACACCTCATGTCTGCTAGTACTATCAGTTTAGGACATATTGTGCTTGATGACATAAGCAGCCCTTGTTGTGGTCAGTCCTTCGGGAGGCCACATCACCCGCTACAAGTAAAACACTGAAAAAGTGTACCTATGCCTAGGTTATAACTTATGGATGCATACACACGCACAAAGAGGGTAGGAATGAGATTAGAACCCCTACCTATCTAGTCCTATATACTTTAAATCACAGTACTTATTGCATGCACCATAGCTTATGTCTGATACTATACTGTCAGCTGATAGTCTTAAGTTGACTGACATCGCCAGGCCTTGAAGAAGAGGGCAGTTTGGAAGCCAGCAGGAAGTTACGGGCCCCAAAGATGTATAACCATTGCAGGTGGATAGCCCATGAGAGCATATCTGTTGCTTTTCAGGGGAATATACACACACACACACACACACACACACACACACACACACACACACACACACACACACACACACACACACACACATGCACCAAGTGGGCTGGAGTAAGATTATAACCCCTAGTTATCAAATCTTATACACTACAGAACACAGTATTTATCACATGCACCACAGCTTATGTTTGATACTATATTGTTAGCTGGTACTCTTAAGATGGCTAACATCATCAGGCCTTGTAGAAGAGAGTGGTTTGGAAGCCAGCAGCATGTTACAGGCCTAAAAAAGTGCATAGCCATTGCAGCTGGATACCCCATATGGACAGGCCATTGTTTTGCAGGGGAACACACACACAGACAGACAGGTAACAAGTGGGATGGAGGGAGATTAGAACCCTACCTATCTAGTCATACACTCCAGATCAAAGTACTTATCGCATGCACCACAGATTAAGTCTGTTGTGTATGTGATTGCAGGCACAGTACTTGTGCATTACACAAACTAGGCTTGTGCTGAACAGCATCTGTGGCCTGCAGAGTGATATTGCTCATACTGTTTTCTGCATCTAGTATCTTAGCAGTGAGATAACTGTTTTTATCCTAGCTATGTATGTACAGTTACTAGTACGGCCATATGTGGCTGCTTGCAGTTACATAGGTGAACCTGTGCCCAGGGACAATTTACCCTGTCCATACATGCATTGACAACATTATACATTACTCCCCTGTTCACCTGTGCCTGTCTATGTGATGACATCCAGCAGGCACAGGGGTCTGTAAGTAAGTGGATTATGTACTGTGGTGTCCTTAGTTGTGACCCTTTAAGCAACAGTATGGCTGTGCGATAGTGCAACTTTACTCACTATTATTAGGATATATTGGACAATACAGACATCTACACACATATTTCTGTATATAACAAGGATGTATATACAAATGTAGCAGTGTGTGTGTGTGTGTGTGTGTGTGTGTGTGTGTGTGTGTGTGTGTGTGTGTGTGTGTTTGTGTGTGTGTGTGTGTGAGTGTGTGTGTGTGTGTGTCTGTATGCTACATATATGTGTTATGCCAAACTGGAAGCAAAGCTCTCTCTGGCCAAGATTGTGCTAGACAGTCAAGAGAAGAAGGTTAACACCTGCATTACACCTCAAGCAACTCATAGCCCTTCAAAACCCACACATAGCAACACTAAACCCACATATGCGGAGGCTCTTAACATTAACATGCCCAAGCAACAAGGACCTCCGAAGCTGAAACGCAAACAAACACCAGTCACAACCAAAGTGACACAGCTCACAACACCAGTGTGCCACCCAACAACAGCCCTAAGGCAAGACAATGTACCCAACACTTTAGTCATAGGTGACTCTATAGTCAGGCACACTGATGTCCCACTCACCAGGCTGAACAAGGAGAAAATTACAGTCAGCTGCCTGTTGGTTGCCAAGATCTGCCACATAATGCATGCACTCAAGTCACTCCACAACAAGTACAAGTACTGCTCTGTCATTGTCCATGCTGGAGTGAATGACTTGAGACATACCTCCCTGGACTACATGAAAAGAGACATGGAAGAGCTCTTGGATCATGTGACCCAGGCATGTATGACCCTAGCCCTGAGTAGATCCTGACTTCTCCCAGAATGATACCACAGTATAAGGACAAAATGATTAACTTCAACAATTGGCTAAGCTTCTGGTGTCATTCAAAAGGGATCCAGTATTTGTCTGCCTGGGAAAACATGATCGACAAACCACGATGCTTTGCCAGAAATGGTCTGCATCTGTCATCCCTGGGATTCAGGTTACTGGCTAAAGCTCTTGCCACCCCTATAGTGCCTTTTTTAGGCAAGGTTCAAAGGATAACACCACCACCGTAACAGATACAAGCATGCAAAATCTGAAGGTAATGCTAATCAATGCTACAAGTCTAAACCTCAAAATGCACTCTCTCGAGGCACTCCTAAAAATGGAGAACATCGATATATGTGCAGTAACTGAGACCTAGTTCAAGGCTCCAGAGAGCACCCCTGCAATGCCAGGCTACAATTCTTACCACACTTTTCGGCCACAAAACCAAGACCGAAACACTAAAGGTGGAAGAATGTCCATATTCACCAAGGATATTCACACCTCCAGGCTAGTTGCCCAACACAATGTATCTGAAATTCTCAAGGTGCAACTAACACTAGGTAAGATTACAATCCAAACTGTAGCTTGCTACAGATCCCCCACCATGCCCCAAGATTCTCACTACACCTTTCTAAACATACTGGAAAATATTAAGATAAAACCAAACACCCTAATACTTGGTAATTTCAACTACCCTGCCATTAATTGGGAAAACTACTAGGGTACCAACTCCTTTTCCCAACTGTTCTTGGAATTCATAAATTCCAATGCCCTGGATCAGCTAATCCATTGTCCCACCAGGGGCTCCAATATCCTAGACCTGGTCATTACCAACATGGGAGATAGATGCTCCACACCAGTGGTCACCCCCTCATTGGTCAGGTCTGACCATAAGCAAATTACCTTTGACATCCACATCCCACTCCCACCCCCCAGTAAGGAATCCTCCTTAAAAAACTTCTCCAAAGCCAACTTCATGCTACTGAAGTCAGAAGTGACAAACTTCACAACACCCACGCAGATGGGATCGGGAAGTTTGACTGCAGAATCCTACACTAAGGCACTGTACGAACACATCCACTCGTGTATGAATCTTGCCATCCCAAATAGAACCAAGATGCTCTTCTCCAAAAAAAGGAAGCCAATCTGGTGGTACCCTGCTATAAATAAACTATACAACAGAAGGAAGAAACTGTTGCAGAAAAGTGGAAAATTTCAGGATGCAAAAAACTCCCTCACCAGCCTCAGTAAGAAGCTGAGATCCCTCATAAAGTCCTCAAAAGCTAGTTATGAAAATAAAATTGGCAAAGATTCCAAAGACTACCACAAGGCATTCTATAGTTATGTCAAGAATCTAAATAGCAATGCTCAGATCTGCTCTAATCTACAACAGAATGGCATTAGATATACTGATCCCAAGGATATTGCCAATATCCTGGCAGATCAATGTGGTGCCAACTTCACCCCCCTCTCACCCCCTAAAAGGCCCATCTCAATACGAAAAGATTGCCAAATTCTGATAATTATGGCCACACAGGTAGAAACTGCACACTCCAAAGCTACGAATATATCATCCATGGGACCAGATGACATCCCAGGCTGTGTACTACATGAACTGCAAAATGAACTGGCACCTCACCAAAGAGTCATGTTTAATCATAGCCTCACCTCAGGCTTCGTACCCACTGAGTGGTGCACAGCTACAGTTATCCCGCTCCACAAGAGAGGATCCGCCTTGTATCCTGGGAACTACTGTCCAATCAGTCTGACAAGCCTGATCTGCAAGGGCATGGAACGCATTATCATGGAACTTATAAACAAAGACATTGGCAACCTTCAAATACTGGACCCCACCCAGTTTAGGTTTGTGAAGGGCGGACCTTGTCTCTTGAATCAGATTGACTTCTTTGAATCAGTCTCCAGAGCTGTGGACGAGGGTAAGGCGGTTCACACATCCTATCTGGACCTCGCCAAGGCCTTCAACACCATCCCTCACTCTGGAATCATAGATAAACTTACTAAGCTGGGCATAAATCCCTATTTCACTCGATGGGTTGCCAACTGGCTTACTGACAGAACCCAGACTGTAAAAGTAGCCGACTCCAAATCCAGCTCCAGACAAGTGACAAGTGGAGTACCTCAGGGTTCAGTCCTGGGACCACTCTTGTTTGGCATCTACTTCTCTGATGTACAGGCCAACACTAAGAGACTCTGGCTAACAAAGTTCGCAGATGACTGCAAACTGGGAGCCATTATTGAATCCCCAAATTATGTGGATATTCTACAAAAGGGCCTAACAGAAACAGATGCCTGGTGCCAGAGCCATGGGCTCAAGCTTAATGCCAAGAAATGTATAGTTATCCCCTTTGGAAAAAAACATGTACCCATGAATTACCACATAGGAATTACCACATAGGTGGCAGGACACTAAACATTGAAAGTGTGATGAGAGACTTAGGGACACAGATGGACAGTGGTCTCACTTTCGATAACCACATCGCCACAACAGTCAGGAAATCCTTCTATGTGGCACACCTCATCACTAAGGGCTTTTCATCCAGAAAAAAGGAGGTCATTGTCCCACTGTACTCATCCCAAATTAGACCGATTATAGAGTATAATGCCCCGTTTGGTATGTACCTCTCAAGACATCTGCAACAGCTGGAAAGACCACAGAAATACTTCACTAAAAGAATCACAGGCCTAAAGCAGATGCCATATGCTGACCGTCTAAAAAAACTCCAGCTATACTCGATGGCATATCGTCTACTCAGAGGCAATCTCTGCTTAACATACAAGGCCATGTCAAACCCTGAGCTGTTGGACATGCTCCACTTAACGAAATCCCAATCTATCAGAGCCACATGCTCCAGGGATCTAAACCTTGTCATCACAATGAACAAAACATGCTGGAGGGATAGGTTCCTGACCCAGAGACTCCCCATACTCTGGAATAGACTGCCCATACATGGCAAGCAGAGCGCCTCATTGGCTCTCTTCAAAAGGAAACTTGATGATTGGATGGGAGATAGGAAATTCACCCTGAGGATCATGTCAGTTGCCCTGCTAGACAGCGGTCCAGAGAAGTAAATATTGTGGGAAGAAATATCCAGGGAATTGTTATGGCTAGGCTTGCATAGGCCCAAGGTCTGATAGCCTAGTACCAACCCATGAACCTATGCAGATTTTTGGGGGGAGTGTATGTATCATTTTATATATATATATATATATATATATATATATATATATATAATATATATATTGGTATATATCTATTTGACACTACATAATGATAGACATACTATGGACGTGAGAGAGATAGTGACAGACAGACATGTATACGTATATGTCTGTATGTGTAGACATTTATACATAACAAGTCATTTTTATGAAGGGGCAACAGAATTCTGCCCATTTTAACTAATTGTCTGGGCATGCCCTGTGGGACTGTCAGTACTTATAATGTGACTCCAAGCCACATATACCTGTACTCCAGTCTGGTATTTTGTTTGTTCCAGACACTAACATCTGCCTCTGTTTCTGCAGTACTGCACTTCAGTCAAAATGTCCATGTCATTCCCCAGCTGTGTGCTGTATTTAATATGTGACTGAGGTTGGTAATGTTACATCACCAACAGACTGACAGACTGCATACCTCCAAACTGTCCTGATTTTCACAGAATGTACAGAGTTTTGGCTCATATGTTTGGTCTGTTCCTCATACATTTCTGGTCTTCTGTTGAGTTATTGAATATTGATGTCACTACATTATAATAAATGCAGACAAACATTTGTGTTTCAGACTTTATATCCTTCAGAAAATATATAATAATGCAACACCTTTAATTCCAGAAACTTTTTAGGTTTATGGGAAGAATATTTAAAATCTGACCCTATGTTCCGGCCTTAGGACCCCCCCCCCAATCTTTCTGTCTTTGTCCAGATTTCTTGCACTAAGAGGTTGAGAGGTATGACAATCTATGAAAACACCAACATAGTACTACCTCACATGCAAAAGATTTGAGCAATCCAGATTGGAAGCATCAACACCATCACCCATGCTAGCTTCATGAGTCCTGTGAGCCACACAGGTCACCAGACAGAGAGGAGTCATTCATCACACAATCAACAGCATAAATATGTACGTTGTTATCCTCCATGAAGGGAGACATACAATGCGTAAGCGATATTTATGTTCCAGCCCTGAGATTGCCTGGTCCACTGATATAACATAGCTGATTTTTGTTAAAGCAGTTATATGGGTACATTGCTGTGTTGGGGGTGGGGGAACAATGGCACATGATCAGCTTGGGTAGACAGTTGTGCACATATCATGTGTGGCCACTGTCTAACATCTCCCTTGCTTGATGTTGTGAATATTCCAACTATGAGACCTAGTGGATATTAAGGAACACATACTATTGGAATGGGTATTTGTAGTCCCATATGGATGTTCATCTGTCCAAATAGCCCACTGTATTTTCTTGCATAACAGGAGCAGATCCATACATACAATACCATATTATAGTAATCCTTACAATTAGTGTTTAGGTTAGAGACTTACTTTGCGAATGCTGCAGTTGATAGACCTGTAGTTCAGGGCTGACTCTGTGTGATGCAAGCAGTACACAGCCAACACATGGATATGTACGGGTTGTGTGGGTTTTCTGGCATCAGCTATTTTAATATATGTATGTGAGTAGGAGTAAGGTATCAGTCCCTAAGGCCCTAGGTTATCAGGGAATGTGCTATGCCTTGTTTCTTAGCCAATGCCAGGGCACACTGAGCATGCCTATGTCTGCCTACAGGGACATCATCAGGGGGCTCCTCCTTCTAGTCCTCCTGTGAGTGTGGCTGTGGTGACCTAGGCACTGGAGGGGGGCTGTGTATACCTTCCTTTTGCTGATCCTGCGGCAGCTATTTCCACAGAATCATATTGTGTAACATGGCACATACTGTGAATATATGTGCACATGTGGCTAGAGAGTACTGCTCCACCAGATATATTGAGGCACTGTAACTGTGACTTCAGCAGCCCAGACACATGCTCTATGATGTCCCTAGTTTGTCCGTGTGCCTCATTATTGCATTCTTCCATGGGTATATGTGCATTTCTGATGGGCGTCATCATCTACAGTTCCAGTGCATAACCAGCATCCCCCAGTAAATGGCAATGTGTGATGTCTCCCCAAGCAAACATCTGGTACAGCTATGACGCATGTCAGATATGGGAATTGTGATAACTGCCAGGAGTGCCAGCACACACATTCATGATAATGCCCTGGGCATTTCACATGAACCTGTCAGGTGATGGAGTGGTACCCCTTGTGGTTGATGTAGATCCTACCCTCCTCACCGGTTGGTGCTTTGTTGTGTACATGAGTGCAACCTATGGCACCCAGTACCTCAGAGTAGTGAGGGACATGGCAGACGTGTTGAATATGGCTAGCCCTCACCTCAAGGGTGAGGGTAAAATAAATATGCTCACTGGCATGTGGTAGCATGGCATCCAGGAAATGGTGGAGTACCCTGGATGCTGATGCCTGTGAAACCTCCATAATGTCTCCAGTTGGTCTTTGGAAGGTACCTTGAGCTATTATCCTAAGGGCTACACATAACTTTGTTTCCACTGGGATGGGTTCCCCTCTCTTGGCTCTCGGTCTGAGTTGAGGGCAGCAAAGCTAATATGTTCACGTAGTATGTCCCTGTCCACCCTATAGCACTCTACACTCTCTGGCTCATGAAGCTTCTGGAAGGTTACCATGGAATGGAACACTCTTCTCCTTCTCTGCCTAGGCCTATTGTCAGCAGCAGCAGCAGTGACTTCAGAATCTAGCACATACAGATGCAGTAGACCTGCAGCAGCCCCTAGTATTCTTTCAGTTAAAATTCCCAAGTCTGCACTCCAATGGTGCAGAGTATGTGGAAAAATCAGATTGTAGGGCATACTTTATAGTGCTCTACTGTAGGTGTTGCCTGTGTGATTGGCTACCTATGATGTATTGCACCTGCCTAGCATATCATGAACATCATTTAATGGCCCTAGTTTAAGTTAAACAAAGGTCAAAACTAATTAATACATCATTGCCTTTTAGATACTCTCAGCAATGCAGGGTACCACGCAAACGCGTGTCCCATATGTAAACAAATCATAGCAGTTAGTGGACATACCTCCGAGACCTCCACACTCAGCACACTGGCATGCCATGCAAACATTCAGAAGCACACACCCAGTAGGTAAACAAAGCTTAGAAGTCTGTGCACACATCCCCCCAGACTTCCATGATCAGCATGGTGGCATGCCACACAAACTGGTGCAGCTAAGCTCTAATCAGCTTAGTAGTTATTGGATGTACCCTTTCCTGATGTCAGCTACCTCCTGTGTGGACACCAACATGGTTGCCTACATGGAGGGGATATGCGGACATGATTACCCCATTATGCTATTCAGTAAGTCAACCTCATTTGCATAGGTATCTATGCTCACAGCCTGGAAACTACACGCTTGTAAGTTCTACCACTTTAGCAACAACACCAATGCACCATTGTAGATACTCCACACAGGGTCCTATAATACATTTCTGTCTCCTAATATTAATTTTATTTCCACTTTTTTTTAAGGCATGTTTGAGCACTGTGGTGCACCATGCAAACATGCCTAGAAAAAAATTTATCTTAACATATTTTCTGTAACTTTTGAGATACACAGGGAATATTTTCACTCATATCTGTGTGTGCTATGCCATTTCTGTGCATCTATATACATTTTTACAGCCCCTTTTGTCTGTCTACCTTCCTGTACACAGACTTTTTCTGTGTACACTACGGACTTACTTAGGGTCTGAAGGGCTGCCTTTCTGTTTGCTGGATTGCTCTACCTGCCTCATTTGCATGAGATTTACCTTCTTATGTGGTGCTTTGCATGCCACAGAACATCCTGTGTTTGAGCATGTATGTGAACTGCCCAGCAGTTCTTACTGGATCACAAGCCTGCTTACTTTCATGTAAGCAGCATTGCATGATTGTGGCATGATACCTACATGGTAAAAAAGCCCATGCAGGCTTTATTAAATCCCTCCCAAAGTGTTTCTTCAAAAGGGCATTGTGTAGGTCATGATCATACATATTGGATGTCCTATGTGGCTTCCTATGCTGCAGCTCAGGAGGACTCTGGGACATCTTATGGACCTACAGTTTTCTGCTGTGGGTATCTTTCAGGGGTCTTCCTCATATATATCCCTTGATCCAGTCATATGGTGGCATATCTGGGCATACATCCCTATACACTTCATATTTTATGTCCCCATTGAGGCAACATGTATGACCAAGTTATAGTTGATATGTTCCCCATTCATGGGAAGGCGCCTTTAATATGAAATGCTTCATCCTCATGCAAGTGCAGTCACATGGAATGTCCATGTGCTAGTCATCAATAATGTGGAGCACAATATCTTATTTCTTGTTGTTTCTGTATACCTCTATATTTGATGTGCATTCTAAAATAATGGCTACATTTCCCAGTGTTTTACTTGCACTTTATATCTTAATATTTGTTGCACAACACACATTACCTACACATATACCTGGATCAGAGATATCCATGTCTGACATGCATCACCAGGTTTCAGTCCATCAGCTTAAAACTTAATTTCAACAGTGCTAGGAGTGTGGCATTGCAAATACCCATAATTAATTGGCTTGCTTGGTCTATGTTTTATATGTTCTGTGACCTCTAACACATGGGCAGATGCTGTATGGGGTAGTGATGGCAGTGGCTACCTATGTACTTCTTTCATGCCTAATGCAGTAGTTGCTGTCTGCTAGTGTCCAATGTCAGATATTGATGTAGTTTGCAGTGAACACGCTATTGTGCAGAATCACACACACTGAGATATGTAATTGACAGTGCTGAGAGAATACTGATATTCTCTACCAATAACATAGAAAAGCCCGAATTATGTCTTCAGTGGCTTAGAAACATGCTGTGCCTCAGATTATGTCTGCACATATGCTGGGTATCTAGTTTATGCAAATGGTGCACTGAGTTCATCAAGCTTGGCTGCATAATGTATCTAACATAACTAATATGGAGAAGATAAGTCCTGAGAGCAGACTATGCTAAGTACATTTGTCTGTCTGCTACTCATAGTCATTTTCACACATTGTTCACCTCAGTATCATTTCTGTTCTCATAGCTGAAGTGCGTCTTTGTATATGGTGGTCTGACACAATGACTTACCTGCTGGATGTATTATGGTCATCAGATGTGTGCACCTTTAGAGCTGTGACTGTACACCTTAATAATCAAGCAGTATGTACTACAAATGACTTGACAAAGAATGCAAAGTTACCTTTTGCAGTCTTGGAAATGATTTGACTAAGAATGTAGTGGTACCTTTTACAGCCCACATACAAAACTCCTTCTAGACAATTTAGTAGTTGGATGATAATGCAAGTGTAGTCTATGGCAAACACAATGGCTGGACTAACTCTAATTATATGAAAGTGATACATAACATTTGAACTCTTCAGGGCTATATCAAAGAATCATGTAGACTGTGATGATATGAGGTAGTGCCATCTGTTCCAGGGAGAGTAGGGCAGTGCATGTGCAACATATGCCAGCATAGCTAGCTAGAGTTTTGTAAATACTTTTTTGCCATTTGTCTATCACCCTGATTTGTTCAGATGTTGTGTTAAAAATGTATTTGCAAACTTGCTTGTGTTAAAAATGCATCAACAGTGGGTTCTGCTTGACATAAAAGAGATATACATGTATTCCAGACAGTATTTTTATGACTGATTAAATGTATATGTTTTAACAGAGAATTCTGAAAGGGAAGAGGCTGATTTCAGTCCAGCTAATTTTGAACAATAGGTTGAAAATTAAATGGGTTGGTTTAGACCATAAAGATTTTTATCTTGCAAGTCTGATTGCAGCCAGAGACAAAAAAAAAAAGTCTGGGAAAACCAGGGCTAGGAATCCTAGGGATGAACTAATTGCTACCCTGGAAGGGTGGAAGCTTTTGAAATTGTTTTATAGCTTTCAGATGCTGTGACACATCTTAGCAAGCTCTGGGTGTGTATTATACCAGAGTTAGATGACCAGATGTAATGTCATTCTATAACCAGCACTGAAATTATTTTTTAGATATTAGTGAGAGATATGATGGAACTCTTGTGACAGCACTTTGTTTTTTGGAACTTGACAGGAAAGAGCTCTCACAGATATCTCACACAACCTCACACCTCATCTTGCCTTGCTGTAGTAATTAACTTAACTAGGGAAGAGTAATTTTTTAGTCAGTCAGGAATATACAGTGAGATTAGTTAAGTATTGTTTTTCTGCATCTCTGTGCATTTATCCAACTGTTTTATTTTTTATATCTCCTGTTGAAACCCTGGTGTTTATTGCAACTAAATGTTCAATATTCTCATGTTTTCTATTGTATTATTTATTATTAAATATTTCTATATGTTTCATAGTGGCTGGTCTTTTGGAGAATACTTTTAACATCTTAATAGTACTTATGCTTATTTTCATGACACTGTGGCTGGTCCTGAAAGACTTGCTGCACTGGTCAAACTCTACCATTTGTATTAGTATTACTTTTACCAAGTATAATTAGGTACCCTTGTAAGAGCCTTAGAGTAGCTGGCTGGTAGTATATTCTGGCCAGAGGGGGCACAGTTGGTAAATTTGTTCTAGCCTTTCCCACTTTCCCAGGTGTGTGTTTCTGTGTGTGTGTGTGTGTGTGTGTGTGTGTGTGTGTGTGTGTGTGTGTGTGTGTGTGTGTGTGTGTGTGTGTGTGTGTGCAAATCAAATATGCAAGTGTGTGTGTTAGCTGCTTAGAACAGGGACACAGTGCTCCAAAGTGGTCAGTGTGGAGTCTTGTTTGGGACATGGAGAGAGAGAAAGAGAGAGAGAGAGCGAGAGAGAGAGTCCAACCCCAGGTGTGGTGTGTGCTTCCTGTGTGGTCTAAAGGGAAATTCTGCTTGCTTCATAGAGCTGCATGTGAAAATACTGTGTGTATCCATTTTTGTTCCTGGTGGCCCATCCTTCACTGGGTTAAGTGGTGAGGATTGAGGCTCCTTGATTACTGGTGTGGCGTTGGGACCATCACATAGACTTGTAAGGTATGCATAATCCTGGTTTACAGTGCCAGGGCCATTCCTGGATCATCCCTTTTGGGCTTCTGGCAAATGTCAGTAGTTACTATTCCTCTGTCTGTGCACACTGTAGGCTTTAGAGGCACAGGCTATCTGCATTCTCTCTGTAGGTTCATGACATCTTACGCATGTCTCAGACAGTGACCTTAGTGCCCCTATTACACTATGCACCATTCTCAGCTTTCCTAGGCAATCAGTGCTTCCTTACATATACACTGGTGGTACAAGTTTTCATGATTGTCATGTTTTTTGCACTAGCTGATTTCCATGCAATGAGAGGAATGAAGCCATTGATGGCTTATATATTACATGCAGGAAATAATGCACACATCTCTGCTTCATGAAATCTTTCCTCCTTTAGTCCAAAGTATCTCACATTTCTCCACTTAACACTCAAGATATGGCTGTTGTCAAGAAATTCTCCTATGGATTATGCCACATTTTAGTATATACTGATTTTCTATGAACTTCTTAGGTTTTAGAAATCGGAAACTCATTGCATGAATGTATGCCCAGACTAGGAGTGTAATGCTTGGACTCAACATTTGATTCTCTCCATTAACATTTATTTATATATGAAATGATTGGACAAAAAGAGAGAAATGTTTTATTATTCCATGTCTAAAGTAAGTCAAAAGAGCTGCTGTAGTTTGAATTGATATTTGAATAGTGATAAGAAAAAAAAACTTTCAAGTTGGAAGTTTTATAATAGTTATTGTACAAATGTAACCCAAAAATATTAGAATAAGTTCTTAACCAACATTATTGTAAAGGGAACACTTGTGCAATGTGTTCATCCTAAGTATGGTAAAAGTATACTAATTTTTAAAATAAATTAAAAACAAGCATTTTAAAAATAGCAGCTGGCATTCAGAAAGGTTGCCATGAGCAATAAGCCAATTGTATCCTTGGCCATAACCATTTCTGATGCAGAGACAGCCCTGCTACAGTGCTGTACCACAGAGTGGTGCAAACCCAAGTTGGGCTGTCTCTGCAGCCTACTGCATATGTTAATAAGGCATTCTGGAGGAGTGGCTTTTGTAATTAGACAAGTAATCTCTCCCTAGAAATGCCTGCTGTAAAGAATCATGATACACTTTATAAACAATACTAAAAATGAAACACTAATGTCTGTCATTAATGATTGACTGTCAGGATTTGTGATCTATAAAGGCTGAAACAAACATAAGAACAGACATCGGGAATGATTTGCCATCTCAGGTACAGGTGAAAGGTATGTTGTGTTTGTGTGTGTGTGTGTGTGTGTGTGTGTGTGTGTGTGTGTGTGTGTGTGTGTGTGTGTGTGTGTGTGTGTGTGTGTGTGTTTGTGTGTGTGTGTGTGTGTGTGTGTGTGTGTGTGTGTGTGTGTGTGTGTGTGTGTGTGTGTTTGCGAATGTGTGTAAATGCATGCATGCATATGTGTGTGTGTGTGTGTGTGTGTGTGTGTGTGTGTGTGTGTGTGTGTGTGTGTGTGTGTGAGTTAATGGTGGGTGTGCCTGTGCCAACTTAATGCATGGTGTGCCACTTGTGACTACTGCAGGAAAGTGATGATTTGCATTCACTATAATTATGGCCAATTCAGACACATGTAAATTAACCACTAATGAGGTATTTACTCATTGCAGCTAATATGTCTCTGAATCACATTTTCCATGACCACTGAAACAGTTCCTTTTGGTCAACACTTTTATTGCCAGTGGTGATGTTCTTTTATTATCTTCAGGATATCTAAAGCAAGCTACTAAATCACATGGTTTATGTTTTCCAAAATACAAAGTTCAAAACTTTTGAAATAAACTTAACAAGAGAGAGAATACCAGTGATGCAGACTACATAGTTAAAGCACATCATTCTTGAGCAATAAATGCACACTAAAACTCCAAAACATGTTTAAAAAGAAACAGAGAGGGAAAGATATGTAGGTAGAGAAAAAGGTATGTTTTTTAACATTCCGTTTAAATGACAATGAAGGTAGTACTTAACAGCACTTGAAAATAGTTTTAAGATAATAGACCCAGCTGCACATTTAGAATCAACCTTAAAATTCTGTGCAATGTGTTTTACTAGAAAATAGGTATAAATGGTTGTGTTCCAAATAATTTAATTACACAGCATTTCTCAGCACAGAGAATAAAAGACAAGAAACAATTTCCCTTATCTATAAAGACAACAGAAAGCAACTGTCACATATGGGTAATGTGCAAATGTGGTTTAAAATAAAAACAGAAAGCATAACATGCTGTTAAGAACCAAAAATGAATTTTGTTCATTCTGGTAAACAAATTACAGCTGTCTGTCTGGCTTATAGACAGTCAGAGGTAGAAAAAGACAAAATCAACTGAAACTGAGGCAGAGTTAAAAATAAGCATCACACATTTTTAAGATTATGCACAAAAGCATTACAAAGATGTGTATAATTTCAAATTGTGAAATACCCTAATAGTGTGAGTATTGTAAACACTCAAAAAGGTGAAGACATATTATAAAAGCTACTAGACAGTTTTCCTGCAAGGCAGAAAAACATAGCAATCTGAAGAATACATTTTTAATAACTGTGATATCTTAAATAGTTAAAAAGCGTTAAGTGCATAATTGATTACTGAAATGTTGTTCAGATACTGCTGTGCAAAACAATAGGACTGTGTATAAAACCGTGTATGGTAATTTGCATTTCTTCTTTTATTATTTTTCTTGATAAGGTGGGTGGACTGGTTTAGAACCTGTCCGACAAAAGTTTGGGAAAATAAAGTACAGTACATAATGTAGTAAGAGAATGGCATGAATAGTAATAGAAAACATTAGGCAAGTGGATTTCTAATGTCGTCAAAGCTGAGGCGAAGATTAGGGATGAAGAGTATCTCATTCTGTGGGTGGACAGAAGCTGTATTCATTAATAGAATGATACTTCTGACTGTATGTATTCAGTGTGTGGTACTATGAACTAAACATTCACTTAGCAGTATAATAGCTGGTGTTTAAAAAGACTGAAAATACAGAGATAGACCTAGATTGCATGTGTCTGACATCATCCAATTACTTTCAACTGTGCAATAGATAGGATAGGATAACAGGCCACACAATGTGTTATGGCATTGGTTGGATATGCCAAACCTCTTAAATCACATGTATATTATGGGTCCTTCTTCCTAAAGTTAATGTCCTATATCTGTTAGGTAAATTACATGCAGAACTACAAGTAACATTTAATAAGAAAAGACTGATATTTCTGTTTTTTGTTTGTTTTTGTTTTTTTTTTTTGCTTTTCTTTTCTTTCTTTTTTTCTTTTTTGTTTTTCTGGTTATTGATTTTATACGAATGCATTTTAATTTCTATAACACTTTATTTGCATTGTCAGTTCTAATATACATTTTCATTTGCTTTAAATATGAAGCTGAGCACCATTTATTATTATTCTTATTATTATTATTATTGAAGCAGAGTTAATAACCCAGCAAACGGCCCAAACACCCTTGATCTTATCATGATGAATATGGCCACTTCTTGCATACCTCCTTATGCATCAGCAACCCCCATTAAAGCAGGTCATAAATCTTTTGTCTTTTCCTTTAAAGTTTTTAGAAACTCTTCATCAACCACCTCTGTGTTTAGGGCCATCTCAAAAGTAAGCTTTCTTCATTTACTTGCACACATAAAAAATGTCCACTCTTATCCTCCTCTGACAGACTCTATTGCTAAAGCTGTTACCTATACCTCTCATGCCTACTCCCATTTAAATAATTATATTAACAAGACAGTTCCTATTCATATGAGATACAGTGAGAAATTTAAAAACAAACCCCTGTAGTGGAATGCTTATAAAAAGATAAACATCTAGGTCAAGTAATTGATAAATGACTCACCAAGTGATTACATTAACTTCATAGGTTCATAGGTTGGTACTAGGCTATCGGCCCTAGGGCCTATGCAAGCCTAGCCATAACAATTCCCTGGATATTTCTTCCCACAATATTTACTTCTCTGGACCCCTGTATAGCAGGGAGACTGACATGATCCCCGGGGTGAATTTCCTATCTTCCATCCAATCATCAAGGTTCCTTTTGAAGAGGGCCAAGGAGGCGCCCTGCTTGACATGTATGGGCAGTCTATTCCAGAGTATGGGGAGTCTCTGGGTCAGGAACCTATCCCTCCAGCATGTTTTGTTCATTGTGATGATAAGGTTTAGATCCCTGGAGCATGTGGCTCTGAGGGATTGGGATTTCTTTAAGTGGAGCATGTCCAACAGCTCTGGGTTTGACATGGCCTTATATGTTAAGCAGAGATTGCCTCTGAGTAGATGATATGCCACAGAGTACAGCTGGAGTTTTTTTAGACGGTCAGCATATGGCATCTGCTTTAGGCCTGTGATTCTTTTAGTGAGGTATTTCTGTGGCCTTTCCAGCTGTTGCAGATGTCTTGTGAGGTACATACCAAACAGGACTTTACACTCTATAATGGGTCTAATGAGGGTTGAGTACAGTGGGACAATGACCTCCTTTTTTCTGGATGAAAAGCCCTTAGTGACGAGGTGTGCCACATATAAGGATTTCCTGACTGTTGTGGTGATGTGGTTATCGAAAGTGAGACCACTGTCCACCTGTGTCCCTAAGTCTCTCATCACACTTTCAATGTTTAGTGTCCTGCCACCTATGTGGTAATTCATGGGTACATGCTTTTTTTCCAAAGGGGATAACTATACATTTCTTAGCATTAAGCTTGAGCCCATGGCTGTGGCACCCGGCATTTGTTTCTGTAAGGCCCTTTTGTAGAATATCCACATAATTTGGGGATTCAATAATGGCTCCTAGTTTATATGCAAACTTTGTTAGCCAGAGTCCTTAGTGTTGGCCTGTACATCAGAGAAGTAGATGCCAAACAAGAGTGGTCTCAGGACTGAACCCTGAGGTACTCCACTTGTCACTTGTCTGGAGCTGGATTTGGAGTTGGCTACTTTTACAGTCTGAGTTCTGTCAGTAAGCCAGTTGGCAACCCATCGAGTGAAATAGGGATTTATGCCCAGCTTAGGAAGTTTATCTATGATTCCAGAGTGGGGAATGGTGTTTGAAGGCCTTGGCAAGGTCCAGATAGGCTGTGTGGACTGCCTTACCCTCGTCCACAGCTCTGGAGACTGATTCGAAGAAGTCAATCAGATTCAGGAGACAAGATCGGCCCTTCACAAACCCAAACTGGGTGGGGTCCAGTGTTTGAAGGTTGCCAATGTATTTGTTTATAAGTTCCATGATAATTTGTTCCATGCCCTTGCAGATCAGGCTTGTCAGATTGATGGGACAGTAGTTCCCGGGATCCAAGGCGGATCCTCCCTTGTGGAGCGGGATAACTGTAGCTGTGCGCCACTCAATGGGCACGAAGCCTGAGGTGAGGCTATGATAAAACATGACACTGAAGTGAGGTGCCAGTTCATTTTGTAGTTCATGTAGTACACAGCCTGGGATGTCATCTGGTCCCATGGATGCTGTATTCTTAGATTTGGAGAGTGCGGTTTCTACCTGTGTGGCCGTGATTATCGGAATTTGGCAATCTTTTGGTATTGAGATGGGCCCTTTAGGGGGTGAGAAAGGGGTGAAGTTGGCATTAAATCGATCTGCCAGGATATTGGCAATATCCTTGGGATCAGTATATTTAATGCCATTCTGTTGTAGCTCAGAGCAGATCTGAGCATTGCCATTTAAATTCTTGACATAACTATAGAATGCCTTGTGGTTGTCTTTGGAATCTTTGGCAATTTTATTTTTGTAACTAGCTTTTGAGGATTTTATGAGGGATCTCACCTTCTTACTGAGGCTAGTGAAGGAGTTTTTTGCATCCTGGGATTTTCCACTTTTCTGCAACAGATTCTTCCTTCTGTTGTATAGTTTGTTTATAGCAGGGAACCACCAGATTGGCTTCCTTTTTTGGAGAAGAGCATCTTGGTTCTATTTGGGATGGCACGATTCATGCACGAGTGGATGTGCTCGTACAGTGCCTTAGTGTAGGATTCTGCAGTCGAACTTCCAGATCCTGTCTGCATGGGTGTTGTGAAGTTTGTCACTTCTGACTTCAGTAGCATGAAGTTGGCTTTGGAGAAGTTTTTTAAGGAGGTTTCCTTACTGGGGCGTGGGGGTGGGATGTGGATGTCAAAGGTGATTTGCTTATGGTCAGACCTGACCAATGAGGGGGCGACCACTGGTGTGGAGCATCTCTCTCCTATGTCGGTAATGACCAGGACTAGGATATTGGAGCCCCTGGTGGGACAATGGATTAGTTGATCCAGGGCATTGGAATTTATGAATTCCAAGAACCGTTGGAAAAAGGAGTTGGTACCTGAGTAGTTTTCCCATTTAATGGCAGGGTAGTTGAGATCACCCAATATTAGGGTGTTTGGTTGTATCTTAATATTTTTCAGTATGTTTAGAAAGGTGTAGTGAGAATCTTGGGGCATGGTGGGGGATCTGTAGCAAGCTACAATTTGGATTGCAGTCTTACCTAGTGTTAGTTGCACCTGGAGAATTTCAGATGCATTGTGTTGGGCAACTAGCCTGGAGGTGTGAATATCCTTGGTGAATATGGACACTCCTCCACCTTTAGTGTTTCGGTCTTGGTTTTGTGGCCGAAAAGTGTGGTAAAAATTGTAGCCTGTTATTGCAGGGGTGCTCTCTGGAGCCTTGAACCAGGTCTCAGTTACTGCACAGATATCGATGTTCTCCATTTTTAGGAGTGCCTTGAGATAGTGCATTTTGAGGTTCAGACTTCTAGCATTGAATGGCATTACCTTCAGATTTTGCATGCTTGTATCTGTTACGGTGGTGGTGTTATCCTTTGAACCTTGCCTAAAAAAGGCACTATAGGGGTGGCAAGAGCTTTAGCCAGTAACCTGAATCCCAGGGGTGACAGGTGCAGACCATCTCTGGCAAAGCATCGTGGTTTGTTGATCATGTCTTCCCAGGCAGACAAATACTGGATCCCCTTTGAATGACACCAGAAGCTTAGCCAATTGTTGAAGTCAGTCATTTTGTCCTTATACTGTGGTATCATTCTGGGCGAAGGCAGGATGCTACCCAAGGCTAGGGTCGTACCTGCCTGGGTCACATGATCCAAGAGCTCTTCCATGTCTCTTTTCATAAAGTCCAGGGAGGTACGTCTCAAGTCATTCACTCCAGCATGGACAATGACAGAGTCGTATTTGTACTTGTTGTGGAGTGACTTGAGTGCATGCGTTATGTGGCGGATCCTGGCACCCGACAGGCAGCTGACTGTCATTTTCTCCTTGTTCAGCCTGTTGAGTGGGACATCAGTGTGCCTGACTATAGAGTCACCTATGACTAAAGTGTTGGGTACATTGTCTTGCCTTAGGGGCTGCTGATGGGTGGCACACTGGTGTTGTGAGTTATGTGTCACTTTGGTTGGGACTGGTGTTTGTTTGCGTTTCGGCTTCAGAGGTCCTTGTTGCTTGGGCAGGTTAATGTTAAGGGCCTCTGCATATGTGGGTTTAGTGTTGCTATGTTTGGGTGTTGATGGTGTGGGTTTTGAAGGGCTATGAGTTGCTTGAAGTGTAATGCAGGTGTTAACCTTCTCCTCTTGACTGTCTAGCACAATCTTGGCCGGAGAGAGCTTTGCTTCCAGTTTGACTATGTAAGTGCATCTCTCGCAGGTTGTAGTGTTGGGTGGTAGGAGGAGAGGATTGTCTGTGTACATGAGGCAGTTGCCACACTGCCCCAGTATTCCCAGATTCACCAGGTGGACAGGAGAAATCACCGGAAGCTGACCCTTGGACATGCCTGTTTAGGTGCTTTTTTGAAAAGTTTAAGAGCTGTTTTCCCTTACCTTTGCAAGGTACTTTGCAATTATAGACTGCTTAGTGCCTATGATTAATTTCTCCTTATTGACAAGAAGAGCTGAGTGCTTGAATTAGTTTCAGGCTTCCTAGTGCTTTCTTGTAAAGTTTAAGAGCTGTTTTCCCTTACCTTTGCAAGGTACTTTGCAATTATAGGCTGTTTAGTGCCTATGCTTAATTTCTCCTTATTGACAAGGAAAGCTGAGTGCTTGAATGAGTTTCAGGCTTCCTAGTGCTTTCCAGCAGGTTCTAGAGCAAGTGCTAGTCACAGGGGTTCAGATTTTAGTGCTACTACTGAGAAACCAGCTAGTTCTAAGGCAAAATTTGAACAGCAGACTTTCTGGCACCTGGAATAGTTTAACTTTAGCCTCGCAGTGCTGCACGATGTAAAAAATGTGCAAACACACGCGTTTTTAAGCCAGAAAGTTGAAATGGATAGAAATCAGCCCAAAAAGGCTAATAAAATTACAATTTCAGAGCTGGAAACCACTCATCTAGCGTTAGATCGGCAGTACAATGCTCACCAGTCCCTCTGGTAAGCAGTAGGACTTCCCTCTACCACAGCAAGGTCTGGATAGCTCTGAGCACAGAAAATAAAGTCCCAAGACAAGCAAAGCCTGAGATATGGACAGGCTAGAAAAAGTGGGAAACGAGCAAACAAGATAGTATTTTTTTTTTAAACAGGCTAAACAATGCAATAATACAGTAAATAAACACAGAAAAGGCTAACACACCTGAGTGTGTAGTCCTAAACAGTAAATGCAATTAAAACTCTACAAAATTAGCAATTTAAAACTTTTTAAATGAAGCAAGGCAAGTGCACAACTAAAAAATGATTTAAGAGGCAGTAACACAGCAGAATAAGCAGCTAGTCTACATATACAGAGAAGTCTATACAGAAAAGCAGCTAAAACATACAAACACTTCAGATGTAGTGCAACCTAGAGCACTTGAGTTGTAGCAATATTAAGGCAATTACAGTTATAATAAATGCTCTAAAATATACTCTATATTTCCAAAATGTTCGAGAAGCACAATCAGAACACAAGGAGATTCAGGCAATTTTTTTTTTTTGAAGGGAAAAAGGAGAAACAGAAGGCCTTATCAAATGTTCTCTCTGTATTAGGTAGAATGAACTAATGACACTAGACTGGGAGGAGTGTCCCAGATCAGATTTACAGTAGGGGCGGGCAACTGCAAAGCCACCAAGTACAAGACACTTATCCTGAACTAAACTTGAAAGACTACACTCACTGAAGTAAGGCAATGTTTACCTCAGGAAAAAATTGTAAAACATAAATACTTTAAAGAAAAAATCTATTATATTGTTTTGTACTGGGGTGGGAGGAACTCAGTCCCTAGGCACAACTCTGCATTTATTTTGCTATTGTATACTTTCTCTAAGATTGCCAATCTTAATATAATTTCCTCAAGAAAATAGTTTTAAATCTTGCAATGTCTGTTAAGTCCACAAACTCAATATACTTAAATAATAATCTGCAAAGATCAAATAAACAAAGTTATGATACTAAAGTGAATAAAGAACCAGCTATTATTATTTTTATCATTGCTGTGATACAAATTGCATAATAAAGATTCTTAAATGCTTTTTTCCTAGCTGTACTGACATTTCTGGTTATTATAACATATCACAATTTCATTATTTGTCTTTCATACCTCATACGTGTGAGAAATATATATTCCTGCCAATATTTATTACCTAATTGATTAAATTTCATTTTATATATCATAAACTTCAAACCTTATATCAGCTGTTTATTATACAACTGAAAATCTGCTTAGCTGGGCCTCTGCTACATATAATCAGGAAATAAGAATCATAGCTGACTTTAACCTTGACTGGTCTACTTGCTCCTCCAAAACTCCAGCAAATCATATCAACCCATGTGGTTTCTTCAAACTTATCTCCACACCTACAATAATTGACAGACACAATAATAAACATTCCTGGTAGACTGGATTCTCACAAATCACCCAGACCTATGCTCTTAGTCTGACTGCCTCCCAGATTCACTTAGTGATCATTTTCCCATCTACCTAATTAGGTATAAATCACACTCTACCAAAATCACTATCTATAAGCATATCCATACAAAAAACAATTCTACATATAAAGCTTTAATTCCCTGATAATACATCATAACTGGTCCCCTTTAAGACATCTTCCCCTCGATGAGGATGTTAACTACTTCAACAACTCATTCTTAAGCATCCTAAACTCTCTAGCCCCTATTAGGAAAGTACATTGCAAATCCATATCATCTCAATGGTTAACTGACACCATAAAAATAATGAAACAAAGAGACAAAGCTTGGCTAATCTATCAATCAGCAAAAAAACAATGCTTCCCTTCAAAACTATCACCAACTACATAATTTAGTCAAAAAATGAATTTGCTCTGACAAAAAGTCCTACTACACGCTGATCCAACAAAAAACATAAAAACAACCCTCAGAAATTCTGGCACTCCATAAAACAACTTTTAAATCCTAGACAAGCCACTACCCCCTCTCCAACTACCCCCAGTCCCTACATAAGCATAGCCGCCTAATTTAACTCACATTTTATTAACTCTACTAAGGCCTTAGTAAACAATAACAACAACCCCCCAACCTTTTCAACAACTCTTATCCATCAGTCTGCTACATTCTCATTTTAGCCCATCCAGACCACTTACATCAAAAAACTCCTTCTTCAACTAAAACCCACGACACTTGCAGTTGATCAACTCCCAAATGAATTTCTTAAACTTACTGCTGACTCCATTTCATACCTTACTTATCAATTGCTCCATTACTGAACAATATGTACCAGTACTCTAGAAACTCTCCCATATCATTCCCTTGCATAAGGGTGGCCCATCCACAGAACTATCCATCTACAGACCCATTGCCATACTCTCTCTACTTAGCAAAATACTAGAAAAATGCATTCATTCTCAATTACTGGCCTATCTGCAACAAAACAGTCTTCAACTCACAGCATGGTTTCAGACCAAGACACAGAACCACAGCTGCCTTTTTAAGTTTCACAGATTCCATCAACCACCACAAAAATAGTAACAACTTTGTCTCTTTCATTTTCCTAGATATGTCAAAAGCATTTGACACTGTATCCCATCATAAACTACTTCAAGAACTATAATCCCTACAATTCTTACTGTCTTCCATCACTTGGTTTTACAGCTATCTGTCTAACTGACAACAAGCTGTCAAGTGGAAAGAAAAAACATCTACCCTTCTACCTGTCACCATAGGAGTCTCACAAGGCTCACTTCTTGGCCATTTACTATTTTCCATCTTTACAAACAAACTAAGTTCTGCATCCACACATGCAACTATAGTGCAGTATGCAGTTGACTCCACAGTCATCTGCACAGCCCCCTCCCACCCCAAACTCCTATCTAAAACTCAGAGAGCTTTTTCAGACATCGAATGATAATTCAAAGAAAAACAACTCATACTAAACCCTAACAAGACACAGCTAATGATATTATCCAATAATAGATCCACAGACCCCAATACCCCTCTTCATATCTTGTCTTCCAGTGGCAGTATAATTGAACCAGTAGATAGCAGAAAGTTACTAGGTGTCACAATAGACTGCTCCCTAAAATATGATAAGCACATAACCCTAACCATAAAAATATGTATATTAAACTTGGTTGTCTATACAGGTCCAGAACATTCCTCATCCCTACCACTAGGCAAAGTATAGTGAGAACATACCTTCTGTCAACCTTACTGTACGCCTCTCCTGCCTTTACTAATCTTAGAAAATCTGAACTGTCCAAACTAGAAATATGTTACCACAAAATAGCTCATTTTGCTGCCGGTGCCTGTACTAGAACACATCACTGCATAGCCCTAAAACAATTACACGGGCTCGAGCTACCAAACCTACTATAACCTAATCAACTCAAAATTGTTCACAACATCATACATCGACCCGAAGCCTGCTCAGCTCTAAAGAATCTAGTTCAACCTGATTGATCATCCAACAAATTACTACTAACAGTTAATAAATCTAGCAACTCTTTTGGTGACTCCTTATTCGCAAATCATATAGCAAAACTATGGAACAGCATTCCCCAATATATACTTAATACCCCCACTATCTCCAAATTTAAACTCCTTCCCAAAGAGCACCTAAACAATAAATGGCTCTGTTCCTGTATTACTCCTGGATAAGATTCTCTCCTCTTATTTTTACTTCATACCTTTCCCAAACTACAACCTCCTAGTAAGCTTCCTCCTCCTCCTCCTACCACTTTGCACCTTAAACTTATTGCAGTTACAAGAGTGAAGCTTGCTTTTCACTAAAAATAGGTGTTAGTGTAAAACCTGTAGATATTGTAACCTGCACCTACTATATATCTAATGTATGCTTTCTGATTGTATTAATATTAGCCAAATTACAATATGTTTCTACTGTATTTTTTTAGCAACCACTGTGTTAATTGTTATATTGTAACTTCTGTTCTAATTGTTGTCATTCTAATTGTTAAGTCTTTTTTACTATAGTTTGTTTCTTGGAGCTTTTCTCATCAGGCCTCTGCTGAAAATGAGCTACTGGCTCAGTTGGACCATCCCAGTAAACAAATGCAAAATAAAATAAAAATAATAAATAAATAGGTTAGTTATATTAACAGCAACAACAAACTCCTCTGTCCAAAATAGTTCAAATGCTAACAAAATATTAATTATAAGTCACAAAACCTATATCTTTATACAGATGAAATAAACGTATACAGACTGAAATATTCCTTTTCAAATATAATTGACCAAAATACAGAGTTTGCATAAAATACAGATTTTTTTTTCTTCTTCCATGGCAGACACCACTTCTGCTATGAAAAATGAAGAGTAATTTCTTTATGTGGCTTTACTAAGATCACAAAATGTTAACACTTACAAACAAGCTCCCCATTTATGTCAAACACAGCTCTTCTATAACCTATTCAAATGTAATTTCAACCAATGGACAGGAAATCACAACTTCACCCCTGGCTTGATGCCTGTAGACCTTATGAACTTGACAGTTTGCAGATGCTCTAAGTCACAGGCATATGCCAAAGCCATTCCAAGCCATGATCACTGACAATTTTGAAAATTGGGAAATGAATAGCGAGTGGGTTTGGCATAATGGGTAAGGTCTTTGCCTCCTAGACACAAGGTGCAGGTTTAGATTCTAACCTTGGAATATTGGCTAGGCTTAAAATAGCCCTTCAAGACAGCCTAGTATTCACCTATGAGTCCATGGATGACTAGGCTGATAAAGGTTCTAGGGTCATTAGTAGTAACCTCCTATGATGCCAAATGTTTCTCTGATTTCTTATGTTTACATAACGTTCTCAATTCACATTTTTCTCTGTTTAACACATCTTCATCTTTTTTGTCTTATTTGCATATTTACACATATTAAATTCTTCTGTAGATTCTTATCTTTGACAAAGCAATGTTGTGTATATATCATTCCTCTTAATTAATGTTAGCCTAATTTTCTCTGCAGTCTGTCCTCCATATGATCACTTGTAATGGCACTTGTGATTGCATCTAACAAATTCAGTCTTTTGGTCATGTTTTTATTTTTATTCAGTAAAGCAAGCATCTTTAGACTTTGGACCTTATGCCATTGTGAGAAACAAAAGTCAATCATATGGCAAATTATTTCTTATTTCAGTAGATCTGAAACATTATGGTATTTTCTTTTTTCATTACATACTTATAAATATTCATTTTTTTTATATTTTCTTCCACTGAAATATCCTGTGATTTAGAGCACTGTAAATTTATAGGCTTCCTAAATATTCAGCAAGCAGTCAGGAATAAACTGAAGTCTTGGATCTGTGTTTTCCATTTGCCTAAAACATTGTCTTGAAAAGCGGTTTCTAGGTGCTGTAGTTACACCATTTCTTGAAACGGGTCTGGATTCATGAACACCTGCACTATTTGTACACTGAGTGTACACGATCTGTATTCAGGAACATCCTTATCACATTTGTGTTGTTTATTCTCTCAGAAAGATTATACTCAGTGCAGATAATAGTTTATACATTTTGGTAACCCTTTTGAATCCTACTCAATATTTACGGTTGCAAGAAAATCCGTAAGAAAACTAAAATTAGGAGGAAGAAGGTTGGAGTTATGCTTGTGTCATCTATTCACACAGCATGGTATACAATCACCCCGGGATTCATGAAGCTTGCGCCAGGCGCAGGTGTAGCATAGGTGGTATAATGGCAAACATGGTCGCCGAGCGATTCAGGTACGATCCAATTCCACGTGCACTACCGGCGTACGCCAAATCTGCGCAGCCCTCAGCTTAGGTATGCTAATCACTCCATGCGCAGTGCAGCACCATGCAAATGAAGGTACATAGTGATTCATGAAGTGGTGCAGGCGTAGCGTAAGCCCACAGAAATGTAAACCAAAAAGCATGGTTTACATTTTTCCAAACAGAACATCGGAGCTATGAAAGCAGACCAGACTCATGTATTACAAAGTTAACATATGCCAATGGCTAAATATACAGCCAATGGCATAAGAAAAGATGCACAACACCTAAAAAACAACATTTAATGTCATGTCCACAGTAACGCAAAGTACAACCGCAGGGCATGTGTGCGCAAACGGGAACACAAAGGAAATATATAAAAATGTCATAAAATTGCAATGTAATACAAATCATGATTTCACCATAATACTCAATGGTACGCATGGTACATCACAACCAAGCTGCAAGGGTTGCTAAGGGTCTGTGACAGTGTTCGGCCCGGTAACTAGGAATTAGTAGTCAATGCCATGCAAATGAGGCAGGTAACAGTGAATCATAAACGTCCCGCCGGACTAAGGATGTACCATACGGCGCAGCGTTACAACACTGAGGAGTGGCTTAGAGGTATACATGACATCAGCAGTGGGGTGTGCCACCGTAGCTGTAAGCACATTGGAGCAATGCAAATCCGGCCTGGCCATTGCTAAGCAAAGCCGCAAGGGAGGTAGGTATAGCATTGTTTAGCTGAGAGCACATATGGTGCCCGAAAGCGCATGTGTACGGGGAGGAAAACGTGCCTGAAACCTGGTAAGCGGAAGCACGCGCCACGCACGATAGCTCAAACAGGAAGGTCAGGGGAAGAAAATAAGGAAATGCCGCAGTAGGGTAATTGGAGTACAACTGAGCAATTAACACCTATTAACTCACAGCAGGCAATCGACGGCAGCTGACAAGTCTGCTTGCAGAAACCTGCAAAATAGGATAGGGGAGGTGTCGGATTGCAAAGAAAAGAGAACTGTCATAGCAGAGCAAAGCAAACCTGCAGTAGACCAGCCATAGAACACATTACGCAAGATAAGCCAGGTGTAGGAAAGTACAAATGAAAGCAGGCTGCTGGATGCATGCCAGAAAATGGGAGGTGAAACGTTAAGAAATGTAAAGGGAAGGGCAAGAGGTAATCCACGGCAACCAAATGTAATTCAACGCCAAAGGCACCACAATAGTAGTTCCTGTCATAAAACACATAAGATACCCTGTAGCTATGATCATACATACACACCCTATGACATCATCGGTGTTCACAGCACAAAAGTATAAAGCGTGAAAGCACCACACACACACCTGTGTATTCCCAAACACTGCACCATAGGTGTAAACATACTGCAAACTTTTACAATGTACATGTTGGGAGCTGCCATAGCTGTGATTCATCACCATGTGTTAGAGACTGACGGTGCTGTGGAGGATAATGCTGACAACCACCGCAGGCCCCGGAGCTGGAAAAGAGTGTTCAGACCAAGGGTAACCTACCAGGGGCTACATGATCTGGAGATAGTAGAGTGTTACAGCATGGACAGGGACATCTTACAGCAAATAGTTGAGCTGTGCCGGCCACGCCTGAGATCCAGAAACAACAGAGGGGAACCAATCCCAGTGGACATGAAGGTATGTGTAAGCTTGTGTATACTAGCCACAGGTAACTTTCAAAGGCCAACTGGAAATATAATGGGGATCTCACAGGCATCAGCATTCAGGGTACTACACCAGTTCCTGGATGCCATGTTACCACATGCCAATGAGCATATATACTTCCCCCAAACTCAGGAGGAGTTGGCCAGCAATATGCGTCTCTTCCACCATGTGGTACACTACCCGGAGGTACTGGTTGTGATAGACTGCATGCACATACATATCAAGTCACCACTCGGTGGGCATGGTAGGTGCTACATAAACCGCAAGTGATACCACTCCATCAACTGCCAGGTCATGTGCAATGCCCAGGGCATTATCATGGATGTGTGTGCTGGCAGCCCTGGAAGCTACCATGACTCCCACATCTAGCATGCCTCACAGCTGTATCAGGTATTTGTCAGGGGGGACATCTCACATGGCCACCTTGTGAGGGATGCTGGCTAGGCACTGGAGCCGTGGATGGTGACTCCCATCAGAAATGCACACACACCCATGCAAGAATGCCAAAATGAAGCACACGCACAAACGAGAATAATCATAGAGCATGTGTTCAGGATGCTGAAATCATGGTTCCATTGCTTGGACATATATGGTGAAGCCTTGCAGTACTCTCCAAGCATGTGTGTCCACATCCTCATAGTATGTGCCATGCTACATAATATGATCCTGCTGAAACAGCTGCAGCAGGGACAAAATGGTGAAGGCCCTCACAGCCCACCGCAATTGCCAAGGCCATCACAGGCACAGAGGGATTCAGACCACGAACACCCTGTGCCAGCCCCAGTAGGCAGACGGAGGCGTGCCCAATATGCCTATGCCTTGGGAAAGAGGGAACGTATAGCACATACTCTGACAGTGTAGGCCTCTATGGAGTGACACACCTCTCCACCTGCACACACAGTAAAATGGATGGCACACACACACAACCACCTGTAAATTGTAATGTATAGGTGGCCTACTGTGTGAATCCTACATAGGCAGCCCTCAACCATTGTACACACAACAGCTATTGGAACAAGGAATGTCAACACCTGAACAGTACACGCACTTATCAGCATATGTTGGTACTGTGTGTATAGGTTCCTAGGTACATCGGTAGGTACACGCCCGATTGTCAGAGGCCATTCATCAATCAAGGCAAACAGTGTCTGCTGTTGTCACCACATCGAGTAACCAACTGTCGCTCAGTGGAGCAGAGCCAATTGTGGGATCCATATGCGTAATCACTGTTCCCCACACACTCTGCATGGATTCCTTGGTGCATTAATGAGGGTCTTCATATAATGTAATCATGGATGTAGTGGCGAAGCATGGGGTGTACCCATGACAGGTATCTGTCACCCCAGCATGCTCCATCTACGGTTGTGTGAAGGTGTAGCACATTATAGTGTGTGGCTCACTGTGACATACATACCCAATGCTGGAGCACATCTATTAAACATCACTTGGACATACCATTAATAGGTCCCATCCATATGTAAACTAACTGAGTTATCCATTTGATCGCAGTATGGAGTAACAGCCATAGTATAGTCCACATACAAAACACCATAACACGTGTACAAATCCCAGATGCCCAAGTGGTAAATGCAGTGACTGTTGTGCATGTTCCCGGTCCCATGTCCTGCAAGGGATGTAACGTAATCCCGAAGGCATGAATAATGCATGTTGGATGCAGGTCATCAGATCATGTTTAGCACATGTTAGCGGGAATATGTGTTGCCCGGTTCTGATAAGCGTAGTTTAAATATGACTATACGGATATGCACGAAACAGGGCTAAGCTTCTCTGAATATCGTGCAGATCATGGTCAGTGATGTCCAGAACAGGTGAAACCAGCATTATTCGCCCCTGTACTAATAGTGCCTGCTCTGAAGGCTAAAATGACCACTGCCAGGAGTAGAACACACAATCATGTGCACAATCACCTAACACTAAGCTACCCAAGATGTACCAATGGCAGGTGTGTAATGTGACAGGTTCAAACACAAACATGCGGAGTCCAGGTAACAGTATACACCGACATGTACACAATGAAAGGTGTATTCTGCCTGTCACTCTCCCTGTTATATATATATATATATATATATATATATATATATATATATATATATATATACACATAATAGAGATAGAAAGGGTGATAGAGAGATATATGTTGATATATATGGATTCACCTATATCTGCAAATATGTAGATAGGTCAACGACATGTACACAAACATGGAGGTACAAATAAATAGGGTACTGCCAACTATGGAATGTGTCACATACCGACACACATAATCACGAGGCTGAAAGACCGAAAGAACACAGTATCGGAACACTAGAACCGCGTGTAATATTATCATGATATTAAGGGACATTTAGTTATCGCTGTCAGTGTTGCAGTCCACGTAGGTACTGTGTTCAACTGTGTTTGTGATTGCTGTAGTCTGTGTATGTGTGTGTTGAGGGTGCCATGTGCATTTCCGTGGGACTGTAATGTGTGTGTGTGTGTTTGCATCGTGTGTCTGTTAGTGCTAACTCGGAGGTAGATCATTACAGTAGGTGTGGTTATAGCTGGCCATAGGCATACGGTTACCACCTGTCCCACTTTAAGTGGGACAGCCCCTCCCTGGGCAGTTGTGTCCTGACAAAAAATATTGAAAAGGGCAAATGTCCGAGATTGTAGGACATAATTATGTCCCATATATTATGTAATAGTTGCATTAAATAGTTATGCCTGTATCTAAAAAACATAAATGTTACATGAAACATGATAAGTAGCTAAAGTGCTACAAGAATAAGTATGTATTCAGGATAAAAGTATGTGCTAACCTGTGTACTGACCATGGGTATCTATCGGCCTGTAAACACCGATGTGTGTCCTGCAAATGTCCCACTATGGCCATTTGAAAAGGAGGCAACCCATGCCAAAGAGGCTCAGTTGCCAACACAACTGCAATGAGTGCAAATATCTGTGACAGAAATACACGGGACAGCTGTCATTTAGTAACATTCCTTTACATATCGCTGTATTTCCAGAGGTATGGAAGTATCAACCTCACCTGCATACTATATAGAAACCAATTAACAACGGCCCAATGTATAAGCCCATAACAACCATAGTTTCAGTCTACTAACTGATAGGTCTTCAATTAGGGAAGGAGCCCACACATATATGGAATAAGTAGAAATGCAGTCCCCACAAACCTGTATATGCTATGTACACCCACCTACATCTCCCACACATGAAACAATAGCAGTACAGACTGTAATAACATCACAAACATCCACTCACTCAATTACATCTGCAGAAGCGTTAACATACCTTGTGAGAGACACATTTGTAAAGGTGCCATGTGAAATCGTAGCTGTTGTATAATGGAACAGACGGCAATGTTACAGGTTTTGTTTGCAATAGTCCCTTATCAGACGGTTGAGATGACAGGTACACTCACATGTAGAACCACATACTCTAGCCATCACACACAATCCACGGGGGACATGAATCCAAAATATCCATGTCTCTACAAATAGCAGTTGCAATTCCACACAACAAAACACATACAGGCCGTCTCCCCGAAGGTAGGGCAAAAGGGCAATGTCCAAGTGGAGAATTCAATTATACCCCACTGTTGCTGCATAATTGGTGAATGGAGTAGCTGCACAGCTGATCTGCATGTAATAATTTACTCAGGAACACCAATTGGCGGCAGGAAACCACATGTTACAGGTATTGACGTATATAAGGATGACTTGCCAGACATTCAAACCGTATGCTCATACCATAGAACCATTTAAACAGTAAAGGTGTAAGAGAGATACTTACGAAAGTTCAGAACGCTAACAAGGTATGTAGAACACTCTGTATGCTAGTGTATGTATAGCCTGTTTTGTATTAATTAAAAGCGTCCACAATGCATAAAGTGGGAAAAGGTATTATGTAGTGATGTCTTGCTGAGCATAGTAATGCTTGTAGAAATTGTGTGTCCTGCTGTGGGCCACAAGGTAAACATCACAGACACCACAAGGGATGCTACATGAGGGCTTTAAACAGGCCAATTCCACACCACCCGCCGTCAGTGGTAGGGTATGTCCAACAAGTACGTGCCATAGCAGGGGATAGTATATGTTGATATACTGTCACAGTAGGCATGTGCATGGACATATAACAACAATAACATGCCTAAGGTGGTCCTGCTGTGCAAGTATGCTTTGCATTATGGGATAATAATATGTAAAATATGTGTAATGTACAGTATTGTAGGTAGATATGTCAGATATTCTACACAGCATAACAGTTAATCATGCAAACAAAAGGTATTGTCTATTGGCATGTACAATACACAATAACAGGATACATATGGCTTGTAGTCATGGGACACTGTAACAGCATGATAGCTAATCGAAATGGAAGAGCTACTCAATTAACCATGCACAAAGGACATGTAATCCCTTCACAGGTTCATAGTGAGGTACTATGCTGTCTGGCAAGTCTATGTGTAAGCCCAAATACAATGTTTACACTGGCATCACCTCTCTAGGGTAGTGTCCTGTCTGTGAACAGCAGAGCCATGTGCTACCTGCACTTCTGCACAGTACAGCCACTGCAGTGATCCCTGGCGTACATGTGTGTCTCCCATCCACCAAGTGAGGTATCTCATAAACAGTGCTACTGAGTGTCCCTGCTTGATGTACAGAGGAATCATATTCCAAAGCATGGGGTGTTGTACCCTTGAATGTGTGTATACATCAGGAGTTTAGAGGTACAATGGGTGCCTTTGTTCCAGCTACAAACCCAGTACAGATAAGGGTGGCCACGTAGAAGGATATCCATGCCACATTGGCAATATGGTTATCAAAGGAGTGGGTGCTACATACGTGTGTACTAAGATCCCGTATAATGTCACATGTATGTAGGGGACTACCACCTATGTGATAGTCAGTGGGTGATTGGTGCAATGCAAAGGGGATGTTCATGCACCATGTGTCATGCAGCATGAGGTCATGTTATCGACATCAGGTATCCATCACAGTGGCACCCTTATGGAGGGAGTCTGTATCAGCTGGTGGATCAATCATGGTGCCTTATATGCAGTTGTCTGGAAACCTAGTCAGGGAAAGTCCCTCTGTGCTAGCCTGTACCTCAGGGAAGCATATACCGAACATGAGGGGCCCTATGACTGAGGACTATGGTATGCCAAGTGTAACTGAAATACAGTAGGTACTATGGAATCCTACCCTCATTGTGTGGGTCCTGTCCATGACCCACTTTGCATAACATCCTGAGACGTGGGGGGCGATGTGCAGGTGGATGTGTATGTTGTCAGTACCAGAATGGAGAACGGTGCTGAAAGCCAATGAGAGGACAATGTAGGTTGTGTGGACCCCCTTACCTTCATCAACTACCCTGGTAACTGTATCAAAGGAGTCCACCAGGTGTAGGAGTGATGGTCTGGCCGTAACAAGTCCAACCTGGGTGGCATCAAAGGTCTGGAGCCCACCAATGTCTCTGTGAATGACTTCCATGATGATGTGCCCCATAGCCTGGCAGAGCACTCCAGTCAGGCGTATAGGGCAATAGTCCCTCTGGTTCATTGTGGCGCCACCTGTGTGGAGTGTGATAACTGTTGCTGTGTGCCATTCAGGGGCCACAATATCTGATACAAGGCTATTAGTGAATCTGGTGGCCAAGTGGGGAGACATGTCGTTCTGAGGTTTGTGTAAATCACAGCCTGGGATGTTGGATGGTCACATGGAGTCTGTGTTCCAGGCCTTAGAAAGTGCAGGTTGGAACTCTGTAGTTGTGACCACAGGACCCCGCAATGTTCCTGCATGGATTATGGCCCTGTAGGGAGTGAGGGAGTGTTAGCCTTGAACCCATCCACCAGGATGTTGCCAACATCACTCGGTTCTGTAATATTCCTGAGTAACCATCGTATGTCAGAGCACATGTGGGTATTGCCACTGACTACTGGCATACCTCCATAATGCTTTGTGGTACACCCTGGAATGTGTCACAGTAATGTTTACATAGCTAGGTTTGGAGGATGTGATAAGGGATCCTGGAGCTCTACTGAGGCTGACTAGTGAGCTACCCCACCCATGGGATTGTACTCCACTTTGTAACATCCTCCACCTTTTGTTGTACATTATGTCCATGGAACTGGACCCCAGAGTGGTGTCCGTTATCTGGTGGGTACCATCATAGCTCTGTTTGGAATAACATGATCCATGCAGTCGTGTAAGTGCTAATGAAGTGCACTGGGGTATGTTTCAGAGTTTGATTATGCATTGTCCATCTGCACGGGTGTCATGACGTTTACTACTGCTGTCATAAGACGTCTGTAGTAGGCGTTGTACTAATCTTGTTCTATGTATGCCGTGAAGGGTGTGGTGCTGGGATGTGGATAACTAGGGTGATTATTATATGTTCGGAAACTACCAATGAGGGGATAACCACTGGTGTGGAACACCAGTGACATGTTGGTAATGTCCATGTCTAGGATATTATTGGTCTTGGTGGTGGTGTGTATGGGTTGATCCAGCCGAGTGGAGGTTATGAATCCTGGACAGCATTGGCCTAATGTGTCGGTACATGAGTATCTATCCCAGTTAAGTGCGGGGTAGTGTCAGTCACACATCAGTAGTACCTGTTTGAACCATACTGTCCAGTACACCAAGAAATGAGGGCCGGTAACCATGGGGTATGTTGTTGAATCCGTAGCATGTTACAATGTGCATAGCAGTTCTGGCCACAGTTAGTTGCACATGGATCACCTCTGATGCAATGTGCTAAGTAACCAGACAGGAGGTGTGTATAACATAGTGAAATATGGACACACCTCAGCCATGGGTGTTCCGGTCCAGCTTACATGACTGAAAGGTGTGGTCTGCGTATAACCTGTCAGTGCAGGTGTGCTCTGCGGAGCCTAGAGGCAGGTCCCAGTCACTGCAGAGATATTGAAGTGGTCCATAATAAGGAGTGCCGTGCCTGCGTGCGTCAGAGATGATGTCAAGCATTGAGTCACATGACCCCATGTTTTGCTTGCCTGTTCCCGTTCTGGTGGTGATTGTTATTGGAAACTGTGCAAGACAGGCAATATAGGAGCAGCAAGAGCCTTATATGCTTTCTAGCCCAACGGTTCCTGGAGTTCATAAATTCAAATGCCATGGAACAGCTAGTCACTGTTCCCACGAGAGGAGAAAATATACTAGATCTCATTGTCACAAACATGGGACAAAATGCTCCACACCGGAAGTATATCCCTCATTGGTGAGATCTGATCATAAACTAATCTCACTGGAAATCCACATCCCGCCCCCACCCCAAACAAAAAAGACCATAGTGAAGAACTTCTCTAAAGCAAACTTCACACTACTCAAGACTGGTGTGGTATCCTTCAGGGCCCTGAGCCAGAGGAAACCACAACCCAAGCTGCGGAAGCCCTTACAAATGCCTTCTATGAACACCTCCAGGACTGCATGGATCAGGCAATCCCAAATAAAACCAAGACTCTTTCCACAAAGGGCAAACATCCAGTCTGGTGGACCCCAGCCATTAACAAACTTTACAATAAGAGGAGAAAGCTATTACATGACAGAACAAAATCCATAAAGGAAGTCACCCTGATCATTATTAGTAAAAATTACGAGCACTCATAAAATCAACTAAGGCCAATTTTGAGAGAAAAATTGCCATGGATTCAAGGACAATCATAAGGTCTTTTTCAGCTATGTTAGGAACCTGGGTGGAAACTCCCAGACATGCTCAGAATTAGTCCAAAATGATACAAAAATCACTGAACCCACAGACATTCCCAACATACTAGCAGACAGGTTCAGTGCAAACTTCACCCCCTCCCCTAAAGGAGAGATAACTATCCCAGCCGAGTGTAGCCTCCCGGACATCTCAAATGCAGGTGAAAGCTGCTCTCTCTAAAGCTAAAACACAGCATCAATGGGACGGATGGTGTCCCGGCTGTGTGCTACACGAGCTAAATGAGGAATTAACCCGCACATAAGGCAGCTGTTTAATCTCAGCCTTACCACAGGATCGTGCCCAAGGAGTGGCGTCGGCAACTGTGGTCCCACTCCACAAAGGCGGCGCCTACGGACCCTGGTAATTACCGCCCCATAAGCTTAACAAGTCTAGTCTGCAAAGCTATGGAGAGGATCATAATGGAGCTCATAAACAAAGATATAGGGACTTGCAGACATTGGACCCGACCCAGTTTGGCTTTGTCAAGGGAAGATCATGCCTTTTGAACTTGGTCGACTTCTTGAAACAGTCACCAAGGCCATTGATGAGGAAAGGCAGTCCATACAGCCTACCTTGACCTTGCAAAGGCTTTCGACACAATACCCCACTCGGTATTGTAGAAAAACTACCAGCTTAAATGTAAACCCATATGTCACATGATGGGTTCCATTCTGGCTTAAGGACACAACCCACAGGCTTAGAGTTCCTGGCTGTGTCAGACTCCAAGCCGGTCACAAGTGGTGTCCCACAGGGCTCGGTCCTGGCCCCTATTGTTTGGCATCTACTTCTCAGAAGTACAGGCCAGCATGGGAGGACTTTGGCTGACAAAGTTAGCAGATGACTGCAAACTGGGCGCCATAGTGGAAAGTGCATCGGACACTGATATCGTTCAGAAGGGACTCACGGAAACAGATAGCTGGTGCCAGAGCCATGGCCTGAAGTTAAACGTCAAAAATGTATAGTCATACCCTTCGGGAAAACAAGGTAACCCCAAGCTACCATATAGGTGGCAATTTACTAAGCACAGAAGAGGTTATCAGGGACCTGGGGACCCAGGTTGACAGTGGCCTTTCTTTTGACACTCACATTGCTAAAGTGGTTAGAAAGACCTTCTACATTGCCCACCTGATCATGAAGGGATTCACATCCAGATCTAGTGAGGTCATTGTTCCCTGTACTCTTCACTTATCAGACCAATGATCGAGTACAATGCCCCATTAGGATGTATCTCACCCGACATCTGCAGCAATTGGAGAGACCCCAAAGTTCCTCACCAAAAGGATAAAGGCACTCCAAAATCTGTCATATGCTGCCAGATTGAAGAAACTCCAGCTCTACTCAGTCGCATACCGTCTGCTCAGAGGTGACATGTGCCTGACATACAAGGCCATGTCCAACCCGGAATTAATGGACATGCTCCACCTCAAAAAATCCAAATCCACCAAAACCACTAGAGCAAGCGACTTAAACCTTAGCAAGGATATAAATAGGACATGCTGGAGGGATAGATTTATCACTCAGAGACTCGCTATGCTGTGGAATAAAATCCCGGTCCATGTGAGGCAGAGCACCTCGCTGACTCTGTTCAAGAGAAATCTAGACCTGTGGATGGGAGATCGTAGGTTTACCCCGGGAATCATCTCTGTGTCACTGCTGGACAGAGGCACAACAAACTAATGGGCACAGTATTTTTTCATATAAGGGGTGGCGTAAGCCACAAAAATTTGGGCTAGGCTTATAAATGCCTTAGGGCAGATAGCCTAGTATAAACCTATGAACCTATGAACCTATGAACCTATGTTATCTGTACTCCCAGGGCTGACAGGTGCAGGTCATCTGTGCCAAAGCATCGTGTTTTGTAGACCATGTCATTCAAAGCAGACAGATACCGGATGCCTGTGGAATGACAGCAGAAGCATAGGCAACTGTTGAAGTGAAACAGTCAGTTGTTGTACAGTGGTATCTAGTCTGGATGAATGCAGAATGCTCCCCAGGGCTTGGCCGACACCTTCTGGGCTACAAGACCAGAGAGCTATTGCATGTCCCTGCACATGTAGTCTGGGAAGTTACATCTCAGGGCAGTCACACTAACATGGAGAATGACAGTCAAATTGTACCTGGTGAGGTGTGGCATGGGTGCATAGGTTATGTTGCAGAACCAGTTACCCGACAGCTAGATGTAAGCGACTATCGCCTTGTGTAGCCTGCTGAGTGGGACATCAGTGTGACCGCCTACAGAGTCGCCTATGACTGGTGTGTTGGGTATGTTATAACACCCTATTGGCTATAGTTGATGGGCACACATGAGTCTGTGGGCTATAAGTAATTGTTGTTGTGTTTGGTGATGGGGGCTGCCTCCGGTGCCTACACAGAGTATGGAGAGGTTCTGCAAATGTCGTACTCATACTATGTGTGGCCTGTGGTGGTGGAGATCTTGTGAGACTATGTGATGAGTGGGGTGTGTTACAAATGTTACATGTCCCCACATGAATGTCAGGTACAGTCTGGGTTGGTGAGAGCATTACCCCCAGCATGGCTACATATGTGCATCTCCCACAGGCTGTAGTGTCGTATGTTGGGAGGTAAGCATTGACTGTGTACATGAGACAATTGCTCTATTGCCACATGTTCACCATATTCATCATATAGACAGGCAATAGCAATGGTACGTGACAGTTGGACATGCCTGTATATTCAACCATGTCTCACGGGATATGTGAGTTACGTGTGTACAACAGCTGTTGTACTGTAAGCAAGCTGGAAATGTAAGGACAGACAGTGTACTTGCAAGAAATTAGTTGGAATGGGTGCTATAGTAATTAGTAGCTCATGAAGTGCTCACAGGTTCTGAACAAGTGCTGAGCATGAATATGCAATACAGATAGGGTGTTGGATAATATTAACCCACTGCAACCCACAAGTGGAGAAGACAGTCATAATTGGAGGCATTGCACTATTACCATGCTGAGTATGGTCTGCAAGTCTATGAACCTTTATCAGCGTAGCTGTTAGCAGTACAGAAGTAGATGAAAGTACGGATGATTTCACACTGCATAGCATACCTGTGACAGGTCATAGGACATCATCACCCATACCATGTTCCAGCTACACTGAGTATACTAGATGTACCTTTGTATGTCACAGGAGTGTTCTACCAGTGGCCTGTTGACAGAATCAACACTACAAAAGGTGCCAGAGTGACATGTGCATATCACACCAGTGGCAGCTACAGTAAAACAGGGTTAATGTTTTATACTCCCACCAATTGTAGCATGTACCACACAGACAAATGGGAGGCATCTGTGTATGTAAGGATGTGAATGGCCATGACCTAGGAGCAATAGCTGTCTCAGTGTTGTGGACAACATACAGAATGGGCTTTGTGGGTGAGGTGTGTGACATATGTGCCCAATCTGACAGCTGATAATAGCATTGTCACCGCTAGGTGAATAGCCCTGTACCCATTAACTACCACCTAGGCAGTGGTCAACATTATGGACACTGTGTAAGGGATGGTGCTGTGCAGTTCACCTCCATGAGTTGGTGATGTCTCCAGGCCTATTAGGTAGTCATACGAGGCACCCATGTCATGACAGGGTGCCATCCATGAGCATGGTGATCATTGGACAGGCATACTCAGCACTCGGGTGACCAATATCAGATCACATATCACCTTTAAGGGGTATTGGCCATGCGTGGATGGGCGATACCAGCCTTCACAATCCTCACCTCCACTATGCAGCATGCTGGCTACCTTGCATAAAGACGTGCTACACTGTGATGTTGGACATGCTACATGTACATATCCTGATTTGAAATACATACGTCATGGACAGCCACCGTCCTACTACAAGGATTGCTACATGCTGGACAGATCTTTGTGCCATACATGTTACATACTCCCGCCATACCATGCAACCCTGTCCATCAAAGCTGCACATGTCACCTCTGTCATACATGGTGTGATGACCACATGGTAGATGTATTATTAACTGTCTGGATCAGTAATGTGGCACTGATGCACCTCACGGTGGCAAAATGGCTGTCGGATACAGCTAGGAAACCTTGCCCGTACATGCTATAGTTGATAACCATCCCTGCGAATGACGTCTGGCTAGTCATTGTCCCATGTCTATCACATGTGCAACACAGGCGATCCGTGGCAGGATGTTGAACTGCTGTACAGTGCCATGTAGATGTATATGGCAAAACACATGCATGTAAAGGTTCAGTGCGTATGTGTGCATTGTCACTGCTCATGTCCATTAAGGCAGTGTATGTGTTGATATGTGACATATACACAGCATCAAGGTCAACAGCATCACTGCGGACACATCCAGGCATGTGCTGATAGGTAAGAACACCAGTACAGGTAAACAGACATGCCCACATCAAGACAGTATTCACATGGAGTATGAACAATGTAATGAGGTGACACACATATATGGTGATGATATCCAATGCATAACGGGTGTTACATGTGTGACACAAACATGTCAGTCATGTCAGTGCCATGATGATTTGCAAAGATAACTGTGCAGATATACTAGATTTAATACAAATGTATGTGCAGCTGTATCTCTGTACATCTCTGTGATACTGTGACCTGTCACCATCATTATGTCTTCCAGATAATGCCTCGTTCATGCCTGCCAGTGTACAGCCACCAGGAGGATGATGTCCTCATCCCGTACCTCCATGAGAACTATAAGGTGTTGTTCAGTCATGTGCCACAGCATGCCCAGCAGCATGACGACCTGTGGCAGGACCTTCGCAGGAGGGTTAATGATGTGGGTGGCCATAACCACACCTACCAGCAGGTGCACAGACACTGCATGGACTTGATACGTCATGTGAAACAGTGTGCCACTGCAATCGCCAGGGAACAAGGTGGAACAGGTGGTGGGCCACCAACCCAACCCCCACTCCCACTCCCACACACCGAAGAGCTACTGGCCAGCCTGGGGACACCCTCAGAACAGCATCCACAAACACTAGCTGCCATCGTGGAGGTGGATGTCTCCCAACCAATGAGCCTGGAGTTGCCTGGTAAGTCACTACTGCACATATGACTATTATATCCCATTTAGTTGCATGTGTCACTGTACAATATGTAATGTAACATCATATGCAAGGTATGTTTACATGCATGCTGCATACTACAGTATGCTACCCTGTGTATGCACACATGTGCATACTATATGCTATTGTACAGGCAAATGTGTTAACATGCACATTGCACCCTGTGGCTGTCATACAGTCATGGATAATGTTCAAACTGCTGTGTCACCCCTATACAGGTACCTCTGGCATGCTGCACAGACATCAGTCCGTTGCAGGTGAGACTGTCATCAGTATCAGGCATGTTAATGCATATATCTATTTGCCATGTGGCCAGTTAACACATGATGTATGGTCCAGTCACGATATACAGGTCGCATCTCCCATCATTCACACTGGCTACCCATGTGCAATATATACAAACTAAATGAAACACCGACATGAAACCACAGTATCTGTCATTGCTACATGTGTGGACAGCTGTGCATACAACAGTGGAGGTGTTGTTCAATGTAGGCATATGTACTATACATTGGAACAACACATGTGTGGTACGCAAAGAGTACCTCACAGTGAGCTGGGATATGGGCAGCCCACAGGAGTCACCATTGTGTTATATGCCCCTGCAATGGGTGCACACATTGTGATGTGCCATCTGACATGTCCCAGACATGTAGTGTTCTGGCTGCAATATTGTCACACTATCCCATAATACATACCCCACATACCAAACATACAACCCGTTGTCTGCATAGCCCTGTGGACGGTGATATATCTGACATCTATGGGTGTATGTCATATGGGACTACACAGACATGTGAGATAGACGGTCATCACAAACATTTGGCCAACACATGTTTACACATTGCCATGGAGGATGGCCAGAGACATGTAGCCACACAGTAGATGTGATGTGTATACACCCTGTTACACATTGTCCACACATGGTCCAACTATAGCATTAGTTGACTGATTATACAGTTGATGTGGTACACTGGACATCCTAAAAGCCTGTGCACAGCTAGTGGAGGTGTCACGTAAGTCGACCATATAAGATGTGTTGAACATCACGACTGTGTCATAGCATGACAGTAGTCACCTGTACAGCTTCCACAGACATTGACACCACATCAGGCCACAGATACCGTGCATTTCCCTTGCTGCTGTAGGACATTACTGTCAGCCGTGCACTTCGTGTGTGTGGTACATCAATGTCATGTGGGACATGGTGTATTGACAAGTCTGCCATGTGTGGACATGGTTGCCAGGCAGCTAAGACTCTGTAGTAGTTGTGCAGGGGTGTCATCCTTAGGTCTTCCAGTGACCTGTCACATGATACAGCATGGTTTGGTGTGTATACACATCAGCAACGTGGGTCACAATCCACAGTTATGTCATGTGTATACACGCAGTTATGGCTATGCAATGTGTGCATATTACACACTGTATAGCAATATAGATGCCTCATGATGCCATGCAATGGCACAGTGTCTGTACTTCACACTGTATAGCAATGTAGACACCTCACACTACCCTTCCATGCTCATGCACATTTGCTAAGCATGCATTCTATCTGTAGGGCATACAGACAACACTGCAATGTGATACCCATTACAATGCTCTACATGTGTCAGGACACCATTGTGTCCGACATGTATGCATGTCAATGCACACGTCAGCAGATTACATGTCAAGGTCACTTCAGCCATGTGTACTGTTAACCTGTGCTGGTCCACATGGTGTATCACAGGGATGCATGCTTACTACCATAATTGTGTGAACTGCATGGCTACTGATATGACACCTGCTTGCAGTTGTGTGCAACCCAGAGAGGTATGCTAACTACCACTATTAATGTCTGAGCTGCATACCTTCTGCTGTATCACATGCATGCTGCATGCCGTCTGTCAAATCACATGCATGGTGTGTGTGTGTGTGTGTGTGTGTGTGTGTGTGTGTGTGTGTGTGTGTGTGTGTGTGTGTGTGTGTGTGTGTGTGTGTGTGTGTGTGTGTGTGTGTGTGTGTGTGTGTGTGTGTGTATTGTAATGTAGAGTCTTTCTTTGCATTCACAGGTGATGTAGGTGCATTACCCTCCTGTGGTCCGTCTGATCTTAGTGTCCCCACAGATACTAGCAGTGATGAACATATGCATGAGGTACAGGCAGGGTTGTCAGGGGCTGAATCTGTGCCACTGGTTGCCATCCCAGCTATGTCCCCCTCTTCCCCGCACACAGTTCTCATGCCAACACATACCCCATCACCAGTGGCCATAGAGGAAGAACAGTCAGCGTGTGTTAGCTTGGAACAGGAACATGTGGTGGCTACAGAAGGTGTGTCTCCACACCATGGTGTCAGTGCAATGACTGCAGATGTGCCACACAGGCATGTGGCCAGTGCTGCTCATAGGAGGACCTCTGGCAGACATGCACCTGCAGGACAGAGCGCAGCAGCTGGTGTCACCAGACGCATGTTCCAGACTGTAATGGCGGCACAGGCACGTGCTGAACGGCAGAACAGAGAAGGGCAGAGGCTTCAGAGGGTTGCCATCTGTACTCTAAATGACAACATCCAGGCATTGGCAAATGCTCAACAGCAGATTGCTGATGTTCTGGACAGGCGATTGCGTGACATGGTCAGAATCTTTGACCGTGGCATGGCAATCCGTGAGTGTGAGCTGTCTGTGCTGGAATAGCTGGTAGGACTGAGGTGTAGGCCATGTGGACGTAGGCCAGCTACACCACCTAGTGCAGGTCAACGTGAACGAGCCACCTCACATGCCCGCTCCCATAGTGCCGGTAGCAGTACCAGTGCAGCTGGTGCTGCGCTGTCCACACCAGGACACAGCAGGCCATGTGGATGTTGCCGTGGATGTTCCCAGTGGGGACACAGTTCCAGTGGACATGTGTCATTGGACAGTAGCTAATCTGTACCTCCGCCTGGTAGTGCCCATGCAATCCCTGGCAGGCACAGGTCACGTGGCCGGACACAGTGAACTGTGCATCCTGGTCTGTACAATCTGGAGCTGTCAATAATACCCCTGTGTAGGCCTGGCAAAAGACAGAACTGTGTGCAATCATAAACGCACACAGCAAAAACATCTGTAGGGCACCGCAACACCCACATGCATAATGACCACACATGTCCAATCAGATCACCGGCCCTTACCCACACACATGATGTCATCCATTGGTGCAGCCTATGCCCCTGGCAACATTATCACCCTGTGCATATGATGATGCCTGTGCCGCATCCCTGTCATCCACACCATCGGTGCAGGGACATGCTCAAATGGTCTGATGCACAGGGTGAACAGAATAGTGAGAGAAGTGTATATTACATTAGTTGTGTACTGTTGACATGCACCAGACATACCATGTAGTACAGGTTTATAATGCATTGTTATATGTTCACAGTATGTGTCTTGGTAACAACAGTAACAGCATGTTGGTAATGATGCCCTGGTTCCCTCCTTATGGTCTACTTGCATGTGCCAGCAAGTAGCAGTGTTTGTAGTTTCCTATGTTTAAATGTGGAGTACTCACAGGCATGTATGTCAATACCAGCATGCTATACGCAGCCTTAACCTGACTGTTAGAAAGGCTACCATACTACAGACATCCACACATCTACTGATCCAGAAGCATGTGGGCTGTTTAATAGGTTACAATGGCTAGAGACGTGACATCGCTACCAGGTCACATCACAGGTATGTTGACATGGTGCGGGGGGTTTACACAGTGGTCTGGCTGATGATAACGTTAGAGGCCACTTGATAGCATGAGGCCTCACTGTGTAGCAGTAATACCCTGTCACATTACAGGATGAGAACACACATAGACATACACAGAAACACACAGTAACATGCCCACACTCACGGGGTCAACAACACTATAACTCACATTCGATAGTATTGAGGTGAGGACCCCTGCCTATGTGGTAATCACCTTCACAGTACTGTGCACCCACACAATGCGACACAGGGAATGAACATGTACAGGTAGCCAGTAAGGCTGAGACCGATGGCATCAACACGGTAGTAGACTGCATCACCATGAGGGGTTGAGGATCCTGTCTGTTCTGTACAGTAGCATACACCCTCACTCCATGCACCAGACAGCCATACATACACACACACACACACACACACACACACACACACACACACACACACACACACACACACACACACACACTGTGGAGTCCACAAATGTCATTCACATACGGATAGCTGACATGTGTGTGACACACACCACCCCTGCCTAAGTAATGCTTTTCTCACTGCAGTAGGTACAGACCTCTACAACAGTGTACAGGGGTGTGTAACAATTGGGATGTATTCCCCACCATATGTGGCGTATATGGTCACACAAGCAAACACACATGGCAGTACTGTCAATGATACACCTGCTATATGATGATACATCTGGCAGACATGCAGCAGCATTGGCCGCATTATTTGTACCAATGTTACCTTCAGCAATTGTGCTGCTATATGCACACGGGAGGATGTAAGTGTTACAGGTGTCACATGACTTACAGTCAGTAACACCTGACTGCTGTTTAGGTTTCATGTCTTCACCGTCAAGTAACAGTAACATAGTGTATTGTTTGCACATGTAATGGTAGGATGGCTTGTAACACACCTGTGAGCCATCCCCTGCAAACATCCATCTGCAAAGGTGGATCACCACTTTATGTACACACATCCATCCGTACCTGATGTACATCCTACCGTACTGTCAGTATTTCACCATATACAGGTGTCAATGATGGGGCTGCATTGCAACTGCATGTTGTAGTTAGGCACAGATGAATTACATGCATCAGCTACTGCACATGCATGGTAGCTGCATGCACACCACTACATGTACATGTGTGTTGGTCCTACATGCCTGTCATGTAGCCATGTTTGTATGCATTGCAGTTGGTGGACATATATGATGACATACATAACACATGGACTGTTGTATGATATGATGGATGTCATGGGTAACTAGTACAGAGGGAATGTTTCCTCGGTCAACATTGCTACCTCATGTACTGTTATCATTCAACAGCCATGGACCTACCTTCCATGTGCATGCGTGTGATTGCTGTAGCCACTTGTCTGCACGGAGGACAGAAAAAGCTATGCTATGTACATATGTGTTGTGTGTGTGTGTGTGTGTGTGTGTGTGTGTGTGTGTGTGTGTGTGTGTGTGTGTGGTCCATGCACATATCCACTGCAATTACATGTATGTCATATCCAAACATGTGTGTTCTTTGTTGTACAGCAACAGTCATCTGTCACAGCTGTGTAAGACCCAGGGCCCCTGTTATGTGTAGAGCCGACCTGGTTATGTACAGTGGTATCATTGCATTGCATAACACATGATGGAACCCTGTCAGTACATGTGTAGTCTGCACAGTTGCTGTAGACCTATGTACAGTCCACTGGTCATGAGTCACACGGTGTTGTGGTAATGTATGGATGTGTGTTGCTGGTCCAAGGACATGGTGATGTCTGAGGGCTACATAGTAGAATGCAACGTTTATCTCTGTGATCTGCACCTGAGACATCTGTGATGGCTCTTGAGTGTGTACTGGTCAGTACATGTGAGTGGCCTTCATGTACGTGGGGACAGTAACACCATACTGTGCCCTTCCGTGTTTAGAATCCATGTGCATGCAAGACAGCCCTTTGCAACTGCTAAGTGAGTGAGCATGCCCAGTACGCCGTTGTGTAGATGGACACACAGTACATTCTAAACTGTGCCCTTCCATGTTTAGAATCCGTGTGCATGCAAGACAGCCCTTTGCAACTGCTAAGTGAGTGAGCATGCCAAGTATGCCGTTGTGTAGATGGACACACAATACATTCCAAACTGTGCCCTTCCATGTTTAGAATCTGTGTGCATGCAAGATAGCCCTTCACTTCTACTAAGTGTGTGAGCATGCCCAGTACGCCATTGTGTAGATGGACACACAGTACATTCCAAATGGACATGTGATACTGTGTGAGCATGCCCAGTGACACCTTGTGTCAGTGATGTGCATCTGTGTATGGGCATGGCCACTGACATCCTGTATAGCGATGGTGGTCATTCAGGCAACAGATGTCCATACCCCACATCAGGATGGATGCCTACATTGAACACACTGGTTGACTGTCTTGAAGGGTGTACTGTCTGTGACGTGTCTAATATCCAAGTAGTGTTGTAATAGTGCTCCGTAGATAGGCAGTTGTCCCGCTCACACCACTGCTGTGTGTTTGTCTACGTCTACCTTGGGACAGTAATATGCTTTTAGACTGCTCACTCTCTATACATTCCCTATCGGCGTCTTTGCCTTTGTGGATGATGTCATCCACCAAGTATGCCTCTGGGAGTGCTGTGTTCCAGTAATCTTGGTAGCGTGTTCTGTTACTGCATAATGCTGTAGTGTTATAAGGTAGTTAGGTGTATGTTCGACTCCCAGCCCTGCCAAGTGTGTGTGTGTGTGTTTCCAGCTGCCTGAGGACAGAGTAATGCTTTTAGACGGCTCACTCCACATACATTCCCTGTTGGCGTCTTTCCCTTTGTGGATGATGTCATCCACCTAGAAGTATGCCTCTGGGAGTGCTGTGTTCCAATAATCTCGGTAGCGCATTCTGTAACTGCGCAATGCTGTAGTGTGATATGGTAGTTAGGCGTATGTTCAACTCCCAGCTCTGCCAAGTGTGTGTGTGTGTGTGTGTGTGTGTGTGTGTGTGTGTGTGTGTGTTTCCGGCTGCCTGGGGACAGATTAATGCTTTTAGACGTCTCACTCCACATACAGTCCCTCTCAGCGTCTTTGCCTTTGCAGTTGATGTCATCCACCTAGAAATATGCCTCTGGGAGTGTTTTATACCAGTAATCTCGATAGCACGTTCTGTAACTGCGTAATGCTGTAGTGTGATAAGATAGTTAGGTGTATGTTTGACTCCCAGCCCTGCCAAGTCTGTGTGTGTGTGTGTGTGTGTGTGTGTGTGTGTGTGTGTTTCCAGCTGCCTGGGGACAGAGTAATACTTTTAGATGTCTCACTCCACATACATTCCCTATTGGCGTCTTTGCCTTTGCAGATGATGTCATCCACCTAGAAGTATGCCTCTGGGAGGGCTGTGTTCCAATAATCTCGATAGTGCATTCTGTAACTGCGTAATGCTGTAGTGTGATAAAGTAGTTAGGTGTATGTTTGCCTCCCAGCCCTGCCAAGTGTGCGTGTGTGTGTGTGTGTGTGTGTGTGTGTGTGTGTGTGTGTGTTTCCGGCTGCCTGGGGACAGAGTAATGCTTTTAGACGTCTCACTCCACATACATTCCCTATCGGCGTCTTTGCCTTTGCGGATGATGTCATCCACCTAGATGTATGCCTGTGGGAGTGCAATGATGCTGGAACTCGGTAGCGCATTCTGTTACTGCATAATGCTGTAGTGTGGTAGACTAGACAGGTAGGTGCTCGATTCCAAGGCATGGCAGGTGTGTGTGTTTGGCAGTTATACCGTATGTGTTGGTATCTGTGGGTGGCTACCTGCGGGATGTGTTCAGTGTGTTTTGTTGCTGACCTATATAGTGTCCACAGCCCACATATTCTGCCAAGACACTGGGTTGTCAACACATACATTCGCCAATAGGTCTGGTGAGTAACTGTCAGCAGCCCTACTCTTACCCTTGATACGGTCTGACCCGTGTGACACAACATAACACACATGCCTTGATAGTAACAACACTACATGATGCAGGTGGCACATGTAGTTTCCTTTTCATTCCTGTCTAATGCATTGCTGTCATGTGGTCCACTATTGTGATATAAATATCATATCTACATATGTGTGCACATGTATATGTGTGTATGTATATATATATATATATATATATATATATATATATATATATATATATATATATATATATATATATATATATATATATATATATATATGTATACAAATAATATATATGATATATGTAGACGCAGAGGTGGACATAGATGTGAACATATATGTCTGGGGACATCAGCACTATTGAATGTTTGTGCCAGATGATCTGTACGTGATAACCTGGGATCTATGTATATCTGCCATGGCGTGGTGGTAATGCACATCATCTGTAGTGTGCAGGGCCACAGGTTGTAGTCGTGTAGACACAGGTTATTTTGTTGCTGGGAAGACCATGGGACATTGAATATGGTGATAGTAAGGCACCTGTTGCCAGTTGTGTATGAATCTGAGCGACACTGAGCAGTGGTTATTAATTTGGAGGTTCGGTATGGGTCATATAACTATTCATTAGAAGACTATACTATGCAGATGAGGTTGACTATAGTGTATCACATTTATCACTAGGGTGTGCTGCTGGTCCCTGGAGTGTATGTGTATAGTCAGCCAGGTGCAGGTCTCGAATATAGTTGACAGCATGGGAGGGGGGTCAGGCATACTGTACGTACATTGCAGTACTGTGCCTCGGGAGTGCTCCTGCCTTAGCACACCTAAGCTAGGGGTGTGTCTATACCTGCCTGGTGACATTGGAAGGGATGACAGCAGTGGTGGGCTAGTCAGGGTGTACAGGCTGCACAAACAGGTGTTGATCAGCACAATCAGCAGATGACATGGCCAGCCCGCACATGAACAGTACGTTAATGCGAGCAAGCAGCATACACACAGGTTTCGTCCGCACTCTACAGCACCGGTGTATACCTGCAAGGACATTTCATGACACAGTCCAATCAAATAACATGGGCTGCAGCAGGCAACATATACAAACATGTGCAGGAGGTTGGGGCAGTGAGGATGTGTATGCTGCTGAACAACCCTTACTGGGGTGACATAAGACTTTATAGACCGAGGGTGACTGACCAGGGGCTACATGGGCTGGGGATGTTGGAGCACTATGGGGTGGACAGAGACCTCCTACAGCAGCTTGTTGACCTGTGCCTGCCACATCAGACACATCAAACAGGCCGTGGGAAACACATCACAGTGGATACCATGGTATGTGTTGGCCTAGGTGTACTAGCCACAGGTACCTCACACAGCACAACTGGGGATATCATGGTATCTCACAGGCATCTGCATCCAGAGTATTGCACCAGTTCACAGACGCCATGTCAACACATGCTAGTGAGCACATACATGTCCTCAACACACGTGATTAGTAGACCAGTAATATGCATCTGTTCAACCACATGGATGACTACCCTGGGGTACTGGGTGCTATAGCCTGCACACACATACACATCGTAGCACCACCCGGTGAGTGGGGTAGGGCCTATAGTCACTGCAGGGGCATACCCTCCAACAGCTAAGCCATATGCGATGGCCAGGGCATGAGATGGAATGTGTGTGCTGTCTGCCCTGGAAGCTATGATGTGTCCGATATATGGCTTCTGACACAGCTGTAGCACACCATTGCCGATATGGACATCCCCTACAGTCTCCTAGTGGGGGATTCTGGGTAAACACTGGTGTTGTGGCTGATGACACCCATCAGCAATGCACACACACCTGAACACTCACACCATACTGAGGCGGATGCACAGGCAAGACACATACTTGTGCATGTGTTTGGGATGCTCAGTTCACAGTTTTGGTATCTGGACACATCCGTTGGAGCTCTGCAGTATTCACAAGCTACATGCATACAAGTTGTTATGGTATTTGCTATGCTACACAATCTTATCCTGCAGTAACAGTTGCAGCAGGAACAGCATGGCGCAGGGCCACACAGCCCAACACCACTGCCAAAGCCTGTACAGGCACAGTGTGACTTAGTGAAGGAACTACCTGAGCAGGGCACAGTCGGCGAAAGCCCATGCACAGTATGACCTGTCCTTGGCAAAGAGGCAACACAAGGCATATGCACTGACACAGTAGGTACCCACAGAGTTCCCCTCTCTGACCCGCACACAGTACAATGGATGCCAAATATGACAGTACCTGTGCTCGGCCATGTATAGGAGGTGCACTGTGTGCATCCAACATAGGCAGCACTCCAGCACCATCCTCAAGTCCGGAACACACCCAGGGTATGTCTATTGACCTAACAAGAGGCAGTTGTATTAGAATGTGTAGTTACCCATTGCTATGGTATGTATGTGAGCGGTGGCCAAATGTTAGGGCAACAGACAGTACACATCCATAGTGGCACCATGACCTCTGTAGCACATACAGGGGTCACAATGGTAGCCTGTAGTACACAGGGTGTCCTAACCCACTGCAGATTATGGGCTGACCAACATGTGTGTCCGTACAGCCCACACACGTTCCATGCAGCTGGACAGATGTGGACCAATACAGACAAATGATATACGATGGCCTATGGATATGCCCAATTAATGACCCCAACCCCCTAAGACACACACAGACGACAGTAGGCCATGCAGTTTGATGTAGGTTGTGTAAGCTAGGACGTCCAACACCACTGTGCTGGTAATTAAAGCTGGGAACTGACGTACCCTGGTATCCCTCCAACCAGCAATTTAGGTAGGTCCACATACTGACATGGAGTGCCTGGCATACCAGTACAGTAGTGGCAGATGTGTACAACTGTTGGCTGTGCCTCCCATCAAACCTACACAAGTGAGAGTCATGTGCACCACCCACGGTGCTGTGTAGGACTGTGGTTGTGGTTGGATGTCCCCCCACGCTATGCAGGCATGTAGCAACTGTCAATGCCACATGACCATTAGCTACCCTGCAGACACAGCATGACACCTGTCTGTGTAGAACGGAGGGGTCAGTAACACAGTACTAACTATCTGGACATGTGACACATGCGATACAGTTGATCATACTTGGCATGCTCATACACATGACGGTATGACGGTAATGTCGGTCGACAACATGTGTAACAGTCATACTGTGCATGCTCACACACTGAAACACAGGACGGCCAGGCATGCATACACCAGTGGTCCAGACATATCTGCCAGTACATTGCTATACTGTTGGAAGTCTGTGCTTCATGGTGTGTGTGTGGTCTATTGTCTGTACATATGCTATGGTCTATTGTTAATTCACATGAGCTATGTGCACAGGGTACTTCTACCATCACGTGTATAGGGCGGTTCTTTGTTTGCGGACATGCCAACGCCTTTGGATACAGACTGGGTAAGGCACATTCCAGCAGGTGAGAGCAGTTGTGCGTGGGTGTGCACAGTGTTAAGCACTGCTGACCTCTGGTCACAGCACCTTATGCATGTATAGACTCCACATTTCTTTGAAAGTGCACTACTGGCATACTGGTAGACAAACACGCTTACAGCTGCTCGCTTACCGACATTTCCAATTACATAAGTCACTCACACTGGGTGTGTGCGATCCCTTGTGATGCGTATTACATCGGACTACATGACTGCAGTATCGGGTATGTGTAACCATTTTGTGATGGCAGGCGTTCGACTGTACGGACTCGGCGGCCTATCCAGGGATGTAATCATATTATATGCGTGTTCCTCATACGATCTGCTCCCATCTGCCTGATACATGGGAACTGATACTCTGCAATGCTGAAATGTGACTTGAGTTTGTTAACGCAGCTGTTCGCCAAGTCATGCTACTGCATACCTACTGCACGTTGTCCACCTTTCAGATAGCATGACGGGAGACTGTAGGAATGACACCTTTCCCACTTTGCATGGGACAGTCCCTCATCACGCATATCTCATGTGACAATACCAGAACTCTCCACCATTCTGGGACACATTTCTACAGAATCAGGGACAGGTCAAGAAAAATCAGGGACACTTTTACAAAAGTAATGCTATTAAGTTGAAACACTGACAGAATCAGAGCATATGACTTAATACACATATTCTGAGGTAACAGTTGTTTATAACTCTTACTTATTGTCATTAGTCAGTAAGTGTAATTCACCACCTTTCCTTCAACAGCCACTAATTTTAGGAGGGATTAAGAGGGACAGAGTTAAACTTTCAGTCAAACTCAGGGATGTACCTGACATTCAGGGATGGTTGAGTGGTATGGACAATACTCTAGCCATTGCAACTGTCCTGATTAGGGAACATTCTCATGTTGTACATGTCTGTACTGGTTGCTTGTTACAGGTGTTGTATACCTGACACGTCGATATGTCATATGTAGTAGCATAAGCAACTTTACTGCTGCTAGACTACGCTTTGATTTGTTCAGATATGTATATTTCTGTACTATGCATGGCTGTAGGTATGTTCTGCCCTGGTACATCTGACATTTCTACAGAGCAGGTTCCACTTTGGCCATTCAGAATGGTGGTATCCCTATAGACCCTATATGTAGAGCTATCACATGTGTCAAGGCAACACATACCCACAGCCAGTAGTAAACGGTTGACTTCCACGGTTTGCATATGTTAAGGTTATTCATGTAGCATTATAATTGATAATACTGTTTCCTATTACATGTAGCTGTTACTGATCCAACAAATTGATGTCTGACACCACTACACACACTATATAGCCTCCATTCCTGAACTCATAGGCCATGTGCCATAACTGTCATTTTGCAGAGCACAACTGCCCAGACGGGTGTGTCCCTCACAGGCATACGGGTGTTGAACCTCTTCTGTTATGCTATCATCTACCTAAGGTGGTCAGCAAATTATGCACTTCCATCAGTAGCAGAACTCACATACCAATGGGTGTGAATGAACACTGTATCAGGGACAATGCATAACACCCTGTGGGACACATTTAGACGATTGGTTCTATTAACCAGACACATTCACAGTCACAGAGCATATGTATTCATTCACGTTTGTCAAGGTACATGCTGTTTATGACTCATACATGTTGTCATCTGTCATTACCTGTATTCCGCCACCTGTTCACCTAATATCACTAGTTCTGGAAGTGTTTAGTTAGACTTTGTTACATTCTGATACATAACTATGGACGTCCATGCTAATCGGGTACACGGCACTGATTTGGTCTCTTTGTATTTCCCCGATGGTTTACAGACTATCCAGTAGATGTGCTCTTCAGGTTTGGGAGGTGTAAGTGTATGCTATGCCCACATAGGAATATTAATGACTTCCACTGGGCGGGCCTACTACATCTCTGCCAACCAGCACCTGCACACTTAAGCCCATTAATGCATACCCATGGTCCACCTACCTGGCACCCCTCTACAGCAGTCATGACAAATACTTACTGCGAGTGCAGCAGGGGTATGAAAACACCCCTACACATTACCCCCTCTCCCCGTCTCAGGACACATGTAGTACGTTTTGTCAACCCATGTATTATCACACTTGCACAACTTACTGTTCCATGTACACCTACATCCTGCTCGTATTAATGTCAGCAGATTCACAAGTACCCTGAATTTTTGGGGTACCACAAGGGACACCATTATCCATGTTTAAAGTGTAGACCTTGCAGAACTCTCCCACTGGTACTTTCCTACCGGTGTTTTGGACAGCGGCAGTGTATTGATCTGTATTTCCTGTCTGTATGTCTGTCCGGCCTAGCTGGGCGATGTGGGGGGTACAACGTTTATTTATTGGACCTCCCAGTCACATATGCCCGGGCTGTAAATATGTTACCCCTAATTGCTGTGAAGTAACCTATTTATGTACATGTGTATATCTACACTGACATATATATTTTGTTTTGTGTGTATGTGTATATATCAGTACCTGTTGTTTGTGTATATATATCTATATATATCCGCAGTATATCCTTGTGTGTATATATATATATATATATATATATATATATATATATCCGTATGAATATATATGTGTATGTAAATTAATATAGATATATGTATATATACATTTTTATCTATATATACATCTGTGTGTCCATTAACCTATACATTTCCCTGACATGGACACTTACACATGCATATTGGGTTTTATCTCTGCTTCAACAGCATACTATTGCCTTAGTCATTATGACGCCGACACTTCACTCCGGTGAATTTGTGCTCAGTATATTGCACGTTATACAGCAGACAGATGTCACACGTTTTTCATGTCTGGGGTGCCGCTGCTAACTGGGATGTGATACAGTGTCATTTGACCTATTACTCGTATGCGCAGCCTATTATTTCTGCAACTGTGTTTGTTTCTGTGCACATTCATATTATTACTGTTGATAGGATGTGTGTTTGTGTTACTGTGACTGTACGTCAACATATTGTTGTCTTCATGTAGTTGTGTCTTTCTGCTTTTCCCGGTTTGGGGTTGTCACAGCAGAACTCCGTTCCGCTCATGGGTGGTGTATAGGTTTTACATGCTGGGCTGCCAGCCCTGACGCACAATGTCTGACAACGATATGCCCATTCACGCATGTCTCCACGCAAACGACGCTCTATCTGGGAATCGCACCTACTTACTAGTTGACCTCCACAGGCCGCTTCATTGCACCTGGTGCAACATACCCTAGCACTCCTGTGTCCATAATCGCATATCCATAGTTTCTCCTGCACACCCGTGTTGAGTTTCCACGCATAACAGCCATTATACACCTGATATTGCAGCCATGACACACCTTTACACATTGCCCTCTCATGTGCGTTGGGGCCCTACACATATTTTGTACCACCTCGTGTATTCACAGGCTCACCATCCATTCATATTTGCACATATGTGCCTTTCCTGGTGTTATGGATTACGAACGATTTGCGGGTTACAAGTGTAGGTGGTTGCAACATGTACTACATTCCATCTGTTTACAATGTTGATGTAGTACTTCAACAATGTTATGGCCACTGGTATAACCCTGCCTCTGGTGTGAAGAGCGGTGCTCTACTTACACTTGTGCAGCTTTATGTGGCATACGCTGTGAGCACTTCATAATTCCTTACTTGCTCTGGATTCCCTTCAAAACCCTTATGTATGCTTTCGTCTTTCGGCATTCCTTAGATATATATATATATATATATATATATATATATATATATATATATATATATATAGATATATATGTATATATATATATATATATATATATATATATATATATATATATATATATGTGTGTGTATATATATATATATATATATATATATATATATATATATATATATATATTTATATATATGTGTATATATAGATAAATATGTAGATATATAATTGCATATTTCTGTTATGTCTGTGGATATTTATCTATACACACATCTAGCTATCGATATATATAAAACTTACAGCTATACAAGACAACATACATTTGCTATGCTAATAGCTGCATTACACCAGCGGCCACTTGCATCTACTTATTCTGAGTTGCATATGTTTACAGGCACTTCTTTGGGATTACATTTGCCTTATTCCTTATGGAAGTACCACTTTGATGGATCTGGTTAACGGACCCATGCGAACATGGTCACCTTTACATGTATAAATGTTGGCTTTACAGCACAGAGGCATTCATTGCACAATTAATATGTGCTATAGTCGTACTTGAACCGGGAATGCCTTTACATTGGGCGGATGCTGTAACCACTATACTATTAGTGTTCTGGCTCATTTATATGTATACCCATGGTTCATAGGTACTCTGACATATGCCTCACCGCTTCCCTTACACAGCAGGCATCCATTCTCCTGCTGGGAAAACCGCAGTACTACAATTAGGACATTCCCAGTTTCCTACTGCTCTGGACCTGCTGCAAGTCTACTCACTCCAAGGATATTCAGAACGCCTATGCTTATAGTCCTCACACATACATGTATTTGATTGTCAGTGTTTTCATGTGCTGGTCCGGGTTTAGGCTTGGCCGACTGGTGACTAGAACTGCCCTGGCACTGTTCAAAGATCAGACATAGCACATGGACAGAGTTAGTCCAGATTTTAACATTCTACCTGTGTTTACAGACGCAGGTGTTTGGGCACATCTGACCACATTATTGGGTCGGTACTACATAATTTAGGGTGGGGAGTGGTTCCACCACATAATGCAGGTTGGGGGGTGGTTTCCACATGTTTCCCTTCCCATTTGACTATTTCATTCATTTATAGATAAAATAAATATTATTCTGGACATCTGTTATAAATTCACTACAGGTATGCAATAGTCCTGTCAACAGATGTGACAGTTGGTTGGTGTACTTATGTGTAAGGACCTCTGTGATACTCGGGGACTTGTTTCTACAGTGACAGGGACAAGGCTATGACAACTCAGGGACAATCACAGACACTCCTACCATATTAGTACTATTAACTTGGAACCTGTTGACAGATTTGCAATACTACTAATTTTCTGCAGTTAAATGCATCTATTACTCTTCATTGTTGTAAGTAGTCATTCTCATTCAACACCTTTCCCCCAAAGGTCACTGGATTTGTGAGTGGTTAAGAGACTGGCCAGTTATTGTGCGAATGCTCTGACCATTGGTAGCGTTGACATTGTCATATGTACAGGTTGGGATGTATTCTGAGGACTAGGGTTGCCACCTTTTCAAATGGCCAAGATAGGACATTTTTGGAAGACACATGAGATTTTACAAGCTGACACATACCCACAGTCAGTACAAAGGATAGAACTTTACTTATTTGCCTACATAAAAGCCTATTGTTGTAGCGGTTTAATTGCTTATTCTGTTTCTTGCAACATTTAGGTATTTTAGATACTGAAATAATTATTTTCTGCAACTATTACATAACATATGGGACATAATTATGTCCTACAATCCCAGGACATTTGCCATTTGTAAAGTATTTTGTCAGGACACAACTGTCCAAAGAGGGACTGTCCCTCGCAAAGTGGGACAGATGGTAACCCTACTGCGGACACCAGATTGTTTGGGCCAACACATAGCCACGGTCAGTGCAGGTTTAGAACATTCATTTGTTTCCTAGCTGGTGAGCCTTATACCTTTGGCACTTTTGTTGTTTGCCTGTTTCTTCTACGAATACATTTATTCTATCCTGACATGACCGCTTTAGGCAACTGTTACATGCAGTATGGTACATAGTTATTTCCTACAATCACAGGACATTTGGCATTGTATCATTGTTGGTCAGGTCACGCCTACACACACATTAATTGTCCCTCACACAGTGGATCAGGGGGTATCCTGTTTATGTCAGTGCCTTCATCACCCTTATACCATGTGCCACTATGCGAATGTGTGCAATATATTCTCTCGCTTATCCATGTTGGGACACGTGCGTCACAGGCAGGTGTTTGATCCTTGGTAGTAGGTTCTGCATGACCATCTAGGGCTGGACAGTCTCGTGCATCACTACTGCACATTCCAACTTGTGTCCAGATATCTACAGGACTGGACTTCATGTCTTCATACCCATTCTAATGTTTACACAGGTTACTTATCCCATGAGGGATATCCCAAAAATTGAACAAGACCAAAATAAGACAAATACCGAACATTCTTCTGGCATTACGAAAATGTGCTGGGGGTTTTACATGCAAGGGATACATAGTTTGCAATCCTGAAATTGCCTAGGGTGACACTACCTACTACATATGCGTAGTGGTCACTATGTGTAGATGTGGCTGCAACAAACCAGTAGGCCAAGTATGGCTGGATTTGGTGGACGTTCAGGTATGGGAGCGGGTTGTGTGCTGTGGAGGGGATGCTGGGTAGTCCATTATGCATCCAGGTGTGTTGCATTTGATATGGCCAGTTCCACTCAGGACCAATCTGTGGGTATGTGCCGGTGACATGTCTATACATTTGTATAGCACATTTTAATATTCATATGTTTGTGGGATTGTGTTCTACAGTATGGCCTGTCTGGTTGTATTGCAGATGTGTATACATGTTTTTGTGTTTCTTTCTGCTTCACCCAGTGCTCCCTCATACACCTCCGGTTCACCTATTCTGCATACGACTCAGTGTCGCCTTGGAGGATTATACCATTACCCCCCACACACACACACACACACACACACACACACACACACACACACACACACACACACACACGCATATCCCTGACACTCCATCATCACTGCTTTGGATGATGGCCCATGACACGGTCAAGGTAACACATTGCATACCCTACATATATCAGGTACCTGTATGGTTGTGTGGACTACCCTGCCATGTTTGACTTTCCACATGCTATACCTCCCGCACATAGGTACACGCCCATACTTAACTTTCATGACATGGTTAGTATACCCGGGTAATACCCGTTCAACTGTGACACATCCTGACAACTTTGGCTTGGACTGCTGATGTGCGGATTTAGGCCAACTGTTCTAATCATTGGTAGGATGCCACCTTTTCCTATGTCCAGGATGGGATATATTCGGGACACATATCCGAATGTACTGGACAACACGTACCCACAGTCAATGGTACAGATAATACTGTTCCTTTCAGCCCACATGTTGCCTTATTGTTGTAGCAATTTATATACTCCTTCTGTTTCGTTTACATGCTTATTCTATTTCCTGTCACATTTGGTATGTGAAATACGGACATACCTATTGTATGTGACTATTACATGAGTTGTGGGATATAATTCAGTCATACGGTCGCTAGATATGTACATTTATCGTGTTTTTTGTTATGGACACATCTGCCCAGCTGTGTAACCTCCCTCACAATATGGGTCAGCTGGTGACCCTGACCATTGGGCTGGACGTACCTATTGGCGGTGCTCTAACATATGATGAGTTTCACTTCCACTTGGTATAACTATCTACACTGCGTTGGACTACAGGCACATGGTTTTCAATGTCATTTGTTCACGGGATAGGGACCCATTTTTCCCTACTGTGCATTTGTGTTTGCTTCTTCATTTTGTGTTCACAGGAACTGTCTTGCATGCTTTGCATACGTTTCAGTATCCACGGACACTGACAGATGTGATTACTATTGCTTGCAAATTGTTATATGCAAGCATTTTAGGTTGCACATTTCCACGCCTCCGTGCGGCACTTTGACATGCCCTATGCACTCGCGCTCCTTTCCTATGCACGTGGCTGTGGTGGCAGCACACCTTCATTAATATGCATTTGGCGCTACTGTGCCATCTTCACGCCGCACGGTCGGCGCAAGCCTAACGTCGGCCTTGCGCCGAGCTTCATGAATCCCGGGGTCAGTCTAGATGTTAATGAATCCAGTTTATTTTCATTTATTACTGATACTGTCAAGGTTTGTTTTCATTTAGTACTGATACTATCAATTTCTTTAGTACATGTACACATTTTACTTCTTCATTTGTGAAACTGTGTATAATTTAGATAGCCTAAACTAAGCAAATGAATGATGGTTACACGTGACTAGCCTCACGACTGCATAACAGGTTCAACACACCAGACCATATGATTTAAACTATAAACTCTAACTTGCTAGCTTTGTTAGGTGTCTTAAAGCAATGCACACATATATTACAGACAACTTAATATGACATATGGTTCAACCAAGCATTGAGCGCCAACATGGTTCACTGAGGGGTTGAACTGGGGTTGTAACATCATATGTAGCAAAGGACAAGGTATGGAAAAAAATATCCATCTATGAAAGCATAATGTGGAAATTGTCTACTGCATTCCAAGTAATGTACCAAAGTAAATGCTGTTTACATTTGTTATATTTGGAAGTGGCAATACATAGATATTACAGGTAACAAGCACTGCTCTGACAGAGGGAACATTTATTTCCAGCAGAACACAACATCATACTTTGTGTTCCTCTACATGGAATAGTGTAAAGCATACATTACAAAATGAGACTTGTGATCCTAAGTGTAAGTGCATGCAGGATGGCAGTCTGCACTGAGTAGGGCATTTCACAGTAATACAGGCAGTAGAGACCTGTACAAATGTACGTAGTACACTCATAATTGTTGAAGTATTCACAAACCAGCTCAGCATGTTGGAGCTCTCTCTGAAGGTTTATTTGTGGGGGGTAATGGAAGCAGTAGCACATATGGCACACATCTGATAGCATCTATATGTGAACAGCCAATATGCACATCACAAAAATGACGGCTTTGTGCAAGGTGGATGCCTAAATGGTGATCTTACTTTATCAATGGATAGTACTCTGCAAAATATAAAAGACAAAGTGCAGAATACTGTGTAACTATGTTGGAGCAATTCTTTAAAACTTTAAAAGCACAGGGGCTTGACAGTCAGGTGTTTCATAGGGCACAGTATGCTTTCTTTCTTTCTTTCTTTCTTTCTTTCTTTCTTTCTTTCTTTCTTTCTTTCTTTCTTTCTTTCTTTCATTTTTATTTCAGTTTGAGAACCAGGAAAGTGGGCAGGTTGACAGACTCCTTTTAGCCACAACACAGGCATCATGGTGAAAGACAAAGCACCGTGCATGACACCAACAAAAATGTTTTACATAGAATAAAGAATACACTGAGTTGTACATAGTACAGCAACAAAGTATCTACATCAGCATTATAGTCAGCAGACAACACAGATCTAAGCAGCTGCTAATTTGCTCCCCTAGCCCAAGTACAGAATAATGCTTTCATTCCACAAGGTCCATCTTATTCTTTTATTACTGTAAGAGAATAACAGGATGCACACTTTGTTACAAAGAAACAAATATGTTGGACCTGCACTGTTAAGATATATGTTGCCATACTTCACATGTTTGCTTTTGTAGGCAAATTATTAAGTAATGAAGGTTGCATTTTGGAGATAGCCTGTGTTCTGCACAGATACAACAGTTGTGCATTCATTGGGCTCAGAGCACCAGACTTTTTGCATACAGTGTTTGTTGTCTTGTAATGTACCACTGCTAATTGGATATCACAGCCAAACATACATGCACATACAGTGATACAAAGACCTATGTTTATATACGTGTGTGCGTGTGTGTGTGTGTGTGTGTGTGTGTGTGTGTGTGTGTGTGTGTGTGTGTGTGTGTGTGTGTGTGTGTGTGTGTGTGTGTGTGTGTGTGTGTGTGAGAGAGAGATGTGCTTGTGTTTCACTGTGTACTGCAGAATACACGCTGTCTGTAGTAGCACTGCACATGGCACACCACAACTACTGGCATAATGTGAAAAAAAGAGATAAAAAAAATTGTAGAGCATATGGGATGTTGTATCAGCATTATTGTGCGTTCCTATGTAACAATCCATATTTGCACCTCATTTTATTTAAACTGTAAATGGTGTCACTGTCCTGCCCCATTAGGGGTAACTACAGCACTCTGTGGCAGGAAGTGCAGACTGTGACAGTGTAGCTAGGGGGCTGCTGTACACCTGCAGCCCTGACATGAGCCAGCGATGGGTGAACCATAGCTACTTAAATTGCTTGGCTTGCTGCATAAATGTGTGTGCCTGTGTGTGCGTGTGCGTGTGTGTGTGTGTGTGTGTGTGTGTGTGTGTGTGTGTGTGTGTGTGTGTGCGTGCGTATATATATATATATATATATATATATATATATATATATATATATATGGATCTACTTTTAATTATTGAATGCACTATTCTTTGAAAGGTAATTTGCTGGTTCACCAAAAATACATAATACCAAAATTACACTTTATCAAGAGTCATATCACTGAAACACATGTAAGAAAATGGAGTATGCTGCACCCAAATGACAACATTCATCTGCCAATCCAATGGTTAAATTGTACAGCTCCAAAAATCCCTCGACATCGCAAAATGAACTAATAACATGCTAACCCCCTTCAACCAACAAATATACCATAAAGAATGCTGTCCAATAACCAACTTCTTACATTTTCAGAAGAGTAGCAATACAAACACAAAAAAATCAGAATAAAAACAACAACAAAAAACAAATATTGAAAACACAGTTATGCAGAGGGGCAAGCCCCCTGCACCCACTTGTGGAGGCTGCACCCCACACAACCCTACTACTTATATATACTAACTCCGAGATTGCACTACAGTGGGGAAAATGGAAAGTTCCCTTATCCTCACTGTACCGCGATCTTGAACAACAAGTCATATACACATTGCAGGCTCCTCTCCCGAGAACGCTCTTCATTGATATGGTTTTTGTGAAAGTGCATTTTCGCGTAATTGCACTTTCATTGAACCAGACTCACCTCACTTACTTGCATTTCATACAAGTGAGTTTTCGATGGGTCATAGTAGATCCATATATATATATATATATATATATATATATATATATATATATATATATTTCTTTTGTGTGTGTGTGTGTGTGTGTGTGTGTGTGTGTGTGTGTGTGTGTGTGTGTATATATATGTGTGCAAATTTATGGACCCTTTATGTCTTATCAACACATCTGGGATTATATTACTTCACTGTGGTAAATAAACATTAAATAAGAGCAGTACAATCTGACACATAAAGTGAGTAACAATGTACATATGCTCCAGGGATTTCTTGTATATATATGATGTGTCCTTTCATGTGCAGCCAGTTATTAGTATTCTATAGTATGCTACAGTGAAATGGCTCTGCATAGGCCTGTTTCTAATTTTTATGGTTTGGAAACTACATGGCTGCTCTGGTAATGGGTATCCCTGTCTCTGAATTACTCTGATTCTGCTATTTATTATTTTGAGTATTTACTTACCATCATCTTCCCACATGGTATACATCCCTGTTGTCTAGCCCATGTATGTTGCGGACTTTGAATTCAATGTTGACTATTTGCTGATTATTATTATTCTTATTATTCTTACTATTCTTCTTCTTCTTCTTCTTATTATTATTATTATTATTATTATTATTATTATTATTATTACTATTATTACTATTATTATTATTATTATTATTATTATTATTACTATTATTACTATTATTATTACTATTGTCCTTCTAGCACTGCATGTTATGCTCCACATTTCTGAACCCCTCACATAAGCAATGCATAAATAAGGAAGTACCAATGTTAATATAGGGAAGACAGTATGACAGTCGTGAAAGCAACATTTAGAAGTTTAGAAAATATAAAAGCAGACTACTGGGATGTTGCAAGTGCCTCATAAAACCTGTTCTTTCTCTTGGATCAGCCAAAGCCCTTATTTGACAAAGTCTCAATGTAGTACTGTATATGGGTCATAATTATGAAAAATCACTCCACTATTATTACCATAACAACCTCAGATGAGATTCATTATCTGAACTTTAATTAATTGCATCTGCACAGTCAGCCCCCTGCCATAGATTTTAAGACCTCCTAATGACCCAATACTTCAGTTTTACTGAGACCGCCAACCGAAGGGAGAGCTGAGCAGAGGACACTGCTATCCAAACAGTCATGTAGCATGTGTCCCCTCATCTACTTCATTTTCATGCATGCGGTATAAAGGTAGGCAGTGCTTTTGCCCAAAGTGTGGACAAAGAAGGAAGGTATATTATGTGTAAAGGGGTAACAAAATAAAGCAAATCATGATACTACAATATTAGGCTGCAGTCCCATCAAATGAAGAATGGGTTTGACAATTTTTTGTGTTGTTTCTACTTAAAAAATAGTCAACTTTCATATTCTTGGGACTCAAACGTATGCACATAACCAGTTGTACAGAGTTCTGATCTGTATATGAAAAAGTGGGCTTACTCATCAGGTCTGTTACTATTACAAACAGACCTTCAACAATTTCACCCACTTTTGATCCTGCACCAGAAAAGAACGCTACACTCATTGACTTCTTAGGTGATAGAAGTAGAGTAGTTTGCTCCCAATAGACTGGTGCAAAGGAGACTGAATGCAGCAGAATGTATTACATGACGAAAGAGCTAATGTGGAGTGATGTGAGTGAGGGACAAGATATGCCACTCATGTCTGATGCAAGTATGCAAAGGGCTGTGGGCTGTGAATCTGCTCTTCCTGACATCACATGTTCTTCTTTTCTTATGTAGGCATTCGTTTTCTCTGGTGACTCCATCCAGAAAGTTGTTGATCACATGTGCAGTCCTGTTATGTTGATGGCCTGAGGGAAAAACAATAGTAACAATATATTGCAAGAACTTTTTAGATAGATATGAATAAGTGACAGTCAAGTGTGATGGTGTTAGTTGGTAAGACACTATGTTCAAGCAATATATATCAAAGATGGACAGTGACCAAAATGGCAAGCAAACAAACTGTGGAGAGACAGTTTGTAATTTCAGTTTATGACATGGGTTGTGGGTGAAGAGAAGGTATGTGACCAGTAGGACTTTTGTGAGTAGGTTTGCGATTCCAGATATGCTTTTGGTTTTGTATTTCATTAATGGAAAATGAAAAGTGTGTGTTGGGGGGGTGCTTTATGGCTAACTTGTGTAAGAAAAGGGATGGTATATTGTTATGGCTATTTACAATCGCTGAACAGGTTTACTACACTGAGATATACAACCGTTGTTTCAATATCTGTCTCAATAATGTAGTTGCCTGCCTTGTATGTTTGAATGGAAAATTAAGATGATGGTTATATTTATGATTAGAAGTAGGATATTTGTTATGCAAATAAGATTTTTAGTGATCATCATGAGAATTGCTTTTAAGACCTTAAGAATGCTGTAGGTATGTATATAGGAGGAAATATTTGTGAAGATGCATTCAATTGAATATTTTCTTCTATAAAGATGTACAGATTGTGGCTGGGATTTAGAAAGTACCAGGCAGTGCAAAGCTCTGCCATGGATGGAAAACCACTGGTGGAAGCCCTTTCTGATTCATAATAAGGCCCACCAGAGTAAGTTAACATGGTCAGTAGAAATACTAATAAGACATTCTGGAGGAGCTGGAAAGGTGGCTTATGCTGATTAGCCATGCGGTAGTATGTATGCATGTCTGCAAGGGAATGAGTGGTCTCAGGTGAGTGTGTGTGTGTGTGTGTGTGTGTGTGTGTGTGTGTGTGTGTGTGTGTGTGTGTGTGTGTGTGTGTGTGTGTGTATGTGTGCATGAGAGTGTGGGGGTAGCTGGACTACTGCTCACTGCCCTACTTCAAAAAGGGAAGAACAGTAATCTGGGTGGAGAGAACACTAGTTTATACTAGAGACACTTATTATATATATTATCTAAGTCACTTAAAAAGTTAATAACAGACCAGGTTTTGCATCACAAAGCATTTTCTGAACAAAAGGAAGTATGAAACTCTTGTGTCATGCATTATAACTGTCTGTAATCCTCCATTTTTTACAAGGAACAGGGCAAAAATAACAGACAACATCAAAGACTTTCTGTAAAAACAGGGACAGTTGAAATGTGTGTGTCTGTGTGTGTGTGTGTGTGTGTGTGTGTGTGTGTGTGTGTGTGTGTGTGTGTGTGTGTGTGTGTGTGTGTGTGTGTGTGTTTGAATGTTTGCATGTTTATGTGAGAGTAAGTGGGGGGAATATATGCACTAATGTGATGCATGGGCCACCAGTGATAATTACAGCTGAAAAGTTCTGTTCAGCACTGGCAGTAATTACATGCGATTCAGAGACATGCAATTTATATGATAATGAGGTCTTCATCATTGCACTAATCATCTTTGTAATTGCATTTTCCACATTTGCATAAACTGCCAGTGTTGGCTGCAGCAGTTTATGCAAGTCAGGCCTATGTGTGCGTTATTCATGTTATTTTTGTACAGAGAGCTAGACCAGTTGCCTGTTGTGGCTTTATATGCTGTGTTGAGAAAGGCATGGTAGGATACTTTATTTCAAAGAAGATTAATTAGTGAGACTAGAAAGTAGGAGTTGTAAAGAGATAAGGAAAGAATGGAGTCACAAAACTGAGTAGACAATCTGCTGAGATATTAAAGAAATATAGCTCTAAGTTTTGCAGAACGTCCTTGATTATGAATCATGTTTTTTCCCAGTCCTTCATCTATATCTAGATCTAGATCTATCTAATTGGGGGGGGGGGGTAATCACTGAGGTTTACAGTCAATAAATAATGCCATATGTAACAATTTCATACTCCTTGTTCTTCAGCAAATGTATGTTCATGTAAGACTTGTTGTTGTCTTAACTTTCTAAGGGAACTAGAGTAATATTTGCAAATTGTCCCTGATTTGGGGCATTTCCCTACATATATATATATATATATATATATATATATATATATATATATATATATATAATATGGATTGACTTCATAATCTCGAAAGACTGAAATGTCGAATTTCAGTGTCTCGAGACTATAAAGTCGAAGTTTTGAAATAGCGAAAGTGCATAATCAGGAATTTGAATATCTGAAATTTGCGGTTATGGCTTTATTCTACGCAATGTCCGGGGTTGTGTGTGGATGGTGTGCAGTGTCGTGTGTGGATTTAGGTGTAATGTCAGGTAAGTGAGTGTTTTGTAAGGGTTTGGGGTGGGAGTTTGAGTGTATGTGAGTGTGCTGATATATGTGTGTGTGTTTGCTTTTGTTTTCTGTTTGTGCAGTCTCAGAGTTAGTATATATAAGTAGGGGGCATGGGGGTGCAGGGGGCTTGCCCCCCCTGTTTATTTGTGATGTAGGTTTGTGGATGTGTGTAGTTTTGTTTGTTTATTTTGTGGTGTGGGTGTTGTGGTATATGTGCATGGTCTGCTGTTTGCTGTGTTTACGGTGTTTTAAATGTCACTGTTTTGGGCTTCGCAGTTTTGGGCTTTCAGTGTTGTGTGGATTCGATTTCATGGTCTCGAAAAACTGAAATTCGAGATTTCAGTCTTTTGGGATTATGAAATGAATCCTTATATATATATATATATATATATATATATATATATATATATATATTATATGGATTCACTTTATAACCTCGAAATACTGAAGTATCGAATTTCAGTATCTCGAGACTATAAAACCGAATCCACAAAACACAGACACAAAAAAAACACGAAATTCACAACACCGAAAAAACCGCACACACTATACCACACATACACCACAACACCCACATCACAACATAAACAAACAAAACTACACACATACACAACTCATACACACATAAGCAGGGGGCAAGCCCCCCTGCACACCCCCCCTACTTATATATACTAACTCCGAGATCGCACAAACACAAAACAAAATCCAACTCACACATGCACATTCTCTGACCCCTCACACACACATCAAACACATCAGCACACTCACACACACTCTAACTCCCACTCAAAACCCTTAGAAAACACTTACCTGACATAACACCTACATCCACACATGGCACCGCGCACCATCAAAACACAATCCTGGACATTACGCAGCATAAGGTCATAACCGCGAATTCACATATATTCGAGTTCGCGATTATGACCTTTCGCTATTTTTAACATTCGGCTTTATAGTCTCGAGATACTGAAATTCAACATTTCAGTAATCCGAGGTTATAAAGTGTTTCCATATATATATATATATGTGCCATGGTAGACACAGATGGAAACAGTGTGATTTCACATTTTCATGTTTCATGTAAAATGATGGAAACAGTGTGATTTCACATTTTCATGTTTCATGTAAAATGATGGAAACAGTGTGATTTCACATTTTCATGTTTCATGTAAAATGATGGATCTTGTTACACGATAATTGTAGATTTTTGAAAATATTGAAAAATTGGTTCTATTCCCCTCTCTGTTAGCTGTATAATAAATAATGGATTTCTTAAAGATCTGTGCTGAAAGAATGAGTGAAAGAAAGAAAAGAATGAAATTGCTGCCATCTGAAGGGGTCTATATCATATGTTCGAAGTTTGTAAACTTCGAACGTTAATTTATTGAAATTAAATGTTCGAAGTTTCAAACATCGAACATATGAAAAAAAAAAAAGAAAGGGAACTTTCCTGACTGATATAAGCAGGGGGGCTAGCCCCCCTGCACCCCCCACACCCCCTGATCTTTAAATATACCAGCTCCGAGACCACACTATAATGTGGTAAAGAAAGTGCAGTCTTGGAGTTGGCATATTTAAAGAGCAGGGGGGGTGCAGGCAGTATTGCCCCCCTACCTACAACAGTTTGTTTTGGGTTTGGGTTTTTTTTTTTTTTTTTAGTACATATATTCAATGTTTTATAACTTCAAACATGTAAATTCAATTTTATGATGTTCAAAGTTATAAAACTTCGAACATATGATATAGACTCATCTGAAGACACTTAAAAGAGTGATGTTCCAGCTGGACAGAAAATAACTATATATAGATATGATATATCCATAGTGAAATATCATGAAGGGAACATCTGTTTTGATATAGTTTCATATGTTCTCTGTGTTTATATGATGTTTCAGGTCAGTTTATTATAAATTTAACAGTAACTAATTTTTGTAGCATAGATGGCATATAATATTTGGGCAGACTTACTGGAAAAAGCATCTTTGACTGTTAATTTACACCCAAGTTATGGTTGAAGCCTTTTTGTGCTATTTATGAAAGATTGCCTAGTTAATATTGCTTTGTTGTGTACTTGTGTACTAGACAAGGGGTTCCTGTTTCATTGCACCTTTGCTGCCCAGTGGTGCAGAGCTGCACTCTTGGGTAGTGACGGTTATGGTGTGTTATTGTGTGGATGTAGCCTAGTTAAATTAGGCCGTAGTGCATCTTGGTGCACTGCCTAGACAGACAACTAACATATTCCACAAGATACATGAAGAGCAGTGCACAAATAATTACCTGTGTACAGTTAATAGCTACATTTACCTATCCAGTCCTAAGGTAAACTCTGCAAGGTGAAGCATTTCAAATTCATCCTGCTACACTGCTAATCCAGCTAACTAGTGTGTGTGTGTGTGTGTGTGTGTGTGTGTGTGTGTGTGTGTGTGTGTGTGTGTGTGTGTGTGTGTGTGTGTGTGTGTGTGTGTGTGTGCATGTGTGCGTGTGTGTATACAAATGGGTAAAGAAATTATTGTTTGTGTCTCAGTGAGTAGGGTGGTGTTTGAGTTGGTACTGAGACCAAATGTTCATGACTACTTAGTATTGTGTTTACTAATGTATCCATATTTGTTTGATGATGAAACTTTAACACTTGTATAGAGATTGGGTTACTAGCATGTGTTTGTATGCTTTTGTGTATGAGTGTTTGAATATTTGTGTAGGTGTGTGTGTGTGTGTGTGTGCGCGTGTGTGTGTGCATGTGGGTGTGTGGGTGTGTGGGTGTGTGAGCGTGTGCGCGTATGCATGTGTGCGTGTGTGCGTGTGTATGTGTGTGTGTGTGTGTGTGTGTGTGTGTGTGTGTGTGTGTGTGTGTGAGTGTGTTTTCCTATGTACATGCATGTTTGTTTGTATAGGTATATGTCTGTGTATCTTTGGGGATAGGCATGCCTTGGGCAATCTGCAAAGCATTTGAACTACTCAACTGAATGTCTGCTTGTCATAGAATGTCACTGTTAATTAGATGTAGCACTACTGGGTATATCCATGATTATGAATTACATTTTTGTGAAGCACGGCATCTCAAATTAAGTGTGTGGTGCAGGCTCCACAGCAGTTTTCATTTCTATGAATTCCACTAATTATTTTTAACAATATTTGTATATAACATGATGAGAGGGTACACCAGTCTCTATTTCATCTTTGTTTCATTTTCTCTTACTGGAGAATGTTAAAGGTAAGAATCACTGTAAGACTGAGTTATGTGTGTGTGACATTATACTCATGGTGGGATGCAAATAAATGAGGTATTTGAAAAAGAAAGGTATAGAAGAGTGGAGGTCAATAACAGTTTGTCAGGGGAGGCTTGGAATCGTATCAATGGCAGTACTGTATTGCATTTACTATTTATTGTGAATTAAATGCAGAGGTCAAAGAACAATTCATTCCTAAAAAGTAGTGACAATATTGGTTTTGTCCATAATTTATCAATTATCCTAAACACAATAATAAGATATATTACAATTGTAGAAAATTTTACACACGCTGTTCCACTTATAATTAAAATACAATAATTGTTTGACTTCACAATGCATGCAAGCTATTGGGGCTGGAAATAATTCAACATAATTCCAGGTTAGAAATTCCACTTAGTGATATATTATGTGTTTTAAACTGTTAAAAGAAAACAGAAAAAGAAGGATAATAACATTATTCTAAGCAAATGGTTTTATGGCATAAGATGGAAAGCTGATACTAATTTTATCCTTTATTTGATTATTATGTGATGATCTAAATAACTTTTTACTGCAGCTTGGTAATTTTTGCAATGCACTCTTCTATAAGCAAAGGCAGCTAATTTCAATTTATATTGGGGATTTATGATATTATCATTTGTTCAATCCACAGTCAATTGACTACTACCTTTTCTGCTTAATAACATCAGTGTTTTAACCAGCTATTTTCTCTATAGGACTGCCACATTTCTAAAGTCAGCTAGAGAGAAAGATATTTTTTAATGGACAATAGGCTATTCTACCTAGTACTTTCAAACTTTCAGAAGAAAGTCTTTGTCAAGGTTACATATTCTTTCCTCCATAAAAAGAATCAAACCCATTTAATGCTTTCCATTTTACTGTAGACATACCTTCTGTCTAGGAAGCCCTGAAAGTGATTCAGCCTTTGTGTGATAAATAAGCTTCCTGGAACAGGAAGAAATGTTGCAGCCCTTCTTACTAGATGGCTGTAATCAATACTTTTTGGAAACAATCACTTTTGATATGTGGAGGCTGACAAAGGTTACGTTAGGTTCATCAAATCAGACAGGTTCAAGGCAAGGTCATAAAAGACTGAGTTTTGTCATTCTGACTGGCAGAGCTGTATATCAGTGTTACATCAAGACTGACCTTATTACAGAAAAGGCATGCAGAAAATCATTAGCACGGTCTAGAAATAAAAGGTGCCCCATGGTACTTAGTGAAACATGAATAAATTTCTTTAAAAGCTGCTGCATTTCAACCTCTGCACAAAACCTTTTACAGAAATTGAAGCATTTTATATTTGCTTTTAATCCTAATGAAGTGATGCAGGACTAGCATTTTATCTGCTGCTCGTGTCACGTCTTATGCAGAATAACTGATATGCAATATTTCAGTTTATTATGGCACTTTATCCCTGTATTGCTAGGAACCTTGTAGCCCACAATAAGGAATCAGTGGGTGATTCATATGAAGGTCATAAATGGATTAAATGGAGCTTCTAATATATGACAACACTATACTCATTCAAGACCATATGAGACTCTAGGGTATTGATGTTTTCCCTTCCCATCCTCTTAATTTATGACACAGAATGACTAACTATAAGGCACAAATGTGACACATCATAGGAGTTTTGTACTAATTAGCAAAAAGTATGGATAATATATGCAGTAACACTTTTATCTAGAAAAAACACTGTTTGCAAGCCCACCTTTACTGGCTCTTCTGTAAGGACAACACAACATTTTTCTTACTGAATGGTTATTTACCTTAAATTGTAATGCTCACATTGTTATTATATTCATAAACATGCACATACATGCACACAGACACACAGATAACTTCTTTACTTTTTCGATTTTGTTTTTTAACCTTATGAAGCTTGTTTATTTCTACATTATTTTACTATAATGTAGGTCAACCTGTAGATAGTACCAGTTTTACCCTCCTGAAATGCCTTCATAAAAATCACTGAAACCAACATAAATTAATTGAAAGTGCAGTAATTCAAACATTTTAATATCAAATAATGTAATGTACAATTGTATGATATACAGATTACAGTAATGTTTTTTGTAGGGGGTCAAGCCTCTGCCCTTCAAACAAGAGAGACTATGCCCACCTTTAATATTTCAACTGTTTGATTGCATAGCCTTTGTTTAAATAAATAAAATGAGTTTTACTATTTCATGAAGATGAACAAATATATATTCGGTGACAGTAATGTCATAAGATTGATACCATTCATAATTGAAAATTAACATCGTTGTTGAGCAGATGATTACCTACTTTAAACAGCACTGATACATGAAGCAAAACGCAACCTGATAAAATAAAAATAACTAAATACATCCACTTTTCTAAAAGTTTCTCATTTGTGGAACTGCAGATCTGACAAATGTTTTTTTTCAGTGAATTGTAGTCAACGCAAAGAAATTTGTGCATACATAAGTATATACTCCAGTCCCAATATAGGTTTAATGCCATTTAAGTGCAGGAAGTGGTGTATCCCATGTTCACAGATTATTGCTTATTTTATTTAAGTCACAAACCTTCTGCTCTACAGAATTTTGAAAGAAGTTAAGTGTCTTAAAGTAACAACACATAGTTTATTCTCCTGGAGAACAATCTTTGCAGAGAAATCTAACTGCAAAATTATTGGAAATATGTTTTTATGTTGAATGAATAGCATTTTAATCCCTAATTCAGGGATAACTAGCTCAAATAATTTCATTGGTATTATTCAGTAAATTGTAATTATATTTAATATGGACATTCTTCTGTGATAAGAAGCACTGCAGACAGGGTATGCCTTGGTCAAAAAGTAATTTCATGGAAGAAATGTAAAATTACTTTATAAAAAGAAGAAAATTATTTAGGCTTGAACTGAAAAATGGCAACTATTAAATTCATGGCAGTAGGCTAGCTAGAAATTCAGGCAGGAACTTGCAGCACCATTAGTCACCCTATTCAACCAAAGACTGAGAAATGGCTTCATCCCAGCTGAGTGGAGGACAGCCACTGTTGTCCCTTTGCACAAAGTTAGAGTGCGCACCAATCAAGGAAATTATAGACCCATTAGCCTAACTAGCCTGATTTGGAAGGACATGGAGCAGATTATCATGGACCACATTATCAAGGACATTGGCAATGTCCACACAGTTGATCCCACACAGTTTGGTTTCTTTAAGAGGTGGTCATGCCTGTTAAATTTGACTGACTTTTTTAAGACTGTCACAAAAGCCATGGAAGAGGGGAGGATGGTGTGCACTGCCTACCTTGACCTTAACTTTTGTTCTTTTGTTATTATTAAAGAGTGTTTTATATTCTGCCTGTCTTTGCCTGGTTTTGCAGACCACAATGATTTTTTAAACTGTCCCAGTGCTCCTGGACCCAGTCGGTTGCCTTCCCTTAGTGTGGTACAGTCCCACTTCTACTGCTCCCTCCCTGAAAAGTGCACTATGCTAGAAGTACCCTGAGAAATTAAAAAAAAAAGAAAATTCACTGCTTTTTCCTCCTTACCAAAAGAATGGCAAGGTTACTATCTATCTGGTTATCACTTATATAGCTTAGCGAACTGGGTGTAAAGCACTGCCAGCCAGTCCCTAAAGTCCCATAAAACTAATATTTCCCCTTAAATTGGCTACCTAGCAGAATATTCACTAAAGAAACTAGTGGCTAACACAAGTATTCTGAAATCTCCCCAATGCTGTATTTTGAACTAAGCAGCAAAACACTAAAGGAAAATATTACTTTACATCCCCTAAAGTTCTTACCTTGTAAGCAAAGGCCCTAGCAATCTTGTGGGGTGGCTAAGCTCTGTACAATCCTATCAGCTGCTATATTCCCCCCCCCAAATAAGGATATGAGGTTACTTATCCCCCGTTGGAACTGCCATTTTTAAACTGTCCCAGTGCTCCTGGACCAGGTCGGTTAACTTCCCTTAGCGTGGTATGTAATTTTTTGTCAATAGGCTTTATTTTATGAGTTAATGTCAGAGTTTGTATGTGATTTGCCTTTCATATGCTCTTTCTGGTAAAATGCTTTAAACCTTATGTTGTTAACTGCTCAAATGCTCTGTTCGGGTAAACGCCTGTGAGTGAATGTAATTTACTGCTTAAAGGCTCTCTCTACTATGCGCATATGATAGTATGCGCTTAAATGTTCTAAGGTTTCATTTATGTTAAAGCTTGTTACTGTATGTTATTCTACAGTCATAGACACTTTTTTGAGTAAACATGACTGCATAGGCATGCAATCTACTGCTCATAGGCTTGTGTTTGGATAAGCATTTGAAGTTTATCGTTGTCTACATATTATAAACAAATACTGTATTAATGGTCGCATTTGAAGGCATATCTCACTGGTAAATTACTAGAATATATGGCTGCATGAAAAGGTGACTGTGTAGGTTTCTAATAAAGCTAATGGTTGGAGTTAGTGTGCAAAAGTTCTAACATTTATATCCTTTACTAGGTACAGTCCCACTTCTACTGCTACCTCCCTGAAAGGTGCACTACCCTAGAACTCTGAGAAATTGAAAAAAAAAGAAAATTCACTGCTTGTCCCTCCTTACTAAAAGAACGGCAAGGTTATCTGGTTATCACTTATATAGCTTACCGAACTGGGTCTAAAGCACTGTCAGCCAGTCCCTAAAGTCCCATAAAACTAATACTTCCCCTTAAATTGGCTAACTAACAAAATATTCACTAAAGAAACCAGTGGCAAACATAAGTATTCTGAAATCTCCCCTAAAGTTCTTACCTTGTAAGCAAAGGCTCTAGCAATCTTATGGGCTGGCTAAGCCAGGCTCTGCTCGCCCTCGCTACACTCAGGCTCGTCCCGCACCCCACCCTGCCCCCAAATCTCCCCCGACCCCAGTACTGCTAAATTTATACCTGTATGGTCGCTCCCCTTTTCTTCACATCCAACCACCATCTCACACATCATCAAGGGTCACTCCCCTTCCTAAACCCAGTCTTCTCCTTCTCTTCTTATAATACCCTGTTCAGAATATAACCCTTTAAAATGTACCAACTACCTACAAAGTTATCATTAACAAAACCACTACTATTTTGTCTACTACCTCTAATGCTCACTCTATATCTCCATACCACCTATGAAAATCAGTACTATCAAGGATTCCACTATCCAAAGTGCCAAACCTCTACACCAAAACTCACTTATCCAGTACCTCATTTAACCATCCACCTCTTATCCAACTCCTCTTCTCCTATATCCTGCCACCCTATTAGATTAAAAAATTTCAACCCCAAAACCAAACACTATCAAAAACTAATAAACAAACTTCTAAAGCTCTTAGTCAGTCTACACTACAACCTACTAACTGAAGGAGACATTCACCAAAATCCTGGCCCAATTACTGCTGTGGACACTGGCTCCCATGCTTCCAAACCCAGTAGCACTATACCTCTAAGCAGGCCCCATAATTCATTCCTAGCCTTTCATCTAAATATCAGAAGTATAAACAATAAAGTCCACAACCTACATGCCCTCTTAGATGTCCATTCCCCAGATATACTCTGTCTTAATGAAACCTGGCTAAAGCCTACAATTAAAGACAATGCGGTCCTACCACCAGGATACAACATAATTAGAACAGACTGGTGTACTAGAGAGGGAGGTGGAGTAGCTGTAATTTACAAAAATACACTAAAAGTTGCTAAAGAACCCCTACTACCACCCGGTTTTGATAAAGCTGAAATTCTTACTACCAAATTACAAATTATCAAAAACAAATATATAAATATTGTCTGTATTTATATTCCCCCAGACAATAACAAAAACATCCTAAAAGATATACTCCACTGGTTAACCAACACCTACCCCCAAGAAACCATTGTGCTTGGAGATTTCAATATAGACTGGAACTCATACTCCTTAGAATCCCCTTCCACCCATATAAGTCTATACCGGTTTACACAAATTATATCCTCTCCCACTAGGATCAGTAAACCCAATAAAAAATAAAGCATCCTAGACTGGATACTTATCAATAGTCATCCCCATATGTATAAAGGTGGGACCCTCCCTGATGACCTCAGTGATCACTCTCTAACCTATATCATCAGACATAAAACTGATGATCACCACCAGCCCACTCAAAAAACAATTAGAAACAATAAGAACTTTAATCCCGCCAACTGCCAAAATGAACTAAAGGCATGCAACTGGTCAATCCTAAAATGGCTGCCACTTGATGAAGCTGTGGTATTCTTTAATACTAAATTTTTTGCCATACTTGACTCACACGCCCTCGTACATACCATTAGAACTAAAACAAAAGCTGCACCATGGCTTACAAAGGATACCAAATCAAAGATCAAACTTAGAAATAAAATATGGGCCACCTGGCGTGACACTAAAGGCCCTCGAGACCAATTGAGATATCGGCAGCTTCATAATGACACAAAAAAATCCATTCTGCTAGACAAAAAAAAAAAACTACTATTATAATCTTCAACAAAGACACCAAAATAAACCTCAAAAGTTTTGGGCAGGTATAAATAAACTTCTTCATCCAGGACAATCCATCACTCCTACCCCTTCCACTTCTACCCATAAATCATCAGAGGAGATTGCCAACACCTTTAACAGTTTTTTCACTGAGACTATCCAGACCCTTGCTAGCCAGCTAACTCTCACAGGCAGTAATTCTATCATAACCTCACCCACTACCCATCTCCCCTTAAGTTTCCAACCAGTCTCTACCTCACTTATCTGATCCCTGCTTACAAAACTAAAGCTGACCACCTTATCTGCAGATCTTCTTCTTGCAGAGTACCTACAAAAAGCCGCAGATGTCATAGCTTATCCAGTCTCAATCTTGATCAATAGAACCATAACTGAAGCCTCCATCCCCTCCATCATGAAAACTTCCCATGTCATACCACTCTACAAAAGTGGCAATTCCACAGAACTATCAAATTATAGACCCATTGCCATACTTTCACCACTAGCCAAATAATGGAGACATGTATTCATAAGCAACTCTTGCACTATCTCATACAAAACAATCTGCTGGCTAACTCTCAACATGGCTTTAGGCCATACCATAGTACCTCCTCTGCCCTCTTCTCTTTCCCCAATGTCATAAATCATAACCATAATAACAACAAACTATCCTCAGCCCTCTTCCTCGACCTGTCCAAAGCCTTTGATATGGTCAACCTCCAACTACTCACTGCCACTCTGAAATCCATTTCCTTGAATAACCATGCTATTCATTGGTTTCAATCCTATCTGAATGGCAGACAACAGGCAGTTCTATGGCAAGGAAATGTATCTACTCTACTACCCCTCACCCTTGGAGTTCCCCAGGGCTCTATTTTAGGACCTCTTCTCTTTTCAATCTTTATTAATGACCTTTATGCTGCCATTCCAGATGCTACATGCATCCAATACGCAGATGATTCCATGTTGATCTGCTCAGCCTCCATCCCATCTGACCTGCTTACACTATCCCAGAAAACATTTAACACAGTTGAGAACTGGCTCTCATTTTTGACGTTTCCTCTTGAACGCTAAAAAACCAAACTACTACTTTTCTCCCCCACTCACAGGTCTAAGCCACTTTCCTCTGTGATATCCTCTAATAATGGAACTGTTATTTCCCCAGATGACCATACTAAACTCTTAGGGGTAACAATTGATAACAACCTTAAATTTAACCTGCATATAAATCAAACCATTAAAACCATTAATAAAAAATGGGCTCCCTATATAAAAATAAACCTTTCCTTACCCCACTAGCAAGGACTGCCATTCCCCACACTCATCTTCTTTCCACCCTTTACTTTGCCTCCTCTATATTCACTAACTTGGACAAATCTGAACTCTGCAAACTCTCAAGCTGTTATAATCACATTGCTAGATTTGCCACTGGCTCTACTTACAGAACTGACCACTGCCAAAACCTTAAACCTCTAGGATGGCTAGAATTGCCTAGCTTACTTCAGTACAAGCAACTTGTAGTAGTCCACAAAATTCTCAACCAGCCAGATAATACCCCTGCACTTAAAAACATTATTTATCCCCACAGGAACATGAGGCCACTTCGATCTTCTAACAAACTGCTAATTCAAACTATCAAAACTAACAACTCAGCTGTTGACTCCTTGTTTTCTAACTCTGTTGACAAAATTTGGAATTCACTTCCAGCTGACCTAATTCTAGAACCTTCAATAAACCAATTCAAGAAAAATCTCAAACAGTATTTCATGACACACTGGCTATGCCCCTGTCACAATCCACACTAAGTCCTACCATACTATAGTACACAAAACAGTATTGTAAGGAATATCTAGCTCCTTCTATTTGATTGTCTGTAACCATATAAGTTTGAGCTATGACTGACTATAATTGTTTTAATGTTCATGTTCAATTTCAATGTAATGTTTTAATGTTGGAGCTTTTCTCCTCGGACCTCCGCTGAAAATGGACATGTATCCAGATGGACTATCCCAGTCAACAAATGTAAAATAAATAAATAAATAAACAAATAATGTTTCATAAAGATAAACTCTCTCAACTAGGCATCAATCCACATGTTACCAGATAGGTAGCAAACTGGCTTACTGATATAGCCCACCTAGTCAAAATAGGGGAAACCACCTTAAGCAGTATACCAGTAATGAGCGATGTACCCCAGGGATCAGTCTTGGGGGCCTCTGCTGTTTGGGATATATTTTTCTGAGGTGCAGGCCAAAACCAGTGGGCTATGGCTGACCAAGTTTGCAGATGAAGCAAGCTGGGTGTTGTCATCAATTCCCTTGGTGATGTGACATCCTCCAAGAGGTTCTCATCCAAAAAAATGACTGGTGCCAGAAACATGGCCTCAAACTGAATGCCAAAATGCATCATCATCATCCTCTTTGGGAAGAGTGATGTTTTCACAAATTATCACATTAACAATAATGCCCTAAGCACACAATCAGTCGTGAGGGTCTTGGGCACCAAAGTTGATAGCAAACTGACTTTTGACCACCATATTGCCTCCCTTGTACAGAAAGCTTTCTACATGGCCCACCTCATTAGTAAGGGTATATCATCCAGGACCAAGGAAGTCATAACATCCCTGTATTCTAATGTAAGTGTATTCTAATGTAAATTATACTGTAATAAGACCTATTATTGAGGACAATGCCTCTTTCAGCATGTACCTCACAAAACACATGCAGCAGCTGGAGTGACCACAGAGGTTCCTCACCAGAAGAATCCAAAGCCTCAAACATCTACCCTACACAGATAGGCTAAAGGCCCTGTCCCTCTACTCAGTCTCCTACTGACTCCTCAGAGGTGACCTCTGTCTAACATACAAAGCAATCTCAGACCCCACCTTGATGAGACTGCTGCATATCTGCAAATCAAGCTCCACTCAAGTAACCCACATATACGACCTCAACCTGGTCTGTGACATCAATAGGACTTGTTGAAGGGACAAATTTGTGTCCCAGAGACTCCTCCTTTTGTGGAATAGACTCCCTCTCCATGTCAAGCAGAGTACTTCATTAACCCTTTTTAAGAGCAACCTAGATAACTGGATGGGGAACAGAAAATGTCCTTGCTAGACAGTGGCATAGGGTGCTGACTTGTTGGAACATGGGCTAAATTCTTGGATATATTTGTAAGGGCTTAAGGGCCAATAGCCTAGTAACTTCCTATGATCCTATGAGGTGCCATGTTGAAATGCAACTGCTGAAATATAGAGATAAGGAAAATGGAACATTATCAAACTGTCAAGTCTGCTCTTACAAAAATCAAGCTCGGTCTTACAATTATTCTATAACCTTGTATACTTCATTGTTAATGTGACCTTTATATGACCCTCAGAAACAACAGTAGAGGAAGTGCTTCTCACATCTCAAAAGTGATTTCATATAGTGACCATAGTACTATTTAAAATGCTTCTGCTCCCTGTGATATAAAAACAAGACAAACATGTCGTGAATGTCAGAAACAGGTTTTGGGCAACCATCAACAAAGTATTCCATCCAGGTAAGGCTGGGACCCCTACCCCTGAAACCAATGATACATTTACTAGCATAGCAACTCAGTTCAACAATTTCTTTACTGATTCCATCCTAGCTCTAGATAACTCCCAAAATCTTGCAACATCTACCACATTTCTCAGAAATAATACTCCTGAACCATGCTTTTCACTGAAACCTGTCCCTATCTCCACTGTTAAAAAAACTGCTTAATAAAGTAAAACCCACATCCCTCTCAGCTGATACACTATCTGCCAAATTCTTAAAGATTGCAGCTAATGCAATTCCATATCCTGTAACCATTCTCATTAATCGCTCTATTACTGAAAATCTTGTCCCCCACCTTTGAAAAATTTCGTACATTACTCCACTCCATAAAGGGGGCTGTTCCAAAGAACTAACTATCGACCCATCGCCATACTCTCTCCCTCTCCAAAATCCTAGAAAGATGTGTACACACTCAAATCATGATATTCATAAACTCTTATAATTTACTCACAATACACAACATGGTTTTAGGTCCTCACATAGCACTACTACAGCCCTTATGTCTTTCATACCAACAGTCAACAACCACAGGAACAATGGAAATTATGTGTCACCTGTATTCTTAGACTTTTCCAAGGCCTTTGACATGGTTAACCATAATAAATTCATGAACATTCTCTCATAATTAAATCTAAGCTCAACCATCATTTTCTGGTTAAAAATTACCTAAAAGGCAGACAGAAGGCAGTCAGATGGCATCAGGAACTCTCCTCTTTACTTCCAGTCTCAGTAGGAGTCCCACAAGTTTCCATTCTTGGACCACTGCTCTTTACTATATTCACCAATAAACTTCATACTGCCACAATTCATGCTTCTGTCATCCAACATGCAGATGACTCCACACTAATCTGTGCTTCCTCCTCTCCACAGGCACTACTACAACAGATACAATCTTACGTTCTATCTGTTGAAAGATGGCTCTCTGAATCACAACTTATATTAAATCCCAATAAAACTCAGCTTCTTATCTTTCCTCCCACTCACAATTCTGCTCATAACATTACATTTAACATCATCTCTAGTAATAATACAGTTATATCACCTGTCAGTATCAAACCAAACTGCTAGGTGTGGTAATCGACAGCAGCATGAAATCTAACATACACATATCAAATAACATAAAAAAAGTACACAGAAAGCTACCTGTGCTATACAGAAACAAACAATTCCTAGCTTCTTCCACCAGAGCCACTATTGCACACACTCATCTCATCTCCACTCTTTTGTATGCCTCACCAATCTTCAATAATGTCAGAAAATCTGACCTTTCCAAGATGAACACTCAACTGGCTCGAACTTCCCCACCTCATTCTTTGCAATTAGCTTTTCTAACCCACAGAATTATTCACTTACTCTACAAAACATACTACACCCAAGTACCAGAACTAGAGTCTTACGATCTAATCAAAAAAATCCTGCTAAATGTGACCAAAGCCAATAATTCCAAAGGTACATCCCTATATAGTAACACTATTGCCAAACATTGGAATAACCTTGCCCCCAACATCTCATCTACAACTTCTATTGCCTCCTTCAAAAAGGCCTTAAAATCCCACCGACAACAATCATGGCTCTGTAACTGTGGCAACCATGACTAATCTCTTATATATCCTACTGCTCTATCACCAGTCTCCTCTTTCTTAGCACTTTGTTACTCCCATCAATTTACTCCATCCCTTCTATACCCAAATCTTACTAACCCTATTTTCCACCCCACCCCCCTTTCCAACCTGTATTACATCCTTAGCCTCATAATCCACCCACTACAACCTGGCTCTACAAATGTGACAATCCTGGTTAATCCTTATATTTCCTTCTGCTCACATCTAACACCCTCTATCTCAGCTCACTTCACTCCCACTCTCTCAGTACTTTACTCACCCACTAATGTATCTACTCTCTCTCTCTCTCTCTCTCTTTTCTACTCCCATTAACCCCTCGCCCCCCCTTTCATAGTAACCTGTATAAGATCCTTAGCTTTGAAGTCCTGCAAAGTTGTTTGTTATAATAAATATGTAATTTTTCACAATTTTAAAACACATATATAAATTAAGTCAGAAATTGTACTCTATATAAACATCTCTACCTGTTGCAATGTTAATGATATCAAGCTACTGTTACTGTAGCTATGTATTCAAAATTACTGATGTAAACAAAACTGACAGATTAAAATTTACAAGCTGTATCGGGAGCTTTTCTTCCTGGCCCTCCGTTGAAAAAGGACTCGTGTCCAGTCAGACTTTCCCAGTAAACAAATGTAAAATAATAATAAAATATATACAAATGGATTACGAATGCTCTGTCACAAACCATAACAGGAACAATCTGTTTCAGTCCCAGAATGTTAGACCCCTTTCAACTGAAATAAATAAACAACTCAGGAGTTTAATAACATTTTCTAAAGCCATGTTTGAGGCTAAAATAACTATCCAAAGACAAAGACAATCACAAGGCATTTTTAGTTATGTTCATAATCTCAAAAGCACAATACAGCAATGCACTGAGCTGAATGTGAATAATGTTACCTACACTGAGGCTGAAGATAAAGCTAGCTTACTGGCCAATTCATTTAGCTCTAACTTTAACCCTCTTTCCCCTCCATCTGTCCCTCAAGATATGCCTGAAACTGACTTGCCTCAAGCTATTACACAAGACCAAGTCCTAAAAGTGCTATCTAAAACTAAAAATATTGCATTGATAGTTCTTGACAATATCCCTGGATGCATCATAAATAGCATGAAATATAATTTAGCCACACCCCTAACAACACTGTTCATTCTCAGCATCCATACAGGTTTTGTATTAAGTGAATATAGAACACAGCTACAGTCATTTCCCTGCATAAGGGATAACCTTCCACAGACCCAGGCAGTAACAGACCCATAAGTCTGACCAGCGTCATATGCAAAGCCACTGAAAGAGTTAGCATGGAATTAATCAATTAGGACATAGGAAACCTCCAAACACTAGACTCATTTCAAGTGTGGATATGTCAAGGGCAGGTCATGCTTACTTAACCTGGTGAATTTTGTTGAAAAGGTCACCAAAGTAATGGATGAAAGCAAGATGGTACTCACTGCACACCTCAAACTGACCAAAGTTTTTGACACAGCTAAATAAATTGGGAATAATCTCCTATGTCACTTGCTGGATTGCTAACTGGCTCACAGATACGATACAGATAATCAAAATAGTGGAAGTTACCTCCACAAAGAGACCAGTCACTAGTGGTGTCCTCAACATTTCTATGCTGGGACCTCTCCTGTTTGGCATCTACTTTAATGAAGTAAAAGCCAATAACAAAGGGCTCTGGCTGACTAGCTTCTAGATGACTGCAAGCTTGGAGCAGTCATTGAATCCCCAAATAACTTAGCCATCCTTCAGGAAGGTTTGTCTCAAATGAACAACTGGTGTCAAAATCTTGGCCTGAAACTAAACGCCAGAAAATGCATTATTGCATCTTTTTTAGGAGTCATTTACCCCAGGGAACTACAAAATTGGCAATAGGCCCCTAAGAGTTGACTAAGTTGCTTTGGACTTGAGAACTTATGCTGACAGTGATCTAATTTTTGGCCAACATGTGTCTATTTTTGTAAGAAAGGCTTATATATTGCACAGGTTATAAACAAAGGGATTGTGCCTATATCTAGGGATGTCATTGTCCCCATTTATTTAGCCCTCATTATGCCAGCAATTGAATATAATGTCCCTTTTGGCATGTATCTGTCATGACACATACAACAGTTGTAACACCCACAGAGATACCTTACTAAAAGGATGCAAGTCCTAAACAACATGTCCTACATGGACTGATTCAAAGCCTGTTACTCTACTGAGTATCCTAAGACCCATTTCTCTGCACATAAGCAAGTCAAATGGCATCAGCAATAATTGGTGTAGGGATAGAAACCTCTTTGTAACATCAATAGAATTTTTTGGAGGGACAGGTGTATTTTGTAAAGGATACTGCTGCTATTGAAAAGACTCCCCATCCACAGAAAACAAAATTCATCCCTATCCATTTTCAAGTGCAATTTAGATCTATGGATAGGAATCAGAATTATTTGCCCCAGGACTTCCCTGTACTACTAATGGACAGATGTAACATCTAAATGCTTTATTTCATGCATGGGTCCCCTCAAATTATCTATGGTATAATGCCAGTTATTTTCAATAGTGATAATACGTAATTATTGACAATGGGAAGGGTAAGGCCAATCTATAACCAAATTAGATAGGTTATTTCATGCACAAAAAGGAAAGGTGACTAGACTTATAATGGCCATCAAGGCCAGCTGGTCTAGTTCTTACCTATGAACCTATGAACTTCACACGAAATTGCATGGCATGATGCTGCATCTTGATAAACTCTTCTCTGAATCAACTAGGAAAAGGCCTGCTTCACTGAAAGGGGCTAGTAAGAGAAAGACCACCATCATATTTTTTTCTAAATATATGTCTCTGCATTGATGGTACATTTAGGATGAGAGATGGTAGAGAGACATATCCCCATACATGCATTATAACACTATAATGTGTCATTGCTATGTTGTTTGCTTTACAGAATTATTCAAGCCTGTGTGTTATGTTTTTTGTAAATTGTTTGATGAAAACCAAAAAGGAAATTTTTATTGTAGACTCAGTTTCTTTCATTTTTGTTACACTGCTCAAAATTATTTTCCTTTAAACCTCCAAGACATAAATAATCATGCCATATAGACATGTGACCAACTTGTTTATTGCCAGACCATAATAACATAATCAATAAATAAATAAATTGAACTCAGTTAAAATGCAAAATATCAACAGGAATAACATAACATTCATGCAGGAATTGGCAGCTTTCATAGACCTGCACACCCGTTAAAGTTGTGTTACATATCATGCCTTCTCATACCAGAAGACAGCAGACATTCCTTGCAGTGTGTCCATCATTGCTCAGCCCTTATGTAATCTTATTAATGAAGTTAGGAAAAGGGGAAAGCATGTTCATGTCAATAAACTCAACCACAACAGCACTAATAATAACCCTATATAAAACAGGGAGGTCAGGAGGTTATATACAAATACCTTTGCCAAAGAGACTGAGAGCCTGTTCTGTTGTTAAGTTCTAAATTCCCTCTCCTCCCTTACCTAAAATCAACCCATGCCTCAAATTCATTTTTCCCTACTTCCTTCCCTCCCACTAAGTCTTCTCTGCCACTCTGCTGCAACTAACACACACCAGTCAGGTGTCCATGAACAGAAATATCTGTCTGGGAAACATTCATTTTTCATGAACTCTTACTTTTAAACCCCTCTCCCTGGGCATAAATAATCACACCAAGCTGACACATGACAAACTTTGTTTATTGCCAGACCATAATAAGCTAGCAAATCAATGTACTGAACTCAGTACAAATGCAATATCAATAAGAATATCGTAACATCCGCCCAGGAAATGGAAGTGATCACAGATCCCTCACCAATGAAATCTGCATTACATACCACTCCTTTTCATACCAGAACACAGCATGAATTCCTAGGAGCAGGCCTTCACTGCCGACACCTGACATAATTTTGTTAATGAATTTAAGAAGTGGAGATAAACAAGTTTATTCCCACAAACCCAGCCATCAAGCTGCCTATCTGGCAGCCTGTTCCCCCCTCCCTTCTACGCTACCCAAACCTCCCTTCAACAATTCATCCCCATAATGGCCTAATAAGCACCTCCTTAAGTAACAATGCTATACACAGGTTCATAGGTTCATAGGTTGGTACTAGGCTATCAGACCTAGGGTCTATACAAGCCTAGCCATAACAATTCCCTGGCTATTTCTTCCTACAATATTTACCTCCCTGGATGTTAAACAGATCAAGGTGAGTATCGCTTAAGTGAATGTTATCCTGCCTAAACTAAACTCAATCCTTACCCACAAAGTCCAAGTTCTCTCCTGCAAACAAAACCAAAGAAGAGGCTGCCCTTGCCATCCTATGATTAATAAAATAGATTTAAGACTTTTACACAAAATGTTGTAAAATCAATGTACACATAGTCAGACCCAAATACTTGATTGTGGCAACATCTAAACAGAAAGAAAATGTATTCTTTGCAGGGGCAAAGCCCACTACACCCCATACACCACCTGCTAAATATATATACTAATTCCAAGATCACAGAGCAGTGGGAAAAGGACAAACATCCACTGTTCCAACAATCTCACTCAGGAAAAGACAGCAGTGAAATCAGCTGATTTCTGACCAGCTGTACTGTTGTTTTTCTCATTCAGGAAATACATACTACATGACAGATACCTAACCCAGGTGAAGTTACTCTACTCCAATAAAAGACATTTCTTACTTTTCTAAAATTGATGATCTTGTGACTGACCATTTAGGTTCAATCATGTGGACTTTGACTTTCTGACATTTCAAAGCAATGCAATACACACAATTCTCCAATAAAGTCTAAGAAAGATGGGCCCTTGGAAATTTCTGCTGCAAAAGAAGTAAACAAATAATTATCTAAGATAATAACTCCATTTTGGTACTATACCAAAATCATTACCTCCCAAATGAATCAAAATTAACTTAAAACTAGATGCTGTGCTGTTGAACTATTCCAAACAAGATGATAGCTTACTCCACATTACACATCATTTTCCTTCCAAAACCATATCCCATGCAAATTCATGAAGGTCCAGAAATTTTCCACCTGGTCTAATGTCAGCTCTCTTAGTGGCTCAAAATATGAAACAATGACTACATTTTTTCACCCTGTAAATAAAAAAAGACGAACATTACAAATATTAACCAGGCAAACTTCAACTACCTTATATAAAACTTATAGGCTGTAGCTGCACATCTACCCTTCCTATTAGTAAAGTCAAAAGACCTACCCTACAAGCCAAATCTTGTGATTTTTCCCTATCCAAAAAGAATGTAAAGAATATTTTCCTACCAAAATGCTATGACTAAACAAAGCCCTCTTTAAAACTACATTAAATTGATTAGTTGACACCAGAAAGCTGTTAACAAAACAAACAAAAAAATCTGGATTGACCCCCATTCACCTTCTTTAGTGAACAAAGTACCCACATTAGACATAAAATTGCTTCATAATTCTTGGCCTATACCAACTTGATATGTTTTAGATTTTGAAAGCTAAACTAATGCTGTCTCATCTGTGAAACAAATATCCACCCACTTCAGCCTCTCCAAATCTCACTGACCCAAATACAGTTTGATACAGGCATACTGGCAAAGTTGCCCAGAATATATGCAATTCCAGAGTAGCAGAAACCACATGCAACCCCTTCAACACTGCCTACAACAAATACGTAACAATGGGCATCCCACCATCTGTCAATGTACCCTTAAATGTCTCCCATCCTTTCAGCAATTGACCAATGATTATTAAAATCCAAAGTACCAGCACATTTAGCAGCTGCCCCAAGCATTGTTAAATGTACCCTCACAATTTGCAAAGAATCACTTTCTTCTATGTATGCACAGCATACTTTGAAACCAAACAGACTGACTACTTCTCTACAAGGGCATCCTACCCAGAAAAACCCTAAAAAATGACAAGGCAGCCCTATCTGCTATGGAAAACCTTCCTTTTTTTTCTTCTGTAATAATATTTTGGGCTAGGAAATGTATTTTGTATGCACTGTTATCAGATATGAGGAGGTTTTACTAAAGTGAATGCACGTGCAAACTTTGTATAAAAATCTGTTTTTTAAACTTTTTATTAAATACTTCATTGAGTTTGTGTTGCAACTGTTACTTTCAGGAACTGTCAGTGTACAGTTTTCCTCTAACCACTGTTTCACTTTCACTGGATTACCAACTCTTTTAGAGTCTGCTGCCTATTTTTGTGGCTTACTTCATGGCTGGAACTGTGCAATGGTTATCGGTCTTCTCAGTCGCCCCCCCCCCCTCCATCTGTAAGAAGACAAAAATTGTCAGGGAGGCTTTGGTTGTCAGGCTGTCTCCAGATACTTCTCATTCCCACTGCCTTAGCGGCATATTGTATTTGTCCAGACTTCTCTCCATCTTTCTTCCTGTGACAGCTGATTGCGTCAGTGTATACTGAGAGGGAAGGCTACAGCTGTCGCATGAAGTGAGTATTCAGTCTTTTTCTGCCATCCAAAGAAGAAATTCCTCTGACTCTTCATAGGACCCAGTGTTGATTTTTTTCTGGTGTACAGCTCAGTTTCTTTATTATTAGATGATGCTCTTTCTATTTTTAAATGCATGTTATTTTAATAATTTATTTTTGTCAATCTACAGCACTTCCTGTGGGAATTTCTTTGTTGCAATGTTCATTTGGCTTCAGTCTTTGACAAGGGCTTGTTTTACTGTTTCTGAGGAAACTTTCAGCATTTGTCTTTACTGCTAATTAAATTATTTGAATGTATTGTGGAGATTTTATTCTCTCTGACAAAAAAAGTATACTTTAAATTGATATTTGAATATATTTCAGGTTGTTTTGTTATATTAGCACAGTCTGAAATGTATTCAGAATAGTTTATTACTCTGGATGGTGCTCTGTTCCTTGACTGGATGGATAAAAATAAATAAAATATGCCTCAGCCTATGGCTAGTGATTCTGTTGGAGAACTAAACTCTTTAGGTTCAAGAATAATCTGGCATACAAGACTTTGCCAGACATAATTGGCTCGCAAGGGCAGTTAGCCTAGTACTAATCTATGAACCTATGAACCTATAAGACCTATTGGTGAATTTGTACCAAGACAGCCGAACCAACCGACTATCATTTCCCAATTTCCCAAACTTCCTCAGGAACTGCAGTTGGTAACACTTCTGTCTCTGTAGCCAAGGCCCAAAATCTACAAAACTGAAAATAAGTTAAGCTATCAGCAATCGCATTCAGTCTCCCAAAAACATGTTTTAGAGAAAAATGGGGCATTAATACTAAGGGAAATGTAATACCAAATGCCTTAACAACAAGTGCACATCACTCCTCCAAGTCATCTTCATTAAAACTCCTATCAGTACCTTGTTTTTGGAATGAAAGACTACCCTCTTATTAACCAATTCCCCTTGCCACACTACCACTGTTGCCTAAACTGGCATCAATTCCAAAAGGGTTAAGTCCCTTCTTCTACCATTAGGCCAGTCCCATGGCCAAGATATAGAAAATCACTTCTTCTGATAAAACCCAGTCTTCCTGCCATACAGATACTCCCTTAAAAATCAAAGGATTAAAAATCAAACAATGAAAATATATGAGAATGTATCAAACAATGAAAATATGTGAAAATGTGTCTAAGTTATTGAATGCATTGAAATGAAAGTGAGAATGTAACAGCTGCAAAGAAACTGAGAGTAACAGCAGTTTTAGCACAGGCTTGGCTGTTTGTGAATTTATACCGAAACAAACACTAATTATAAAATGAGGCATTTGGAATGGCTGTTTGATTATACACCATATGAAAGAAACCTGAATAAATAATAGATGCATATAAACAGGGGTACAAAAAATGAATTTGCAAGTGTGCCAAATGAAATGTTGCAATAAGCAAGTGTTAAAGGGATGAATATGAAACACCTGTACTCTGAAAAACATTGTTCATTGTTGCAAACTGGTATATTGCTGTAATTACTGAAGGGTTGTCTTAAAAATCTATGCCTGGTGAAATTGCATAATGTAACTGTATACTAAATTTACTGGTCTTTTAAGAAAAGGATGTGTGTAAAGTCCTGTTATAACACAAATCTTATTAATTGTGCTGTAAGAGAAGTAATCCCAGTACTAGTGCACTTTCTTCGTATAAGAAAGGTTGAGCAGTGCTAAGCAGATAACAGTTAATTCAGAGGTGACAATGAAAGACAGTGTTCTGATCCAAGCCTTTAGAAGATTGTGACAGTGTTAAATGTTGCTTGCTGACATGGTGGACAGCAGTGCTTTGCAGAAGTAAACCAGGAATAATAATAATAATAATAATAATAATAATAATAATAATAATAATAATAATAATAATAATAATAATAATAATAATAATAATAATAATAATAATAATACTATGATAATAATTGTTATTTGTATTTGTGCTAAACCTCATTAAATCTCGCGGTACAATGACAGCTTGTAAAATGTTCAGTGGAATTAAAACAGAGCTCTGCAGCTGTGATTCTGTAATGGCTGATAATAATGCTGATGAAAAATGAAAGTCTTAGCTTGAAAGACATTACAGGATATGGCACTTTTGCTTTTGTAAGTATTAGTAAACCCTGAAGAAATACTGGCAACCTACAAGATACCCATTTAGAACTGTATGCTGTGTTAAATAGTTGCAGTGTAGAATGTGAAATTAAAATCATTAAAATATTGTCTCGAGAACTGAATAATTAAAAATCAAGCATGGTTATTCGGGATATTTTTGAGCTAAATACAAGCTTAGGTGCTACTAGAAGCAAAATTTAAATTCTGCTGGAAATTGAGTGCTTTCACTCCAGGTATGTTTGCTATGAAACTCTGAAACACTATATTCGCCATGAAACTCTGAAACACAAGAATGTGTTGCTTTTAAATATTAATTAAACTCTGTGGTAGAAGAAAGAAGTTCAACACTGTGGAGAAATTATGTATCACAACAGAGAAAAAAGCGTTGCTTGCATTGAGAAACCTGTTTATTTAAAACCCTAGTAAAGTTCAGTGTGAAGTGACAAGTTGTGTGAAGTAAAATAAATGAGAGATAAAAGAGGTAATAAAAAAGTATGTGTTTTGCCAAAAATTAACGTTATCATAAAAGACAATAAATAAATAGAAAAAATAAAAGGTTAGATTGAGCTGATGAGCAAGATGAGTTCCCAAAACAAAATTGCTCTGATCAACAGCTGTCCCATTACAAACAATGTTGTGGTTCATGGCCATGAGAATGCCTTGCATCACATTATTTGTGGTATGCAGAAGAAAATGGATACTTTTCAGTCATGTGGTACAAGTGCCAAAACAAGTTGCTGTAAAAAAAAGGGAAGGCCTTTGCTGATATTTATAATTCTAACCTTGAAGGTGCTAAAAGGGATGAAACAATGTTGTTGCCCTAAGATTAAAAATAGCTGATGCATTGATGTTACAACAAATCTGGATTCACACGAGTCAGGCTTTTCTAAATCATGTTAAATGAGATGCAAAATGTCACAGAAGGTATTGTAGTTAAAATGCAGACTTGCAAAATTCATGGTCAGATGGAGCTGTTGCAAAATTTTGACTAATAAAACTCAAAAAAAATGTTTCTGACTATAGAAATTAAATACATTAATACAAAAAACAGCTTGTAGATGTGAAAAGAGTTGTGCATGGTTTTCTAGAAAGTGACAGAAAGTCAGTGACTGACTTTGACTGACTGAAAGATAACATGAACAAGTGAAAAGCTGACAAAGTAAAAAAGTCCAAGAAACCATTGCTTTCTCCAGACTCTCTCAACTTTCTGAACATGTTGGAGCACTAAAACAAAACAGTTCTATTCAAATGAATGCAACAAGTACAGTCAGATGCCCATTATGTGGGCAGCAACAACATTTGATTGCATATAGAAAGAAAAAATAAAAAAGAAACACATGAAAATGATGAAAGCCATACAGAAATTGTTTGTAGAGGTACAGAAAAGCCAAACTAAGGCAAGTCAAGTGAAAAGAAACCCATATCGGTAGAGTTGGTAGAACAAAAGACCATAATGGTCTGGTGCTTAAGCTTGAAAGACAAAAGAAAAAACATTTAAGTTCAGCTTCAGGCTGCAGTTACATGTTTCTGTAGAAAAAAAAGGAAATATGAATACTTGCAAACTGTGAATGATTTTAAAAGTCCTTGATTCAAAACAATGCACCAGAATCTGCAAAATATGCAAATTGTAAGTGAGGTGTTAAAGACAAAAATCCATGAGCCTGAGAATAAAATGAAGAAATGCAAATGAAAATTGGCTCATGTCAGTGAAGTGGTCAATGAAATCACCATCTTGAAGCAAATGCAAGATACTGTGGACCTGTATATGCAATGAGAATAGACTGGAAGGGAAGAGGAGCATACTTTACATTTTTCTGTGAAATACTTAAAAGTGAGTTGGGAGTACATCAACAAGTGAAAGTAAAGAAAGTAAACTAAATACAGCTAGCACATACAGGATCTAAAAGAAAAATGTAAAATGAATGGGTAAACATGTCATGGTGCTGCAGCAAAAGAATAGTCCTACACAATGGATGAATAAACCACTAAATGGAAAATGTGGGGAATGAAAATAACATTTGCAGCAAAGTTAAAAAGAAAACTATGGAATTAGTAAAATCTAATCTATGAAAAACAATACTAAATTAAATCAGTATGAACAAGCATTTGCTTTCCATATACAACAATGCCAAATGCAGAAAATAGCCAATAACGGAGACAATGGCAAAGATATGAATAGTGTGAGTACAATAAAAGGGAATTGTGCTACAATCCACATTATTATGAGTTACAGTGGAACAAACTATCAACATATTCAAAGTTAAAAATACAAAGTTGCAAACTTGCCTTTCAGTCAAGAAGTACAATACTTGCAGTACACCAGGCGTGCTGAAGGAAATTATCCTCTTTACGTTGTAAAAACTAGCATTTAAGCACCACAGCATGAAGAATAAACACAGCAGGAATTCCTCTAAGAAAAGACACTGAAGTCAATGAGAAGTCCATTCAGTAAACGTGTTACCACAGTTGTTGTAAAGGAAACTAGTATCTGAATCTTCTTCTATAGGATTCTTCACTGGAAGTGATTATGAAGAAGCTGAAGAACACAGATGTAAAATGAGTGCAACTACAAGTAAAATAAATACAACAGAAAATCAATATGTTTCAGCAGGAAATTGAAAAAAGGAGGACTTACCCAAACTGGTGAAACAGAAAGAAGTTGAATGGAAAAAAAGTTTCAGAGACTACCTGGGTTCAAATATTATACATATTGACAGTTTGGACATTTAAGGAGTATGCGAAATTGTGTGACGTATGTACTGTGCAACACAGTCAGAGTAATATTGTTATTACACATAAGAATGTTATGAATTTTATGCAAAATAGGTACAAACAAAATGTACAGGAATCTGGGTGATTGGTAAATTGTTAGAAAGAAATGAGAAACCAGTGCAGTCTCTTAAAGGCAAAAGAACACTATCAGGAACCAGTCCAGAAATGAGAAATTTCAGAGAATCTATAGGCTAATGGTGGTTGGGTGACTCAGAGAAATAATCAATCTAAAGTGAATGCATAGTTGTCCTTCTGGTAAAGTAAGCCAGTGAAGACAGTCACTAATGGGAATGCTAGGATAAAAAAAAAAAAAAATAGGTATGGGACAAGAGTGACATTCCTTGTAGGAATGTCCCTCAGGTCAGGCTGGCCAGTGCTGGTATGGCACCTGGGTTGACACGGCTGCTTAAGTAGGTAATCTCTGTATATGAGTTGGAGGAGCATGTGATATATTGGAAGTGAAAGTGTTAAAGTTGCAAGTAGGATGTCTCAAAACACTGTAATCAGGCAGAGTCAGGATGAAGCCTGTAGCCATATTTGTGCTGAAAACACACAGAAATGAAAAATAAATAAATGGCAGAAAAACAAAATGCAAAACACTCCACAGGATAAATGCCTCACTGCTAGTAGAGGGGTGGTAATTATGAATGTCGACGATTACAATATTGCCATTGAGAACATGCTGTCTAATCCTTTAGAATACATTAAGGTTGAGAAGTTTGACATCATTAAAAGTTATGCTGTCATTTATTGCATATTGTATGATTTGCTTATGAATAATGACATCAGTAACAAGTTATTTGAATTTTTGTATGTGGAGGATCCTAGAATAGGTGTAATGTTCGGGATCCCAAAGCTCCACAAGTCTACCACAAAACTCCCCTTTAGGCCTATTATTTCTGCTTCCGGAAGTTCTGATTGTATTTCATTATATTTGGATTACATTTTTAAGCCATATGTTAAGAGATTACCTTCCTATATAACTGATTCATGGGACTTTTTAGACAAACTAAGGTATTTTGGTTTAAGTAACAGTTATGATAATTTGGTTTTAATTACAGTGGATGTATTATCTCTTTTTACTTGCATAACACAGGATGTGGGTGTAGATTATGTCAGATGATTTTTGAGTAAACACATTGATTTAAGTAACAACAACATTATTACCTACATGTGCTTGTTGGAAACCTTGTTAGAAAATGCCTTTTCTATGTTTAATGAAATTTTTTTTAAACAACTGAAGGGTGTAACAATGGGGGCTATTGTAGGTCCCACATATGCTAACCTTGTTTTAGGATGGTGGGACATGGAATTTTTACCCAACATTTCATGTTTTGGGAATATTCTTTTTTACACAAGGTTTGCAGATTATCTGTTCTTCATTGCTAGGGCAGATAATTTTGATGTGCTGGAGTTTGTTGATGCTTTACGTCAGAGCACTTCTTTTTTAAATTTGTCGTAGGTGATGTAGGTCTAAAGGTGTCTTTTTTGGATGTAAATATCACGTGGGACACCATTAGTAAAAGATTTTTTAGCACTATTCATAAGAAGGGTACATTTTGTAATAGTTATGTACATTTTAAAAGTGGACATCCAAATTTTATGAGAAAGAATGTCCCTAGAGGACAGCTTTTTAGAGCATCTCGAACGATTGTGGATGACTCCATTTTTTTGTTAGACGCACAATTCATTAAGGGTCTTTTTAAGGATAGGGGGTATCCTGAGGACCTACTTTGCAAGGTAGCAGAAGTTATTAATAGAAGGTATGTGGATTTCCCTCCTATTTTATTACATGATGTTCATAAGAAAGGGTCAACATCAGGGTACTCAGTTAGTGTAAAAAATAATAATTTGGATGGTCCGAGGTATGGTTTAGAGATGAGTGTCAACAGTCACGTCATACGCAAGATTATTTGTGAGAACTGGAAGGTTATTGCAGGCAATTCTGATGCTGCGAAAGTATTGGGAGACAGTCCATCCTTTGTTTACAAAAATCATTTCAGTATAAAACAACTTTTGGAATCAAAAAGAAGCAATTCTGATGTAAGGAGTCTTGCTGGGCATGGTGGGGTATGTTTAAATGTTCAGATTGTAGAGCTTGTAGATTTATTTTTGAAGGTCCCCTCATTTCCCTAGTCCATTTGGACAGGACTATCATGGTTCCTGGTAGGGTGGACTGTAATACTGTAAGTCTTGTGTATATTGCTTTATTTTCTACATGTCCTGCATTTTATGTAGGAATGTCTAGTAGGAGTTTAGGAAAGAGAATTCTGGATCATGAATTTTCTATTAAAACAAAACATTCTAACAATGCTTTGTTTAAAAATTCCACTGTTTGTTTCAACTGGAAAAAGTTCACTTTTTCTGTGTTAGAAGTGGTTAGGCAGGACTTACGGGGAGGCAATTTTAGAAATCTGGTTGCCCAGAGGAAGGCTGAATGACAATTCAGGTTGGCCACCAATGTCTCCCCAGGTCTTAATGATGCTGTGAACATAAAGAGTTTTTTTTTTTTAAATAGGAAAGTTTCTATCAATAAGTATTAGTAGCTGGCTTTTATAAAATAGTTTGTGTTTTTTTATAAGAAGGTTTTTCTTGTTAAAGTTTTTATAGGAATATTTGGTTTTAACTCAACATATTTTTCAATTAGTATTCAAGTATGTATGCAAGTGATTTCAATTAATGTGACATGCCGATTGGCTGTAGTTTATTGCTGACACTATTTAAATGTTAACTTAAAAGTTTTTATGCTTAGTTTCTGAAGAAGTCTGTTTGACGAATAGCAAATATTAAAGTTTGACTATGCTAAAAACCTTGAATTGGTGTCCTCACCATGAATTCTTGGTGCTTTTTTGTTTATTAGCATTGTTTTACTGTTGCTTTAGTGCTTTTATCTTACATAACAGACTTCATCTGAACACCCACATATACAGAGCTGACCTACATATTTACGAATCTGCCATGCAAGAGCACTGTAGTATATCGTATTCTGAGTGTTGTGAGGAAGGGGTCCTCACAGTAAGGCTGTTGAAGACAACTACAATTTGAATTTAAGGAATGATGCCTAAAAGTGTAAAGAATACCGGCTGTGAGTTAAGTTTCATCATAAATGAAGAGTGTGGTCGATAGTGGTTGAGAAAATGCCAACAGTATGTAGAATCTATTATAGGTACCCCAAAATTACATGTAATACAGACTTAAAGTTACCTGGGACTTCCTGAGAGCACCATAACTGTAAATGTAAACAGGTCTGGACTGCTTTATATGTGAAACTGTATATCAGGTATGGTAACCTTCAAATATATTTGGTTTGTGTGGCAGTCGAAAGGCAGGGCTGCAGGAGGTCTAATGATGTATTCAGCATTATGTGTATTGTGTAAAGGCATTATGCTCTTGATGTCATTACCATGTATGTCACTGCACTGCAGTGTGGTCATGAGAACCATCTATGACTTGGTGTCTATGTTAAACACTCAGGTTGTGTGGGCTGTATATCTCTTCAGTGTACAGCTTTTGGACATTATGTTTGTAACAACAACTATAGCAGTTACACCAGAGAAATGTATATTTTCATGTTTGTTTTATGATGTACATTATTATTTGCTGCTTTATTACCTGAAATATGTGTGGTTATTTTCAGCAGCCCTTACATATTGCATTTGGTAGGCAGCAGTGTCATGAAATATGCAGTGTTCTATGGCCATTCTGTATTATAGGCATATGTCATTGTCTGGTTTGGTGGTATCCACAGTATAATATAAAGTCTGTATGCAGATGTGTACTAAACTATCTTACATCTTTAGTGTTCATCTATCATATGTAGAGATGCCCTTTATATTTGCTGATCTAACCCATGGGTTAGTGCAATGTGTATAATATACCATTGGTTTTCATGTTCTATGTAATGCCTAACACTAGTCTTATGTGTGTTATGTATATTGCGGTGAGTGTTTGCTTGCTTTCTCTGTGACACATGCCGATTGTGATACTGTGTTTCCTTTCTTTTGCAGAACAAACTGCACATGCTGTAGATGCTGCAGATGAGCCATGGTGTGCTAATGCCAAGCAGGGGATACCCTGTGCCATTCATTTGAAAGTTGATGTTACTAAGGTACTAAAGTGCACCCACAATGGAAGGAGCTAATTGCTCTGTGGAGGAAAGAGGAAGGGAACAGAGTCAGTGCTATTGATGCAACCAGCCAAAATATGATTGAGTTCCACCATCACTAGGATCACATCAATGAGATGGTTCTTCAGATATTCTCCAGGGTCCTTGATCTGCAGCTGTCAGTTACTGATATGCTGTTAGCTATGATGACAGAGGGTGTCCCTGCTCATGCACTTCCTTAGGCTGGGCAGTTTTGGGTTGTACAGTTTCATTCCTAAATGTTTCTTTGGTGGCTGATACATGTGTGGGAACATCTTAGCCACATGTGGCGTGACAGTGCACAGCTCATGGAAAACAGCATGTGGCACATGCACTGACACTTGTGGTTAAATTGACCATAGTGCATATCATGTCAGGTGGGATTTGACAACCTGTGCCACTATCTTCTCCCTCAATATGACCTCTTGGACACACACAATCACCTGCCACGCAATATCTATAAAATGCAGACATATTAAACAGTGTCCAGTGCCTCCACTACAGCTGTTACAAGGTTGCATTCATCTGAGCACCTTTGGAGTCAAAAGGGGGTAGGTATTCATTCTTTTATTCAAGCTTGGGGATGGGTTGGGCTAACCTTTCTACCATACATGATCGATCTTTATGGTTTTCTGCCCATGATGTGGAGAACATCTCTGTTTAATGTTCTATATATAGTCCGCCTTGCTATAATTTATTGAGGATATGTTTTTTTTTATTTGTATAGCTTTTTTTTTACTCTGTAGTACATTATACATTGTATCTTAGATTCATGTGTGTGTTCATTCAAATTTTGCTAGTTTAACATGGATTGGATTTTTAATGCATGTCTTCTCCAACAATTCATCTGTGGGGGGCTTTACAATTGCTTTTATTTTACATGAGGATTATGTTGAGTTTCATATATATAGGGGCACTGTATGCCTAGAATCAACCACTGGAGAGAGTGTGCTGTGAGAGGATGTTTCATTAATATTGTAGTTGCTGCTACGAGGGCATGTGTGCATGTCCATAGGTCTTGTAATGTTTTGTTTTAGCCATGATTTCTGTATAATCTGTGTACCATAATGCTGAATTTCTATTAGCCACTGCAGTCCTTCTGCAGGGTACTACTTGCAGGTACTGGGTTTTCCTTGACATATTTGGTTAGGTTAGTGCATGTACCATATATATGTGCATGCAGTTCACTTAGGTAATTGCCCGACCCCCTGATGGTGTTCTGTCTTCATTTGGTTTGATCACACATATTACTGAACCAGATATCACAGCAACTATGGAGCTCTTAAACAGGCATGCAGGGAGTACCCTGTATGAACAAATCTTGCATTATCATGTCATCATTCAAGAAATCTAAGTCCAAGAAAGTAGTAATGGAAGAAGAAAGTGCTATGCAAATAAATGACATGAGATGGAGTAATACCCCCTTTATGATTACCTAAATATATACCCCCACCCTTCTTATTTTACAGGGCTTGAAAATGCAAGAAAATAAATTATTTTCAAGCCCTTTACCAGCTTTATCTATCTCATCTCCGTCATTACAACTCCTGTATCTAGCACTGTCCAGAAACATAGCTTACATAGTTAATATTTCTGAAGAGATAACTGTAACATCTGAATTGCTTTTTGTTTTTCTCATGGACACAATATCTGTTTTGATCATATTTGTCCAGGGATCCATACAGTAATAACATGTTCTGTTCCACAGAACTTGCCAAATTAGTCAGAACGGCAGAAAAATAAATATTTGATAAAATCCCTTATTACTTTTGCTCAAAGAAGTCAGCAATTATTGTAAAAAGGGATTAATAATTGTAGCTGTTTTAAAGAAGCCTGCAGGTCGAACATTGCGTAGAGTGTCAGTGTAAAATCTGAAAGCTCAGTATTCTCCCTAGTGGATGACTTTCTGTTAAATTTTGTTATTGCTAAGGGACACAACTTCCACCTTTCACTAAAAAAGTAAGTCTGTGTAATTGCTTCATAAATGCAGCTCAGCCTGTCTGGAATAAAATTTATAGAAATGACTTTTAAATGTAAAAAGAAATGGTCACACTTCATAGCACATGCTTATTATAATGGGAAGAAAGCAGGTGATTTTATGTATATAATTTTATTCTGCTTTGTATATGAGAAGCAGAAATTCTGCATGGATGAATGAATTTCTAGTAAGATGTAGATACGTTCACGGGATATGCACAGCTTTTTTATTCAGTTTCATTTCATCTCTAAAAAGAAACTCCAGTCGCATACTGTAAAACAACTCAGTGGTATTATATAAACAGCAAAAGTTCTAACTACAGCTTACACATAAAGCAGTGACAGGTAAATGTTAAATACTCTGTAGAAAGTTGAAGAAATGCTTTGGTACTGGTTATAAACACGCAAACATACAATACTGTCTAGATCTGTTGCAAAACACTATGAATGTGGCATTCTAGCCTTGACAGGAGATGGTTTATTATACTTATATCAAGGAGAGGAAACAAAATATAGTATCAGAAAGCATCATTAAGATGGTACAGAAGAAAGTAATGTATTATTTTCATGTTTTATCTGGTTTTATCTAGATGATACTAACTGAAGACAAATCCAAGGCCAGGATCGATGCTATCAATTTCCTATGATGGGCATGTCCCAGATGGTTAGTACAGAAACTGCTTGGGAAGGAGTAGCTGAGCTTGGGCTAATCCCAATGGCAGTAGTGGCAATAAGTGAGTATTAAATAGTAAGATGTAACCAGTCAAAAGGAATAGAGGGGTACAGTAGATATGATTACTGTCCATGGTTACTAACTATGATTGCAGGTAGGATAAGTGATGCCTTTCCTGGTGGAGAAGGGTCTCAGCTGACTATGCCGTTTCTCTGATGCTGAGTGATACAAGTTTCAGGCATGGAAAGCAGGATGGAATTACATGTTTTGGATGAGCATGTATTTAATGAAGAATATGAAACCAGAAACTCAAATCTCTGTTATTATTTAGTGACTTCGTTCCTCTGTATTTTGCCCAAAAAAACCCCACAAATTTTATGAAGAACAGACCAAAAATATTGGGCAAAAAATCTAAACATTTTGCAAAATTCTGGACAGCTGAGAGGTAATTTAAACAGCATTATACATTTAAAGAAAGTGAAAAGCAAGTTTTCAAATATAGCGAAAACTTTTTCTCTGGGACTTATGAAAAAAATACTTACAAGAAAAAGAATGTGCTGAAAGCATTAGTAAAGACAAAATATTAAAAGCACACACACAAAACAGATGATTATTAGGTCAGAATATGGATAAAGCAGTTTATATGTAAAATTAGAAAAAAAAAGCTGGAAGTAAAACAAAAGGCAGCCATATGGAGACCAGTATAAGCAATGTGTTCATTGTTGTGTATTTCTGACACTTAGCTAGCTGATTATTAATTCTACAGAGCGACAATGAGGCATGTGGTTTATACCCCTAAGTTTGCAGATAGATCCTATCAGAATAGAGGGAGGAACATAATCAGCAAGTATTAGCAGGAGGTAGGATTTATTGTTGGGGCTGCAATTTTTTAAATTATTTCTGAAAAGGGTGCTTCACTTCTCTGTTCTTCAAGAACCTTTGGCCTCCTGCTTTTTAGAGTTGTATCTGGTAAGGCAGGGTAATAAGAAATGAGCTAGACTCAGGTAACAAGAAAAAGTAAGCATGTCAGACAGAATAGAATAGAATAGCCTTTTGCTATCCTGTCCCCCACATCTAAACTTCTGGAAAAGTGTATTCAACTTCAACTCTTACCATCTCCTTAGAAACAACCCTTTACACCACCACAAATCAGAACATGTTAACAGGACAGCTAAGGTAGACAGGTGATATGGAATGAGATAGGGCTTTGAATATTGCTATTAAACACAGTATTTTAAAAGATAGGTTACTGAATAATACTTCAAATGTTGCACAGAATCACTCCAAATGAGTTTGTCTTGGTAAGAAAAAAACAGTTACTAGCTATCACCAGAATTAAAAAAACAAAACAAAACAAAAACAAAACAAAACAAAAAAAAAAGAAGAATACGACTCCCAGATCCTTAAGTCTTACTATCTTGAACATGCTAACTGAACAAAGAGGGGTTCAAAATGCATCTGCATTTTCTTTTCTGCATGTATCATTTATAGTATAATTTAACAAAACAGGTGCCACCAACAAATCACAACTATAAACCAGCAAGTAATAAAAAAGGTGAATGATACTAGCACATTCATCTGACCAAAATTTATTTCACTCTAAAGCATTGCAGCCTATATGTGATATGTATTGTATCATCATTTTATAGACATAACTAGATGTCTTTACTTGTTCATGGGAAATGATTTACTGAGCAACAGATATACAAAATAAGCAGGTTAAGAAATTACCCTGTGCCTAATTATAACTGGATATCTTCCTGTCAAAACTACTTGTATACAAAAGAGGTGCTTAAAATAATAGGAAAGGTCATGGATTGATTCAATTCTTTGAAGAAATGGTGGAGATGTATAAAATTTGCTATAATACTTAAAATGACAATACTTAAAACAACAAAGCTAATTGTAGTTGCACTTTTAATTAAGTAGCATCGCTAAGCATCTGAAGAATGCACTGAGCATGGAAATGTTTTTCACATTAATGGGCTTATCCCATGAAAATAGATTATGCATTTATTCATTTTGTATGTCATCGCATATGTAGGTTTCAATAAACATAGATAGTAACCTGTAATTTATGGGGATATTGTTAACAAATTACTTTAGGAAGGTGAAATAAATAGTACTTGTCTGTCTTTAACAGTAATGGAAAAATTAAGCTTAGAAAAATGAAAACCACAGAACATATTATGCTTGAGTGCTGTACGATGGTGGATTTGTTAAACTGAAGAATGTAAAAACAGGCAATAAGTAGACAACAAGTGAAATTCAGAATCCAAACAAGTAAGCCTGATTATCTAAGCATATTTCTTTATTAGGCAAACCTACACATTCAGAGATGAATAGTGCTGGATGAAATAATAAATGTTTTCTCCTGTGCAGGACTCTATAAAATGTGTATTGGTTTTGGTTTTATATACAAGTCTGCCTTGAAAAAGAAGCCCCCTTGCCCACCTTGCTAGTAACTGTTAATCCAAACCAAAACCACACCCCTGCAACTAATGCCAACCTTATACCTGAACTTAGAAAACCCTTCCTATGTTATTACCACTATTGTGACAATGTATGGCCAGAGTTTGTGGTAGGGTTAATGGATTGGGAGAGATCAGTATGCTCCTCCTTCTGTCTTTTGAGTTTTGGTGTTTCAAATGTTTGATGCATTGTGTTCAATCTTTTCCAGTCAAGCTTTCAGTAAAAGGTAAAGCTTGGCATAATCATTCTTTCAGTTTAATTTCTCCAAGTCTTATGAATTTCTTTTTTTTTTTTTTTAAAGTCTTATGAATTTCTAATAGCATTACGCTAATGGCCCCCATTACTAAGTCAGTGTATGATTACAGTTAATGAAATTAGTTTTGTTTCAGTCTTTGATGTTAGCCAAGAGCACTTTTACAATACTACAATATTCCTAGAACTGCCTTCTTCTGTAATTCATACAGGATCACATGTATTAGTAACATAACTAAGTACAATTGTAAGTTCTTTTTTAATTAGATCCATTTCTCCTTCTACTAATGGAACTGTCTGAGTATCTTTCTTCCACACTGCTCTCAGTTCTGCTATTCTATGACTTTGTGTCTCCTCTGTGTAAGGGACTGTAAGCACTTGGTGCAGCATTCATCACTGCTACTGTTATGTTTTTTTCATAGCCTACTATATCTGGGTTTCTCACAACTAACTGCTGGTAATGGGTGATCCCATGTGATGCAAACTTCATCATTCTCTATTATTCTTTGTGGCTGATGTTTCCAGTGCTTCTCATCCACTTTTATATTGTAGTGTTTGCACAATCCCCAATGAACAGTCTCACCAAGTTATTGTGCTTTTCAGTATACAGGCCATCTGCCACGAGATTATCACACCCAGTAACAAGATGAGTGACTGTTTCAAGTTCTTTTCTTTTACAGAACCTGTATTTGTCTGTTTCTTCTCTCTTTTCAATTGACTTTGTAAACCGACGTATACATAGCCCACTATCCTGGGCTGCCAATATTAACCTTTACCATCTCTGTATCAAATCATGGTCGACATGACTTTGTTTCAGGAGGTCTTTGTAGTTCTCATTATACTTAAGGCTTTTCCAATTTTATTTCCTTCTAATTTAATTCTTTTCCTTATATACTTTCTTTTGTTTGTTTTGTTTTGCTTTTTTGTCACCCATCAGTTGCTGTCTGATTTCTATGTGCTTCTGGTTTGATTTCCTTTCTTGCTTGATACAAAAATGCTTTTGCTAAACTAAGCAAATATGTCATCTAAGGCTTCTTGTCTTCATGTTTTAAAACTTTCACTATGATTGGATCTGAAGAGATGAGTAGATATGTATGCATCCTATGACTGCAGATCTACACATGTAATCTATTTTGATGAGGCCCATAACTCCTTCAAAGCAAGGAATATATAATCTTGGTATTTGTTGAGTTTTATATATCATTTGATAAGCATAATGCATTTTTCTTGTTTTTTTTGTCCAATGTATCTAATATATTTTTTTGGGGGGCACTGGTCCGTCACCCCAAAACTGTAAGTTAGCACAGGAAGAACAAACTTATATATACAATGGACTTTATTCCTACATGTCAAGACAGTTTTTCAGTATTGGTTTTAGTCAGATGAAATAATCCTTACTGGGATTTATTCTCATTTGCACAAGTTTTATGGCTGATCCTTCATCTATTCCAAAATATACATACATTCCTTAATGCTCAAGTATCTATATATCATATTCCTGTCCCAGATTGATATTTTCTTGGTGCTGCAACTTTCCTGTTTTAAATGTTGGTTTTGCACATTTTTGCAATAGCATATTTCATTCTTATATCATCTGATAAAGTTTTAATCATTTGTGGTTGTGTTTTCAACTCCTCATCTGATGAGCTATACAGTTTTAAGTCTTTCAGAAAAGTAGATGAGAACTCTAAAAACAAGTTTGGTTTCTGCAAACCAAACTGTAACTATAGCCTACTCTTTAAGATTAACACCTTAATTGGTTAAGGGCAAAACAAATCAGCAGTGGTGGCAAAGAATCACACTGAAATATCTCCCTTCAGATTCATATCTTGTGCATAATAATTTGCCCTTTGTCATGCTTCAATCATAAAGTGGTATGACACTTTTTCATGTTCACCGTAATGTAATTGATGAATATAAGCTTTATCTTATGCATCTGTAAGCATTCCTTTATCCATGAATGTGGGATACTGTCAAGCAGTTTTTGTAATCTACACATGCTGCACTTAAACTCTTCCTCGGTTTACAGTTCTCACTTATGGTTTTATTTAGCAACACAAGATACTTTTTTCCATATGACCTTGTTTTCTTACCTTTTTTGTTCTACTGCCGTAAATGCTTTTCTTTCTAAATGACTATAGAATCTGTCTGCATTAATGCCAGGATATAGTTTGCATATTGTTGGAGGACAGGTTATCTGTCTATAGTTCAGCTTTCAGGTTCAGTCTAAGGAAGATTATCATTTTTCCTGTTGATAACCGGACTGGTGTCTGTTTGGGATGTGCATATAAGTAATTCTTAATCAGGGCTAAAGCTTAGTGTAAAGATATTAATACTTTTATCCAGAGATTAGATAATGCAGCTGGGACTGGAGTTTTCGGTTAAGATCTTTTCTTAATCGTGTCTTAATATCTCTGTTTTTTACTTCATCCCATTTCATATCACCTGCATTAGAGCTCCTTACTGTTTCTTTTAATTCTTCTATCTATAAGCATCTTTGTTATGCTCAGCAGGGTCTTCATAAATCCTTCTCTAAAAAGTGATTGCTTCCTCTTTTTTGGTAGTGTTGCTATTCTATTCATTTTTTGTTTATTTCCCAATTCTCTATAAAACTTTTTTTGGTCATCAATGAATTGCTTATTTTGTACTTTTCCTTCTTATTTATCTGTATACTGCCTACGTTTTTCTGCCTGCACTGATATTTTTACTTTATTTTTGGCAATAGTGTGGGACTGTGTATGAATCAGAGGCACTGCATTAAATGCATACAGGCTGGTGGTCCCAACTACATAAGTTACTAGAGCCACATATGTACAGATAGTGTAATGCAAGTGACAGTTTTAAGCTATTTTCCAGCTCATCTGATATTTGTATACAGAGCAGATGAGCATCATTAGCAATTGTTAAAAAATAAAAACACTTCTTTGAGTGGTAGGAGAAAACAGAGGCTACAGACTTAATTCCCTGTGGCAGCATCCCTACACTGACGTTGCCAATCTCCTGGTAACGGCAGCTCTAACAATACCAGATTCTCTCTTTGCCATGATATTTTCTTTATTTTATTTTATTTACATTTTGTTGAATGAGTTAAAACTGCTGCAGAATGCCAGTTTTCAAGGGGATCTTGGTAGTAAAAAAAAAATCTACAAGTCTACAGTAGGTTATAATTAATACTATAGAAATAATAGATGAAAAATGCAGTTGATGATGGGCATATGTATGCTTCTAGAGTAAAATACAATTAGAGTAGTAAAGAGCAGAAATGCAAGGGCAAAGGCTTTGGAGACACTAGGAGAATGGATAGAAAGAATTAGTGATAAGATAAAAGCATTGTTGAAAGGAATAAAAGAGGTGATGTGGCAAGTCAAATAGAACAGAGAAAGAATATAACATAGTCATGATGGTAAGTTAATCAGAAGAACAAAAAAAAATGTAAAATTTTAACATTGAAAAATATATAGTTCCTATGTTAGATAAATTAGGAAAATAAAGATAATTTAGAAAGTTGTGTAATAATTAAGTCCTGGGCAATATTTTAATGAATCAAAGTAGAAAAATTGATCTGTATGAAAAAAGGATAGATAATGATAGCTGTGTGTCATGCCTAATGAATGAAAAATGTTGACAAACCACTATTTGCAATGGCATTGGAGCATAGTACAACAGGGAAGAGCATGTCAAAGATGGTACACCTTAGTAATTATCTGTTCTTTGTTGCTCTCTCTTGAGTTACACTACACAGAAAATCACACTACATCACCAGGGTGCATAGCACACAGTGGTGATCTGTGCATATCTGTCCACAATATAGAGAGACAGAACTGTGACCTGCCTGTCATCACCACAGCCAGGGTTTATGAATCAAAGTAATGACAGGAGGTATACTAAACATGGTATTCAGAATGTATTTGTGCAGATGCATATTGTATTTAAGAGTAGCCTGGCCCATTAGGTAAACAAGTAAAAGAGTAAAAATAAAAATGTGATTATTTCTTAGTGAAACAGCTTCAGGATTATCCTCATTCCTGTATTATCTGTGGTATAATTTAGTAATAACAATGATTATGGTATGGGTAATGCTGCTTTTGCCCATCTCTGCTGAGAACTCAGCATAACAGTAAATACAAGTGCTCATATAAAGCCAATTCTGGCTAAACCTATCCCAATACTATTGTTTTTTTTTTTAGTCAAACAATAATCATTAGTCATTAGCCATTTAGTTAAACCTAGATATTTCTGACCTCAAGAACTTTACCATGCCTGGTCTGTCTGTCAGTGACTGCTTTATATCACGTCAGTAACGCAGTCCATCCACCTTAATCTCTGCTACCCCATTCTTCTTTAGCCTATGATTTTTCCGAGTATCAGTGTCTTCTCCAATTAATCCTTTCATTGCTTTATGTGACCAAATTATTTGAGTTTTAGTTTTATTATTGGGCCTTCCAATGAATAGTCTGGATTTATGTCCTTACATAGTGACTGGTTCAATCTTCCTGCAAACAATGGGATTTTAAAATGTGTTACCCAACATCAGAGTTTAAAAGCATTAATTTTTGGCGCATGAACTCACTTATAGCCCAGCTCTCACAGCTGAATGTTACAGCTTGGAAAACCATAGCTTTGACTATGGGTACTTTTGTTGACAATGTGATACATTTGCTCTGTAAAAATCTTAACTAGATTTATCATTGCTTTCCATCCAAAAAACAAGGGCCTTTTAATTTCATGACTGCAATCACCATCTGCAGAGATCTTTGAGCCCAGGAAAACAAAATCTGTTACTGTGTCCACTTCTTCCACATCTATTTGCAGAGATTTGATAGGGCTTGCTGATATCATTTTATGTAATTATCTATTTTTGTGATGTTGAGCAACAAACCAACTTCTGTACTTTTACTTTCACCTTCTACAACAGGCTCGTCAACTTTTCCTCACTTTCATCCATTACAGTGCATTATCTGCATGTCTGAGGATGGTCTTATTTGTCACCAAAGTTTAGATTTCACCACCTGGTTTGTCTAGATTTCCCATAATGTATTCAGCATATAAATTGAATAAGTACAGTGACAATATAAAGCCTTGTCTTACTCCTTTCCTGATCTTGAATGAGTCAGTTATGCCATACCTGGCTCTGGCTGTTGTTTCTTCTTCTGCAAACAGATTTCTTAGGAATAAAATAAGGCCCAACATTATTCTTATTTCTCTACATACTCTTTAGATTAGTTAGTAAAGGAGAAGTAAATTTTCTTCTGAAACTCCCTACCTTTCTCTACCGCACAGCAGATGTTCACAATTTGGTCTCTGAAGCATCTTCCCCATCTAAAAACAACTTGTACATCTGACAGACCTTGGTCCCTGCACAGCTGAAGTCTAGCTTCCAGGATCTTCATTTTTTAAACATCTATATTAAAATTACAACTAAAACAGGATAACAGTTGAACATTCACTAATAGAAAGGACAACAAATATTAGTAACGTTTTTTTCTTTTCATGCAGTATATACACATTTCCTTTGTAATAATTATCATTCACTCTGACAATATATAAATTGCTCGATTTCTGCCATCCTTAAATATCACTCATTGTTTGAACAATATTCTGCATGTATTATTGCCACAGATTCTATTTATTTCTAAGTAATTTGCTCTTTACCTTTTCTAAAGACCCCGGCTCTAATTCTTTTATCTCCTATACCACACCCTATACTTCACTTATGCTAGGTTTAGATTTTGATATCTATTTTCTAATAATTGCTTTTCTTGGCAGACAGTAGTATTAAACTTAGTAAGGCCTTACTATATCCCAACAAATCAGACCCTATTTTTGGGGTCAGTAAAATAATTTCTTAGTTATAATAATTTGCTCCCTCAACATTTCTGATAAAATATACTGTAAGAAATTTTTTAAATTTGCCAACTTGTCACATTCCCAATTACCTCTCTCGTCTTCACCACTACTGATGATAAATGCAATTATCTGATAATTTGAATATTTTTAGCATTGTTCTTTTTGGGAATGAAATATAAATTGATCTTTTCCAATCTATTGCACATTGTCATGTTTTCCAAATTTTCTAGCAAATTCCAATAAGTACTGTAATAGCATCATTTTGCGAGATTTTAAGAATTTCAGTTTAAATTCAATCACATCCAGCAGAATTGTTATTATCAAGGTTTTGTTGTGCTCATTTAAATGAGGCCCCAGGATGTTTGTCTCTAGATCCAAAAACATACAATTATATGTGTCAGTGATGTAGAGCCCTTCTTATATGTACATTCCTCCCACCATTTCTTAATATCTTTAACTTCTTTTAGGTTCCTCCCATCTTAGTCTTTTAGCATATCCATTTCACCTGAAAGTTTCCATTAATATGAATAACCATCTTGCAGGGAGCTCTTGTCCATTTCTATTGTCTTCTTCTAATTGTTTGAACAAGTGATTTATATATGCCTCATTATGCCTTCTTGCTGTTCTTAAACCTTTACATTCAGATTGACATATTTCTCCTACCTCTATTGTCTTTTCTTGTTATTCTTTCCTTTATCGCTTCTAATGCTCCAGTGGCATCAACCTTCTTAATCTTTCTGTTTACAGTATTTTTGATGCCACATGCAGCACAATATCACAAACCTTTGTCCAAAGTTATACAGGTACTCTCTCCACCACGTGCAATAACTTAAATTTATTTTTCAACTCCCTTACACATTAATTAGAAATATCATTTCACTCCTATCTCACTGGCCTATATTTTCTTGTTTTCTTTAATTTAATTCCAGCATTGGAATAAAGAGTTGATAGTCTGGCCCACAGTCAGCTACATGTCTTGTTTATCTGATTGTATAGAACTCTGACATCTATGACTGCAAGGTATATAGTTAGTTTGATTTTGATATTAGCTATCTGGTGAAAACAATGCCAAAAGCCAGCTATTAAGCTGCTGAACAGTTTGCTTTGACCAGTTAACTACTTTGGGAGAATTCTACTAGTGTATGTCTCACTTCATTTTGTACTCCAACAACAAGCCTGCCCATTATTCCAGGCTGTAGTTTCACTATGAACTTTACTATTCCAGTCATCTAAAATAAATGTACCATTTAATTACAATAATTGATGAGGATACTCATAAACTAGTCATTTACCTCCTCCCCAGCATCTGTAGTTGGAGAGTAAACTTGTATCTTTGAATAGCAGGCCTTGTAGTCTGATTGAGATCATTCTGTCATTTTTAGGTGGTAACCACACAGATTTTTGACACTTTTAATTAATTATGAGAGTTACTCCATTTCATTTGCAAGATTTCTGACCACAGTATAAACAAGTGATAATTATCTATTGTGAAATTACCTATTCTAATAAATTGCAGTTCCCTAATTCACAAGATGTCATGTTTATTTTTGTCATCTTTTCCTTAACCCCTTCAAGTTTACTTTGGCACATCATTGTTACATTACGACTTCCAATGGGGTATAGTTTTCTGTGTCATTGAACTTTCTATTAATTTCCAAGCATGTCAATAGATTGACAACCTTCCAGCTTTAATCCATATGCACCATAAACTGTAGCACTGTTTGTAATTCAGGTTTTTCCTAGGACAATGCTCCACACCATCATACCTGAGAGTCACATCTTCCAGTTCCATTTTGACATGCCTCTCCTTTTTTCCATGGCATTTTCTTACAGAAGGACTGGAGTGACTTGCCATTAACTTGCCTAGTGGACAATCTTTTATCTGATATCTCATCCCTAAGCTTTCCTGTCTTAGTGGACTCCATTCTGTACACCTCTTAGCTTTATTTTGATACACAAACCCTTTTTCCATGACAAAACAATAGTGCAAAAATCTGCTTTACTCACATCCAAAAATTATAACTACATTATAATTATAATTGTGTAATTAATAACTAATTATTATAATTAACTATAAATAATTAAATAATTTAAAGGAAATGTTTTACCTTTTAAAAAATAATTGAATTGTATGAACGAACTTAGTGTTCCATTTCTTGTCACATCTGAATTACCACATTATTTAAAAAAATGTTTTTACTTATTAAAAATAATGTCATTTATGAAAGAACTCTGTGTTCCATCTCTCATCATATCTATAAGATGACTTAGCAGTATACTGCTCATGCAGGCATCATGTATATCCTAGCACCTGCACAGAACATTGATTTAATGTACTTCTGTGACTCATGCATGCATCATGTATGTGCTAACACCTGCATGACTTAATGCACGTCTGTAACTCATGCATGCATCATGTATGTGATAACAGCACAGAACATGGATTTAATGCACGTCTGTGACTCATGCATGCATCATGTATGTGCTAACACCTGAAGAGAACATACATTTAGTGCACTTCTGTGATCATGCATGTATCATGTATGTACTAACACTTGCCAAGAACATTGATTTAGTGCACTTTCTGTGACTTTTTCAACAGTCAGGAATGTGCATGAATTGAGCTGACTATATTAGGATGCTTGCATGGTCCTGTTGTCCATGATTTTTTTTGAATATTTGTTTTTATTGCTTGTGTATATTATTATTCTATTCCAATAAGTAATACCATATTGTGTGGCAAACTGAAATTTATATTGTAAAATATATTATTTCTTTTCTTTCTCCACTTGCTAGCAAGGAGAATATGGCAGCTGTAGTTTTTATTTTTAGTAATCCTCTCCACGGCAATTTCTGCTGCCTTTTTTTTTTTTTGCAGCTGGATTTTCCTTGTGCGCAGAGCTCAATTTAGAATCAGCATGTACAGGTGAACACGTTGTTGTTGCTCATGTTTATGCATACTAACTACCTTCCATTGTGCAATTAACATCAATAGCTAATGACTGCTGAGACTGAAATTGTACATCCATACAAAGATAGCGTTTGGATTTTTAATTCTATAGAAGTACCTTCTAAGTCTTCTTGTGTAATTATATATTTTCGTTTTTCGTGTAAATGGTTGTGACTGAAAAAGGACCATTTGGTACAGCTCAAAATGTAATAAATAAATAAATAAAATTAAATAAGAAACATTTCATTGAAATATCATACACAGCCTTTCAAGTGTACAACTCAGGCATGCTTTGACATACAGAAGATATATGTACAACTGTCTGATTGATGAGTGGAAGCTGATATTTCCAATAAATACTCCAGTTTATCTGGAATTCCCTATATATCTTCTGTCTTCCAAGGCTGTTGCATAATAAGCTTTTAGGATTTAGAACAAGTGTCTTATCCCTGGTAAGATGGATAGAGTCAATTCTAATCAAGATGCTAAGCATACATTGAAATGTATGCATTTTAGCAATGCATTCCAGAATCATTGATAGGTATTTTTTGCCTTCAGACTGAGATAAATGAAAACTAAATAAATCAGGAACTCTCAGAAGATTAAGATGTGTATATAATATCAGATTTTCAATACAGCTGCAAGGAAAATGTCAGCTAAAACAAATTTTTCTAAAGTAAATATGAAAGCTTACACATTTCAGTTGCATGTTGGTGATTTTGTGTACATCCATGACTCTTAATTCATACACACCCACACACACACACACACACACACACACACACACACACACACACACACACACACACACACACACACACACACACACACACACAGACACACACACACACACATGCACTAACCAACACATTCACACACACACAACACACACACACACACACACACACACACACACACACACACACACACACACACACACACAGACACACACACACACATGCACTAACCAACACATTCACGCATCCACACAAACCTGTGCGTGCGCGCATGCGCACACACACACACACACACACACACACACACACACACACACACACAAAAAACAGTATAATGGTGGGAAAATGAAGGGTTTGTAATAGTTTTACTTCAAGTGCTTATGTGCTATTATCTCATGACATTCTTGCTCACTGACCCTTGCTCTAAATTGCAAATGAGCTAACTCCCACTTAACCAAGATTTTTTAATTACCTACCCCTCCAATCAATGGACCAACTGAACTGCATAGCCTTAGCAGAGCCCTACCTCTAATCCTAAAAACACTTACTTGGTCCCTAACTAAAACATCCCCCTCCTGGACTCTAACCCTAAAGTTCCCAGTGGCTCCATATATCTAAAACTCTACTACCTCCTCTCTAAACCTTGCATTCCATAATCCTAAAACTCTACTCACCCCTCCCTAGTCCTAAAGTCCCTGAATACTCAATAACCCTAAAACTCAGTTCCCACTCCATAACCCTAAAGTACCATCTCACTCTCTAAACTTAAAACTCCCTTCTCGTTCCTAAACGCTAAAGTCCCTGTACACACCCTAACCCTAAAAATCTCTAAGCTCCCTAAACTGAAAACATCCATCCTGCTCCCTAAATGTAAACTGCCATTTAATCTCTAATGCTAAACTCCTCTACTAGTACTTAACCCTAAAAATCTCCTCGTTAAACATAAATCCTACTCCCAGTCTCTTCCTGAAGCCTTAAAATATATATTCACCCCTTCTTGATCCTTCCCTGTTGCTGTCACACTAACCTTGCCCAAACTTGGCTACTGTGTTCAATAATTAGCAGCAGGTCATGCAAACTGCAAGACAACCAAGAACTTGGCTATGAGACGGTGGACATCCAGCACCAGTTATGCAGGTGCTTGTAGCAGATACATTTGAAACTTGTCAAAAGTAAGTGTGTGTATTTCTTTTGATATCTAACCATCAGACAGTTTAGTTTGACATCAAAAGATTCTTTATTGCAACCCAGTTTCACACAGACAGAGCCACCAGGTCACGCTGGGGAAAATGAAATAAATCTAAGCAGTTTCTCCAGCATGCAAATGCTGTTGTGTAAAACAGATCCACCATGCGGAAGCACACAAAGAATATCCATATGGCTTGAAATGAAAATTTATACTATTTAGTGTACAGTGGTGGTGCTGCGGTAGCGTTGTCTCCTCACAGTATGATGTTGTCCTGTTCAATTCTCAGTTAGAGCGTCTTCCGTGTGGAGACATGCGTGAATGGGCATACCTTCATTGAAGGTTGTGTGTCAGGGCCAGCAACTCGGCATGTAAAAATCTACTGCCAATCATTAACGGACCGGAGTTCTGCTGTGGCGACCCCTAACCAGGGAAAGCCGAAAGACACAACAAGTATATCATAATGGAATGCACCATTCAATGGTCCTTAAAACACAATATAGCCTAATTTCCTCAATTATTCAATTTTTAAATAAACAAATTTTGAGACCTGTCTATACTGGCCAAGCCTCCACATTCAGTTGCATTTTGTTTAGTGCAGACTAGTTACGTGCTGGCTGCAGCAGATTCATTCCTGCTTCTACCTGGCTCTCAGATAATTGTGCTCCCAGTGGTCACTTTAGGTATAATATATTGTGGCTTGCTAACCCCCCCCCATAAAAAAGCTTCTTCTTGAGAAAGAGCAATACATTTCTAGATAATGTATTGTGGTCTGCTCTTCACTCCCTGAAAAAAAAATAAAACAATATTTTTTTTATAGGAAGGATCACTAGCTGAAAGCCATTATCACCACCAGAAAATGATTATTACTCATTTCCTAGAACTGCAAGCATCCTGCTCATTAAAAGAATGGGATCCATGTCACCATTTTTCTTTCTCTGACTTTGGAAGCTCATTTGCAAATTTTTCATCTGATGAAGCGGTAAAGGATGTTAAACAGGCTAATGTGACATTCATTTTTTTTATTTGTTCATTCACACATAACAAAAACTCCCAGTTTGTTAAGTCCAGACACATTTATAAGATCAGAAAAATGAACCATATGATTTTGAAATGCATATGCCGTACATGGCATTAATCGAGACATGGACTTGTACTGTAGTGGGTGTTCTATATATGTGTATACATATTTTTTTACACATTACATTTTTATATATATTACATTTTTGTATATATATATATATATATATATATATATATATATATATATATATACATACATATATATATATATATATATATATATATATATATATATATATATATAGTTTGCTTATCAGCTTATATATGTATCAAATATCCTTTTTGTATGCATAGGAAGGACACCATAGATCATTGTGTTATTTTCTGTTGTGTTTTATACATGTGAATATGTTTTTATATATATTACACTTTTGTGTATATATATATATATATATATATATATATATATATATATATATATATATATATGTGTGTGTGTGTGTGTGTATGCAGTTTGTTTGTATGTTTGCATATGTACAAATAACTTTTTTCATATGTATTTTGTTATTTATATATGTATATGTATTATTGTCACAAGTTATGAACCTACATTCATTGTTTCATATACATATTCTAAGTACTTGCTGTTTCTGGGTTGGACCATGTCTGTTATTGGTTGGGGGTGTGTGTATATACAGTCTCATCATGCATTTATTTGTAATGCTGTTTCACTGAAGAAGGCTGGGTAGCTGAAGCCGGTCTAAATAAAGTATTTCATGTAAAGCATACTTGATATATGTCTACAAGTGCTTAATGTACTCTCTATGCTGGTCTCTGGTGTTTTGAATCACATAGATAGGGAGCCTATTCCATAGATCGGGAAGTCTCTGGGATACATACCTATCTCTCTAGCAGGTCCTATTTATATCACAGGCAAGATTGAAGTCTTTAGAATGGGTAATTCTGGTGCTGTTTGTTTTGTGAATATGCAGGAGGTCCATCAGAGTGGGGGTCTGACAATGCCCTGTATGCTAGGCAATCAGGCATAGATCTCCCCTCAAAAGCCTGTAGGAGACAGAATACTGGGATAGGGCCTTGAGGCAGTTTGCATAGGACATATTATTTATGCTCTGTATTCTTTTAGTGAGGAACCTTTGGTGGACGTTCCAGTTGTTGGATATACCTGGTTAGGTACATACCAAAGGGGGCACTGTACTCAATGATAGGTCTGATGAATGCCGAATACAGTGGAACAATGACTTCCTTGGACTTAGAAGCCATACGTTTGTTTATAGGTTGCGCAATATAGAATGATTTCCTCACCACTGTAGACATGTGATGACCAAGGGCTAGATTATTATCTATGTGTGTCCCTAAGTCCCTGACTTCTGGGTCAGCTCTAAGGGATGTGTTGTTAATATGATAGTTACCAGGGATGGATGACTTCCCAAAGGATACTATTATGCATTTCTTGGCATTTAGTTTTAGTCCATGACTCTGACACCAGTTGTTTGACTGTGTCAGCCCCTCCTGGAGAACATTTGTGTCAGTATGAGATTCAATGACAGCTCCTAATTTGCAATATTGGACAGGATAAGTGTTACAAGAAATATTTGAAACACCCATCTATGATGTGAGTTCTTCTGCTTGATGTATCAGACCTCTTCAGTCTGGATTAATCTGATATTCCACCATAATACAACTATAGACACATTATGTACGTATGTACATATGCATGTATGTATGTGCATGTGTATGCATTTACTTAGTTATTTATTTAGCCTTCTTTGACCATTTAGAACATTTTTTTAATGTTGGGTGTGTATTACTTTTAAGCAGGTTAGTATAAAACTATTACTTGTCCGTGTTTTTTGGTTAAGTGATTTTTGTGTTAGGCCTCATTATGAATTAACATTTCTTGCATTTGTTACTGTCTTCTTTTGTTGCATCAAGTTGTAGATATTATTTTCATACATACATTTTTATTTATTTTTCCACCTCTTTAATTTTGTGCATATTGGAATACTACAACCTGTTTTTGGTTTGTATTTGTTGCTTTTGTCCATGTGCCACAGATTTTATTTTCTGCTGTGAGTACTTTTTCCATTATTTGCTGTTTGGTAGATGACATGGTAGTTTGTACTTCCTTTTGCTACTTTAAAACATGTTTGCAGCAACTGGCAGATCAGTTCTTAGTTATGCTAGATTTGTTTTCTGTTAGTACTTAATGATATTGTAAGTATTAGCTGGTGGCTGATCATAAGCAGAGGAACCATGTGTTTTTCTCTTTGTGATTTCTTTAACTCATTGTGAGATATGGTTATTTTATTTTGAAACATGTTGCAGAGGGTAACTGTGCCATGTAGTTGCTTTGAAAAAGTCATTGAAATGGTACAGGGACTGTGACTTTCTTTACAGTGCATCAACTGTGACTGACCACATGGCAAGATGCCTCACCAACACACTTCAAAGTAAAGTCTCCACACTGCACAATAAGCAACATATTTAACATAATCAAAACGATGAAAAGTGCACATAAAGGAAGTTCCCCTTAAACCATTTGTTTTCACACCTCCTGGAACAGCTATTTTATGCAATTAATATGAGATATAGACTTAATTGAAGATGAAAGGTGACATACTATTTCAGAAATTCTCTAATTTCAGCAAATGCATGCAAGGCTTGGATTAGAGCAATGGTGAAGATGAAGACAAAACTGAGACACAGTTATTCTTGCATTTTGAGGTGCTGTATGTCTGGCAATTTTAATGTCTGATAATATATACTTACAAAAATGCATAAAAAGCAGTTTGCATATGCTTTATTACACCGGGGGCTGGATTTATGAAAGCTTGCATGGAGTTGTAGAGTAGTGTAAGACGTCAAACAGGCAATATGTCTGCCGTGCGATCCAGGAACAGCCGGCACGGGCATGCATGAGAGCTGCTAAAGCTACTCTTGCACGGACAGTGGCATGGTATGCAAATGACCTCATTTGTTCCTGAAAGCTATGTAAATGAGGTAAATTTGCAATCCCAGAAACACTAACTTGCCCGTGGAAGATTAGTGTTATCTGCAGAAATGTACTCCGTTAGTAAAGGAGTACCGTTCACAAATAGCTAAACGGAGCTATGGCAGCTCCAAATAAAGGATGCATACAGTTGAGGAAGCATGCCAATGGCCAAATATAAGGCCATTGGCATTTATAAATGTTTAAAAATATAAAAATCGAACTTTTTTTTTTTCCCCGATCTCCGATGTTTAAGCATAGCACAGCACCGCCAAAACGTGGTGCTTTAAAAATAGCCAAAAATAAGCATTTTCACTAAAAAGCTTATTTTGCTATGCAGTTGAATGGCAGGCTGAAGACAACGTGGCCACTGAGTAGTGGTTGCTAAGGGGAGGAGCTCAGTGTGAGAGATGTAACCATGCATTAGTAGACAATCCTATGCAAATGAGGATAAGGATAGTGAATCCCAATTTTTCCCAGCATGTGAGCCATGTCCCAAGAGTGTAAGAGTAGGAGTAGGTGAGTAGTAGACCAGGATATAGGTGACATCATGCGGGGGTGTGTCAGAAAGGCTGTAAGCTAATTGGAGCACAGTGGCTTGTGTTTGCCCTGAGTTGCTCAGGTTTGCAAGAGGCGTGCCTACAGTTTTCCTATTTGAAAACCTGAAACCAAAGGTGCACACTGTTAAAAGATCGGAAATTTCTTGCAAATATGCACACAGCGTGTGCACTCGTGTGTGCTCGTGTGCGCGCATGTACGTGTGTTTGCGCTTGTTTGCACTTCTCTGCCCCAGGCGGAAACAGAAAGGCAAAAGGAAGGAAAAGAAGTAGTAGGAAGTTAACCAAGGAGAACTAGCAGAGCTGCCAGGTGAAATATATCAGAATCAGCCAATTACACAGGCAGCAGACTAGCCCAGCCCAGCACTTTAAACTCTGCAAACAGCATTCCCCCCCTTTCCAAAGAACTCTGCAACACTACAGTATACAAACAGGGAAAGCTTAAAAAGCTTACATCAGACAAAATGTTAGGGGCTGCTGTTGCTATCATAAACCAACATGTGCAAGGTGCTGAGGGTGGTGATGTTGTGAATGCTGCTGAGCAACCCACAGTGAGGAGATGGAGAAGAGTGTACAGACCCAGGGTAACCTACCAGGGGCTACATGAGCTGGAGATAGTGGAGCACTATAGGGTGGACAGAGACCTCCTACAGCAAATTGTTGAGCTGTGCCGGCCATGCCTCACACACACAGAACCAACAGAGTGAAACCCATCCCAGTGGATAACAATGTATGTGTTGGCATAATAATACTAGCTACAGGTACCTTCCAAAGACCAACTGGTGATATGATGGGGATTTCTCAGGCATCAGCATCCAGGGTACTCCACCAGTTCCTGGATGCCATGTCAGCACATGCCAGTGAGTACGTATATTTCCCCAATTCCCATGAGGCATTGGCCAGCAATATGCATCTTTTCCACTAAATAGCAGAATACCCTGAGGTAGTGGGTGCCATAGCCTGCATGCACATACACATTAAAGCACCGCCTGGTGAGCGGGGTAGGGTCTACATCAACCGCAAGGGCTTCCTCTTCATCAACTACCAGGTCATGTGCGATGCCCAGGGCATAATAATGAATGTGTGTGCTGGCTGCCCTGGAAGCTATCACGATTCCCACATCTGGCATCTGATGCAGCTTTACCAGAAATTTGCCAATGGGGACATCCCTGATGGTCACCTAGTGGGGGATGCTGGATACGCACTAGAGCCGTGGCTGATGACACCCATCAGAAATGTACACACACCTGAACAAGAACTCCATAATGAGGCACACGCACAAACAAGAAACATTATTGAGCATGCGTTTGGGATGCTCAAGTCATAGTTCCGGTGCCTGGACACATATGGTGGAGCCTTTCAGTACTCACCAACTACATGTACCCAAATTGTTATGGTATGTGCCATGCTACACAATATGATCCTGCAGAACCAGCTGCAGCAGAAACAGCATGGGGCAGGGCCAAACAGCCCCCACCATTGCCAAGGCCTGCACAGGCACAGCATGTCTCGGAGGAGGAACAACCTGAGCCTGCCCCAGTAGGCAGAAGGAGGCGTGCCTAGTATGCCCTTGCCTTGGCAAAGAAGCAACAGATAGCACATACACTAACTCAGTAGGATCCCTTGAAATGACACCTCTCTCTGACTCGCACATACAGTAAAAGTGATGCCTAACTTGATACTACCTGTTTTCAAACTTGTATAGGGAGTGTACTATGTGCATCTGACATAGGCAGCCCTGCAGCACCACCTGAGGCATGAGTGCCCTATTTTAAGCAATATAAAGCACTGCTAAGCACATTTTACCAGTACTGAACATATTTAAATACAACTGGGCATAGCTGTGCACCGCGCTAACCAGCGCAATGTTGGGCAACGTCAGGCAAAGTTGGGCAACGTTGGGCAAAGTCAGATAAACATGTTCACACCTGCTTTACTGTTCCTTAACCAGTTAGGTAGCAGGAAAATAAAAAGCAGTGACAGGGCTCTATCTCAGGATACTGTGCACTATAGTCAGAGTACTGAACCACTAAGCCATGACAGCATTTCGCTGGCACAGACACAACTTAAGTCACTCACACATACCAGTTGGGGGGGGGGGTCACATACCTAACAGTCATAGCCAGCAGGACAATTTTAGAGAAACACAAACACAAACAAATGTTGTATCATGCCCTCTGAAGAGGCATATAAGTAACCTCCCCCTAGGCCTATGTAGACAGATAACAGCAGGCCAGGCAGTGTGATGTGGGTTGGGTAGGCTATGAAGTCACAAACTAATATGCGCGTAATTGGAAGCTAAGGTCTGTAGTACAGTGGTATGCCTCAAGCCAGTACGATAGGCAACAGTACAGAATGAAATGGAGTACCTGACATAGCAGTGCAGGCCTAGCAAATGTGTAAAAGTGTCAGGTGTACCCCTCATCCTATGTACACTCACAGTAACAATCAGGTGTGCCCCCCGGGTAGAAATGTACAAATAATAGTTGTCCCCCCCTGTATGTAGAAATGTTAAGTCTATGCAAATTGACTCATGAAAGCCTAGCCAGCACAGCGTGCTTCCTGTCGATGTACAACACAGAGGTGAGCCCTGAAGTAAAAACCAACTTGATTTTTCACACACATATAGTATATATGCCCATAGTGGGCATGTTCACACACTTAAACAAATTTAGCAAATTTCAGTCAGCAACATACTGAAAGGTCATACTGTGGGCATGCTCACACACCTAAACAAGTGAAGCAAATGTCAGTCAACAACATACTGAAAGGTCATACTGGGCATGCTCACACACTTAGGCCATGTCTGAGTACAGCAGTGGGCCACACATATCTGGCAGTTGCAGTTCTTACTCCAGACATTTGTCACTATTCACCAATCCTGCCTTGCGCACACAGTGATATGAAAATAGACCCATATAATATATTGGACCCCTGTCATAATCAAACTATGTACTACAAGTACTTAAGTTGTTCAAAGAAAGTGAAAATTCAAAGAAGATCAATAAATCTTCAGTCAGTATAATCGAGAAACAATGAGGACTCCTAACATTATCCAAGCCATGTTCTGGCAAAAATATTGCCAAAGAGTCCATAGAGAACCATGAAGCTTTCTTTCGCTATGTCATAAATATCAGTGTAAACTCATATATGTTCTGAGTCAGTGCAAAGTGTAAATGAATACATGTACATAACTGACATTGCCAACATCTTGTCAGACAGGTTCATACATATTTACCCCCCACTCACTGACAAAAGGGCCCATTACCATACCTGGAGATTGTGAAAACCCAGAAATCACATATACAATGGTTAAACAGCTCTATCCAAACCTAAAAACATGGCGTCTATGGGATGACATGGTTTCCCTGGCTGTGTCATATTTGAACTCCAAAACAGACAGTCCCTGCACCTGAACAGTCTGTTGAGACTCACCCTCTGTACAGGATATGAAACTGTTGACTGTGTTACAACAATGTTTGGCACTCCACAAGTGTTGGTGCACAACAGACCATGGGAACTATAGTCTTATAAGCCTAATAAGCCTGATCTGTAAGGCCATGGAGTCCATCATTATGGAACTCATAAACAGAGCTATTGGGAGCCTACAAACACCCAACCCTACCCATTTTGGTTTGGTCAGGGGCAGATCATGGTTCCTACACCTGCTAGAGAGTTCTAAAGGCAGTTACCCAGGACATGTATCAATTAAATGAGATACACACAGCCTACATTGACCTTGAAAAGCCCTTTTCCAACATCCCACATACATGTATCCACAAAATCAACAACCTGTGCATAAACACGTATGTCATCTGATGGATTGCCAGCTGGGGTACAGATAGAGCCCACAAGGTAAGAATTGTGGCCTCCCTGTTGGACTGTAAGCTGGTAACAACTGCTGTCCCCCATGGCTCAGTCCTGGGACCCCCCTGTCTGGTGTATACTTTTCAGAAATATAGTCAAACACATGAGGGCTATGGTTAGCAAAGCTTGTGGATGACTGCAAAAAGGTTGTCATAATCGATGTTTGGGGCAACAGAGACATCCTTAAACAGGGTCTCAGTCAGACAGATGTGGTGTCAAAATTATGTCCTCAAGCTACAGTCATACAAATACCACATAGGTGCCAACACCCTAAATATGGAGGTAATAATAAGGGATCTATGGACACATGTGGATAGTCATCTCTACTTCCAGAAACACATTCACAAACTGGTTAGAAAATCATGCTATGTGTTCCCACAAATTGCCAAGGTCTTTGCATGTAGGTCTAAGGAGGTTCCCTCTACTCATCAGTCATCAGACCCATCAGAGAGTATCACAGCACACTTGAAATGAATCTGACTAGGCACCTTCAGCAGCTGGAAAGACCACTGAAGTACCTAACAAGAGGATTACTGGCCTCAAACAGCTGCCCCATGCAACAAGACTGTAGTTAACTTAATCTGTACTCTGTTGCATACTGTCTAATCAGGTGATCTGTGCCCAGCAGACAGGTCCATATCCAATGCAGAACTGTACGTGCTCTATCTGAAGTAAACCCAAGCTCACTATGCCACATGCTCTAGGGATATCATCATCACAACAATAAATAGAACATGTTGGAGGGATACATTACTAACTCACAGACATCCCTTGCTTTGGAACAGGCTCCCAACCTACATTAAGCTGAGTCCCTCACTGACACTCTTCCAGAGGAGCCTTGATGAGTGTAAGTGAAACTGAACTGTCACACCATGGATCACTTCATCAGCTCTACTACACAGAGGCCTGGGGAATAACCCCATGTGTGGTGATAGCTGCACACTCTGACCATACTAATATATGCCTTCAGGCAGATAGCCTGTTACCTACCTATGTATATATATATATATATATATATATATATATATATATATATATATATATATATATATATATGTAGAGGGAACATAGTATAATAAGCCAAAGATGGATGGGCAGAGATGTGTATAAGAGGGTGACCATGACAGGGAGCCATCCAGGACTGTCCCACCCAGCACACATCCCAATGACACAAAATACATGAGGTGCACATCTCACCCACTGTACATAACAGTCACCAGTATCTGTAAGCATTACAGTGTATGTGGTCCATGTGCCTGCTGTACAACATGACTGTACAATGAAGTACACATCTACTATCTGTAGTCATGCACCTGTCACATAGGTTCATAGGTATGTAGTAGACTATCTTCACGAAAGCATATATTAGCCTAGGCAAGTTGTGCAGCTTTCACCACCCCATTGGGTAGTCTCCTAAGCCCTAGTTCTAATAGTTAGTACCCTAAGCCCCTTTCTAGTGGGGCTGCTGATGTGATGCCTGGCATGAATTGTCTGCTTCCCATCCACTCATCAAGGTTCCTATTGAAGAGTATCAGCGAGGTGCTCAGTCTGATAAATCCCTATGTCACAAGATGGGTTGCCAACTGGCTCACTGACAGAACCCACACTGTGAAAGTAGCAGACTCCAAATCTGACTTCAGACCAGTGACAAGTGGAGTACCACAGGGTTCAGTCCTGTGTCCTGTCCTGTTTGGCATCTACTTCCCTGAAGTACAGGCTAATACAGAAGGTCTTTGGCTAATGAAGTTCCCAGATGACTGCAAACTAGGAGCCATAATCTAAACTACTAATGATGTGGACATCCTACAAAAGGGCCTCACTGAGACAGATGCTCAGTGTCAAAGCCAGGGCCTCAAGCTCAATGCCAAAAAGTGCATTGTCATTCCCTTTGGTAAAAACTCTGTATCCATGAATTACAACATAGGCGGTAGTATACTTAACACCGAAAGTGTGATAAGAGACCTTGGGACACAGCTGGACAGTAGTCTCTCCTTTGATAATCACATTGCCACAGTACGAACGACACAAGACAACGTCCAGAAAAATTAAATGAAAATTTATTGTTAAGCAACACTCTTTTCACTACTTTTCATCCTGTATGAATCACAAAACTTCTTCAGACAAAATGTTTTCAGATGACAATGCTTATAAATACTGGTAATTAAACAATTAAGGGCCCCAGACATCACGGACATGCAGGTAAAAACAGCCCTTTCCAAAGCTAAGAACACAGCATCAATGGGACCGGATGGTGTCCCAGGCTGCATCTTACAGGAACTAAACCCTCACCTAAATTCACTGTTCAGACTCAGCCTTGCCACAGGCGATGTACCCAAAGAATGGCATACAGCAACAGTCATCCTGCTCCACAAATGTGGGGCCACAACAGAACCTGGGAACTATCACCCTATAAGCCTGACCAGCCTGGTCTGCAAGGCTATGGAGCGAATTGTCATGGAACTCATAAACAGAGACATTGGGAACCTTCAGACACTGGACCCCATGCAATTCGGCTTTGTTAAAGGCAGTTCCTGCCTCCCAAACCTAGTTAACTTCTTTGAAACAGTTACCAAGGCCATAGATGAAGAGAAGATAGTCCACACAGCCTACCTGGACCTCGCTAAGGCCTTCAACACCATTCCCCACTCTGGCATCATAGACAAGCTTACCAGCTTGAACATTAACCCCTATGTCACGAGATGGATGGCCAACTGGCTCACGAATAGAACACACATGGTCAGAGTTGCGGGTGCCATGTCTGACTCTAAACCAGTCACAAGTGGCATCGACAGGGCTCGGTCCTGGGACCCCTCCTGTTCAGTATATACTTCTCTGAGGTACAGGCAAACATGGGAGGACTATGGCTGACCAAGTTCGCAGATGACTGCAAACTGGGGGCCATAATCGACTCTCCGGCTGACACAGACATCCTCCAGAAGGGTCTTACAGAGACAGATACACATACAGAGACAGGTGTCAAAACTATGGCCTCAAGCTGAATGCCAAAAAATGCATAGTCATCCCCTTTGGAAAAACAAAGTGCCCACGAATTGCCAAATAGGTGGTAATCCCTTAGGTACAGAAAATGTAATTAGGGACCTGGGGACCCAGGTAGATAGTAACCTCTCCTTTGATAATCACATTGCCAAAGTGGTTAGAAATTCCTTCTATGTAACCCACCTAATCACGAAAGGGTTCACCTCTAGATCAAGCGAGGTCATTGTGCCCCTCTACTCATCACACATTAGGCCCATAATAGAGTACAATGCCCCATTTGGTATGTACCTTAATCGGCACATGCAACAGCTGAAAAAGACCACAGAAGTACCTCACCAAGAGGATTATGGGCCTCAAAGAGATGCCCTATGCAGCTCGACTAAAGAAACTCCGGCTCTCCTGCCTGCTCAGAGGTGATCTATGCCTGACGTATAAGGCCATGTCCAACCCAGAATTAATGGACATGCTCCAGCTCAAGAAAAACAAACCTCTTAGAGCCACACGCTCCAGTGAATTAAACCTCAGCATAGCAATAAACAGGATGTGCTGGAGGGATAGATTCCTGTCCCAGAGACTTCCCTCGCTCTATTCCAGAGCGAGACTTCCCTCGCTCTGGAACAGAATCCCAGTTTATGTTAGGCAGAGCCCCTCGCTGAATCTCTTCAAGAGGAATCTTGATGAGTGGATGGGAAATCGTACATTTACCCCTGGGATCACTTCAGTGGACCTGCTAGACAGAGGCCCAGGAAACTAATGTAAAAGGGAGGCAAAAGCCAACACATTCTGGCTAGGCTTATAAATGCCCTTGGGCAGATAACCTAGTACCTACCTATGAACCTATGAACCTACACGCTCTAGGGACCTAAACCTTGTCACCACAATAAACAGAACATGCCAGAGGGATAGATTCCTGTCCCAGAGACTTCCCATACTCCAGAATAAACTACATATATATATCAAACAAAGCTCCTCATTAGCACTCTTCAAGAAAAATTTTGATGATTGGATGGGAAATAGGAAATTCACCCCGGGGATCACGTCTGTGTCTCTGCTAGACAGTGGCACAGGTAAATAAATTTCTTGGGTGGCAAAAGCCAGGGTACCTTTTTGGCTGGGCTTGTATAGGCCTAGTACCTACATATGAACCTATGAACCTATGAATCTTTGAGCCTTGCCTAAAAAAGGTAATATGAGGACAGCAAGAGCCTTGGCCAATATTCAGAAGCATAGGGATGACAGGTGCAAACCATCTGTAGTGAAGCAATGAGGCTTGTCTATCATGTCATCATAGGCAGAAAGAGACTTGATCCCCTTTGAATGACACAAGAAGCTCAGCCAATTGTTGAAGTTTATCATCTTTCTGCTATATTGCAGTATCATGTAGGTGAATGTAAGATGCTACTCAAGGTCAGGGTCATACCAGCCTGGGCTACATGATCATAGAGCTACTATATATCTCTTGTCATATTGTCCTGGGTGGTATGTCTCAGATCATTCACACTGACATGTACAAAGAACACGTCATATATGTACCTGTTCTGGAGTGATGTAAGTGCTTGTGTTATGTGGTGGAGCATAGCACCTGACAGACAACTGACAGTAACCTTCCCCTTGTCCAGCTGAGTGAGTGGAACATCTGTGTGCCTGACTATGAAGTCACCTATTACTAGTGTGTTGGGTATGTTGTTTTGCCCTAGGGCCTGTTGTGAGGCACACTGCTTTGGTGTATTATGTGTTTTTTATCATGTGCTTGGAGGTGCGTTTTGCTTGCTTGTCTGCTTAGGAGGACACTCTCTCTTTTTCTGATTGATATTTGTATTCTCCGAGTATGGTAATGTGTATTTATGTTTGTGTTTTGCTGGTGCTTATATTGCAGGTCAATGTGAGACTGTTGGTGTTGTGGTTGTATGACCCTACTCCTCCTGACTCTATTGTCCAGTATTGGGTTGACAGAGCTTAGCCACTGGTTTGACCCTGTGTGTGCCAGCATGTGGTGCATCAACCCATATATGATATGGTCATGGCCTATGCATACAATACACTCACAATACACCTAGTATGATAAGCCTGCTGAGGTTAGCAAATGTGAAAAAACCTTTGGGCAAACTGTCAGCAAGTAATGTCTGTATTGCACCTTGTAAATCCATATTGCTTGCTGAACTGTAAAGACGTACTTAGTTTGGATTAAGAACCCTGTACTTGCCAACTGTGTGTGTGTGTGTGTGTGTGTGTGTGTGTGTGTGTGTGTGTGTGTGTGTGTGTGTGTGTGTGTGTGTGTGTGTGTGTGTGTGTCTCCCTGGGGAGAGAGCAACCTTTTTGGAGAATACTCACACCCCTTAAAAGTGGTATACTCATCTTTGTCAAGTCTGATGATGTCACCATCATACAAATATGCCTGTGGAAAAAAAGAACTCCAAGTAATGCATATAGCATGTAGTGTAAATGTGCACTGCTGTAGTATCATAATGTAATTAGGTAGGGGTTTAAATCCTGCACTTGCCAACTGTGAGTGTGTGTGTCTTCCTGGGAAAAAGCAACCATTTTGGAGACTACTCACACCCCTTAAAAGTGGTATACTCACCTTTGTCAAGTCTGATGATGTCACCATCCTACAAATATACCTGTGGAAAACAGACATCCCAGTAATGCATATAGCATGTAGTGTAAATCCATACTGCTGTAGTCTCATAATGTAGGAAGGTAGGGGTTTGAATCTTGTGCTTGCCACCTGTGTGTTTCCTTGAGGAGGAGCAACCTTTTTGGAGAATAATCACACCCCTTAAAAGTGGCATACTCATCTTTGTCAAGTCTGATGATGTCACCATCCTACAAATATACTGTGGAAAAGAGCAATCCCAGTAATGTGTATATCATGTCGTGTAAATGCATTCTGCTGTAGTATCATAATGTACTTAAGAAGGAGTTTGAATCTTGCACTTGCTGACTGTGTAAGAGTGTGTAACACTGTTGGTCAATGTAGAGTGGGTTTTAATTTTTTTAGTGTATGACATAATCACAATGGCAACTGTATGTGCATTACACATGTAAGGTAGCTGTGGGGCAAAGCCATATACATACATGTGACCTCAATTATTTCATAGGTGGGTACTCTGCTTTATTCATGAATGCATCTGTTATCTTTGCCAGTGTGTGCTGGCACTTTCCAGACCTTAGGTCACTTTTGTATGCTAGTGACAAGCTTAGCCACTGCAGTGATCCCTGGGCTTCATCTTCTGTTTCACATCCACTCATCACGGTTTATATTGAAGAGTGGGAGTGAGGGTTTATGCTTGAGGTATATCTGAATCCTGTTCCAAAGCAAGCAAAGTCTGGCAAAGATAACTAATCATTATAGGTGTGCAACAACCTCTGTTGATCTGCATGCAAACCCTTTATTGCTTATGTGCTCCACAGAGGGCTCTATGTATATATTAGTACCTGTTCCACATTTTGGGGGCTACTACCTATGTTGTACTCTGGGGATACTTTGTTTTCTAAAAGTGGATAACTATGCTTTCTTTGGCTTATAGCTTTACAGCATGGGTTTGACACCAGGTATCTGTCTCTATCATACCCTTTTGGAGGATGTGTGTGTCATCTGGAGAATAAAGTATAGCCCACAGTATGCATTTTCATCAAACATGGGCAGACATATCCCTACTGTGTTTGCTTGTACCTAAGAAAGCTATATGCCAAACAGGAGTGGTCCCAGGACTGAGTGCAGGTGAATACCACTTGTTACTGACATAGAATTGCACATGGAGGCTGCAAATGTTACTGTGTGTCCTACATCTGCATGCCAGTTGTCAGTCCATCATCTAACAATCGTTTATGGTCAGTCTCCCCTCCCTCACCTATAGCCTTGTTAACTGGCTTGAAGTCTACTAGGTGTATGAGCCATGATCTGGGCTTTAGAGAACCTAAGTGGGTATGGTGCAGTGTGTGCAGGTTCATAATGTCTCTGTTAATGAGTTCCATAATGCTGTGCTCCATAGCCTTCCCGATAACATTTGTCTGGCTTATAAAGTGAGAGTTTCCAGGATCTGTTGTAGTTCTACCCTTAATCAATTTATGTTAACATTTGCACTGGGTGTGATGAGGGTAGACAGGTCTATGAATAAGTATATTAGAGGGTCAGCCCAGGTTTGAAGGTTAATAGACCAAGCCAGATAGGCAGGATTAAGTTGGTTTGTACATGTGCTGAAGAGGGATGCAGAGTATATTGTGAAATAGATGCTAAGGATGAAGCTGCCAGGTAACAGGAAAAGAGGAATGCCTAAGATGAGGTTTATGGCTGTGGTGAGAGAGGACATGCAGGTGAATGGTGTGACAGTGCAAGATGCAGAGGGCAGGAAGAAATGGAAACAGATGATCTACTGTGGCGACCCCTAATGGGAGCATCCATAAGGAGAAGAAGAAGAAGACATTGTAGCTCAACCCTTGTGGACTGTGAACACCATTACTGTGCACCATTCCACAAGTATGTAACCTGTATAGAGGCTGCATCTGGACAGAGTGTTTAGGTGAGTGGTGACTTCATATGTCAGCTTGTGTATGACACAGCCAGGGACACTGTCCAGTACCATTGCCACTGTGGTTTGGACTTTGGTAAAGAGATGTTTTAACTAGAGTGTCTGTGAATCATCAGGTTTTACATTCTTCAGGTCTGGAAATGTGGCCCTTGTGTAACGATAGGTTGGTGGAATCCACATTCAAACTGTCTGACAAGAAATTGGTGATGTCAGTCAGATAAGTGTACTTTGTGACCATTTACATTAACTGTGACCCAATCTGAGATTTCCCCTGTAGATTATACACAACACTAAAGAAAGCTTTAGTGTTGTCTTTGGAATCCTTGCCATTTTGTATTTTGAAGCTTGTCTTGTATGTTTATTGAGGGATTGTATTTTCCCAATGATACTGACCAGAGAGGTTATCCCTTCTTGGTATGTAACTCTTTTTTGGTACAAATTCACACCTTCTATTATATATTTAGTTTATGGCAGGGGTCCATGAGACTAATGCACTTTTACTGTATAAGTGACAATTTCTTGTGTTTGTGATAGCACAGTCCATGCAACCCTGTAGGTGATCAGTGTGCATTACTAAAGGATTATGCAGCTGGGACAGTGTCAACCTTAGTAATAGGTTCATAGGTTCATAGTTTAGTACTAAGCTAACTGCCCTTGTGAGCCATTTTAAGCCTAGCCAATTATCCCTTGTGAGACTCAAACTCGGCACCTTGTGTTTGTAAGGCAAACTCTTTAGCCATTAATGCAAACCAATGACAGATAGCAACAAGAGCATCACCTACAGCACAGTGTCAACCCGTGTCATAAACACACATGCGTACTCAAGTTCCAAAATGTGTGTTGTACAATGCATACTGGCCAGCAATAGAAACTATGCATTGTTAACACTGGCCAATACAGGGCATGTCACCATGCCCATGTATCCAATATGCATGTACATGCAGACAGTGCACCTCCACCATGTTCACAAATGGACACCTGCAAACCTATGTTGCACACAACCCGCACTTACTGTCCACTCTATAATGCATGCTGACATAACTACACGCATCAGCCAAGTGGCACATGGGCAAACAAAACACAATTGGAATAAACACTGGTGAAAACAATACAACATTGCTAATTACAGCTTTAATGCATCATGCCTGCTCAGCTACACCTTCAAGGATATCATTACACTTTACTGCTGACAACATGCTACACATCCAACCATTGCTATACTTTATTAAAGTCACCATGTGCATCAGCACCATGTTAGCCTGTTCCTGCATCAATGTTACAGATGACAGGAGGTGGCACAGGTTTCATCATATGCACAGGGTGTGTTGTTGGTTTGCCAGAGGCCTACACTGAGCCATACAATCAACATGTGTGTGTGAGTGTGTGTGTGAGGGCCATGAGCTCTGTTATAGGCCAATGTTGATGTAATGTGTGCGGGTATGTGTTTGTCCTAGGTTTCTGGTTTATGTGTGTGTGTCTGCATGCACACAGTTCCACCATGTGGTTGCCATATACGGGGATTTGTGAGACAGCTAAAGATTGTACCTAGCAGGCTTTACAGATCACCATCTCTGGCCACGGATACGGAACCTAGGGGTGCTACAGACAGTATCAGGTACTAATCCAGATTGGGTACTATCCGAAGAGGTTGAAAAATGTTCACTGGATCCAGGTCCCTGCTGGGACTGACCAGAGCCATGTGCATGTGGTCTGCTAGGACAGTCTATGGACAGCCTCTCCAACATTGCTAGGGCTGGTACTGGCACTACAGGAGCAGCTGTGACTTGCTGGACGTCCACGGTGACCTCCAGCTGCTGATGTTGCTGGCATACGTCCACGTCGATGTCTCAACCATCCCGCACTGTCCTGACACATGGACATGACATTGTGGAGGACATCCAATGTCTCACCTCAATGTCTATCAATGACCTCAGTGTAGTTACGTATGGAACCTGCTAGGCCATGGATACTGTCATTTACAGAGGTGTAATGAGCCCTCTGTGCCCTTAGCCCCTGTCTGGTGTACTGCTCCATTTGTGTCTGTGCTCCATGACAGCCTGGAACATGCATGTGGTAGAAAGAGGTGCGGCACGTCTGCCAGGGGCATGATGACCAGCAGTGCTCTGATGAGAACCCTTGGGCATCTGCCTATGTGGTACCATTCCAGACATCTGGCTATGGCTGCTGTGTCCTGATACATGTGCCATAGATACCACACTGTCCTGGCCAGTGCCAACTGTACACTGTCCCTCAGCTAAGGGCAATGGTGATGATCGATGTACAGGAAGTATGTCTGTGTGCATGGATGGGGTGGAGACTTGTGTACTGTCAATTGGTGGCCCAACAACAGACCCTGACAAACCTGGCTGTGCCTCAACACACCTATCCTCATCATCACTGTCTGTCTCAGTGACATCAGGTTCCCTGCTGTACTGAACCAGCCCCACCTCGGTACCTGTGAGAGGAAAACAGGAAACACACTTTAAGACCTGAACATGACTTCAGACCACATGTGCACATTCACACACGCGCACATGTGCACATGCACACATGCACACATGCACACATGCACACATGCGCATATATGCACATGCACACATGCACACATGCACACACACAAAAATACACTCCTCCCTAAAGCAGACACACACAACACCAGCAATCACAGAACATACACAATAGCAGGTGATGGTGGGGTACAGTATGACAGGCAAAACAGTCATATCACACATGTCAGCATGCAGGACATGTGTTGCTCAACAGCATACAGTGCAAGTGTAGTCAGTCCTTGTTACTAACAGTATACATGGCTTTGATGCATATGTTTTGTTATTAGGTGATGGCCCTCCCCCTGGAAAACAACGCATACATGGACACAACATTGCTGTGCAGGTATTCATAACCCTGTAATGTACTGTGCACCATAACTCACAGGTGTACATACCATTGCTGGATGTGGATCTGTGTATCAGATAGGTATCCAGTGCTGATTATAGCCTCTGTGTCTTAAGCAAATAATTGTGGACACATTTTTAGCACATGCATGATGAGTATTCACACAACATCATCAGTGGTACATGGATAATTGATGAAATACCATTTGGCCACATACCCAATGTATGGTACTTATGGTGAGTGTAGATCATATTGTGGACATGCCAGTCTCATCCATGACATGGCATGCTAAAACACAACTGCATACCCAATGTGTGTGTGTCATATGACCTAGCCACTCAGCATCACAAGACATATATGTGTCAGTTGTGCAAATGGTGATTGGTATGCATACTGTCTAGAGGTGCATATGTGTGCACACACGCAACATTAAGGTGTTTAGCAATGAAAGCTATGTGTAGTACTGTGGTTACAATAACTGGATGGGGTATAGTACCATAGGCCATCATCATGAAGCATCAGGTGGTCACTCAAAGCTACAAATGTTTCTCAAACCAGCACTAATCATGCTGTGCCAGAACTGTACTAACTTGGCTAAATTCACCATTTCACGACCAGTTGTTACGTGAGTTTGTAAGGAGGCCAATAAGGAGCATTCCCTGGCATGAATGTGTAGTGTGTGGCAGAGTGTTTAAATGCCCCATGATAGGCCTCTACCCCTCAGGTATATTATGTGTAATGTGTGGATGAGAGTTTGGATACTGGAGTGTGTCTTTACAGAGGGTATGGGAATCCTTTATGTGTAGCATGTTAATATGCTCTGTGTATGACATAGATGTGTATTTTATGTGCATGTTGAGTATCAACTGTGCCTATCCAATGGTCACTATAGTCTAGCCACATTTGTTTGAGATGGTCTGGGTATTGCATGTGTTTGAGGCAGCTAATCACATTAGTGAGATGTGTGTGCTCTTACACCAAACATGCACAGCATGAATTATGGGTAGGTGTGTTACATGTGTACATGACTACACCTTAACTATGACATGCACTTTTTATTTACAATAATAAATGTAGAACACACTCACCAGCATCTGTCCACTGCCTTGATGTCACCCCAGAGGGACCTACATAGAGATGAGACAGTTTGTCTGTGGCCACAACTGTGACATTGCTACTGTGTGTTTGCAATCTTACAGTACAACAATGGTTTACATTCACAGGGCTACAGATTATGTTCCAAATGATCAGTATTGCACAACAACAGGCTCCACATCTTTGAACGACACACTCCACATCTCACATATGCATGATCTACCAATACAGATAACAGTAGTCTACAGATATGCCATGTTCCATGCGTGCTTGGTGGGTGGCTCCAACCTCTATCATGGTATATGTCTGCTGCTGTTGTTGTTGGGCAGGTGCCACCAGGCTCAGGAGCAGCTCCTCCACTGTGGTGAGGGGGGGTGGATATTAACACTACCTCCTGTTGCAAGTTGTTGTCTACACACATCAGCAGCACGCTGACGGATATGTCTGAGAAGATCACTGCAGTGGTGGCGTACTTGCTCATATGTCCGGTTATGCAGGCCTACCTCATTGACCCTTAGGACATCTTGTCACATTAGAGTACGCTCCTGCTGGTCCTGGCTGGTTCGTGAGAACATGAGATGGTAGTGCTGAATCATACTGCTAGTAATGATATCATCTTCAACACTACTGTAACTGGGGTTCCTGCGATGGACCATGATCCCTAGAAGACATAAATACAAAAATATGTCTGAGCAAGTCAAGTACAGATATCACTGAACTACCATATATAGCGACCTATAAGCTAACCGAGAGTGAAACACTGTAACTGCCACTTATCACTGCTCACCCCACAACTGCTTGAAAGTGCCTTGCTCACTCTCTATCTAATGAACCATGTTCTGCACAGCAACAAAATAAAATCAATGTATAAGACTATACAAGATTACCTGGCACACTGTATGCAACACGATGCACCACCTAGCCACAGCAGATATACATCAAGCTGATGTGTAAAGAAATATATCATCCATCACAATCAGTGTAAGGTCCAGTAAATGTATTACTATTATACCACACAACTTGTTAATGGCAAACCCGTGGCCAAAATATGTGCACAATTGGGAATATAGGTTGCATACTGCTGTAGTACACTATGAATGTTGCTAGATACGCAGTTATATGTTTTACCACACATATGTTAAAGGACATGTTACAGACATACCCACACACACATCAGACATAATTACAGGACACAAAAGTATGACAACCCAGATAAGCTTTCAGCGTATACTGTACAGTAATGTGTGTCAGTACTTACACAACCTTAATCTTGAGAAATGTAATATGTGATGAATACAGGAACCACACAAAACAGTGGATGCAGGCAATGTGGACAAACACCATACTTTGCTGTACAGGCCCAGAGCTTCATGTAGTACTACAGTACACACAGTATTTGCATTCAACATCAGTACCAATCAATAATCATAGATGTAGTGCTTTAGCCTCCAATGACACACCCTAGTTAAAACCAAGGGACTTAATCACACTGTATGCAATAGCACTTGTTCTGCCTAGCAACAGAATACACAGATTTTGCTAGGATCAAAGCAAGGACTCATAATACCATGACATAAACAGTTTCCCACTAAGCTATCCTACAGATACATATCTTTGACGTATTCACAAACATATTGATCATCACAGTCAGTCAACAGTACAGAGAATTTATTGCAACAAGTAGATGTAGGTGTGTATGAGTATATATAACTATATATATATATATATATATATATATATATATATATATATGTGTGTGTGTGTGTATGCATATACACATCCATTGGTCTATATATACATATATATGTAGGCACATATACATTTCACCTTTCATAGTGAGAATATCACTTATACAAAGGATGTAAGGTGTACAGTAATGTAATAAAATTGCACAGTCTCGGGATAAATGCATTGAAGGTGTTCACAGCCTAGGTAGTTTTAGCAGGCCTTACTGGCTTCAACATTGCAAACTGAACAAACCACCCACAGTGTTTAACCATCACATGTCATATACCAGCACTGTATGCTGTCTTGTTTGTCACACACTAAAACCTACATACAAATATGCGCATACTAACCTTCAACAACATATATATTTCCCCCTTCACAAACAGTTTCAATATGTCCCCTGCTCTATGCACATATACAGATGTGAATATATATGACACACACACACACACACGCATATATATATATATATATATATATATATATATATATATATATATATATATATGTATCTGTATGTGTGTGGCATACACACACAAGGTCCACACTGTTGTAAGTCCCTGGACCTCACAGCTTAACTGTTGGGCCTTGCTGCAACACAAACAGGTGTCACATATGAACACACACTAACATTAGGGGGGGTATATATGGCAAAAGATGCTAGATAAGCATACTAGACTGCTACAGCAGTTGCCAATGCTAAGCTACACTTTAATATGACTATCATGCATGTGTTGTTCTGTCACACCCATGTTTATATAATGTCAGCGCTAATCCCCGCAACAGCCATTGGCCACACTACTGTACAGAACACAGATAACATGGATCAGATCTTTGACATTTAATACTGAGCTACACATTTCACATGTATGTCCCACTGCCCACAGGTACACACAGTATTGTCCATAGCAGTAGTGAACATCTCTGCATAAAGAAGTACTGCTGCCACATATGAATGGTTCACATTATGTAGACTGTTCTTCAATAACATCTACTACATGCCAGTAAATACATATGTGTCACATACCTTTCCTTTGTATGATTTGGTAATATTTATTTTTCCTTTTCTCTACCTCTCTCTCTCCCTCTCTGTCTCTCTCTCTGTCAGTCTCTGCAATAGAGTGATTGAGTTTGTTGGCAGAGATTGCAGCCTGCTTTTGTAGGAATTTGCACATGAGCATGTGATGGCCTCTGCACCAATTAGTGGCCACCATTTGCTAATTGCATGCAGCCTCCTGTGTAGTAATTGCAGTAATCACTGTCATAGCAACCCAGTACTATAAATTGCTGACTCATGTATGCGTCCTTTCAGCTTTCCAAGATGGAGATCATCCTTGTTTGCTGTGGACATCATTGTTTAAGACAGAAGGTTGGTATAGTTCTTATATCAGAAGTCAGGGGTGTAGCCAGAGATTTACATTTTGCACTCAGACCTAATATTGCTAGGAAAGATGTGCAGCAGGTAAAGGTGATAAAGGATAATGAGGGAAACATACTCACTAGCAAGGAGAGTGTGTTGAGGAGATGGAAAGAGTACTTTGAGGGGTTAATGAATGAAGAGAATGAGAAGGAGAGAAGGTTGGATGATGTAGGGATAGTGAATCATGAAGTACAATGGATTAGCAAGGAGGAAGTAAGGATAGCTATGAAGAGAATGAAGAACGGAAAGGCTATTGGCCTAGATGACATACCTGTGGAAGCATGGAGGTGTTTAGGTGAAATGGCAGTGGAGTTTTTAACCAGATTGTTTAATGAAATCTTGGAAAGTGAGAGGATGCCTGAGGAATGGAGAAAAAGTGTTTTGGTACCGATTTTTAAGAATAAGGGTGATGTGCAGAGCTGTAGTAACTACAGAGGGATTAAACTGATCAGTCACAGCATGAAGTTTTGGGAAAGAGTAGTGGAAGCAAGGTTAAGAAGGGACGTGATGATTAGTGATCAGCAGTATGGTTTCATGCCAGGAAAGAGCACTACAGATGTGATCTTTGCTCTGAGAGTGTTGATGGAGAAGTACAGAGAATGTCAGAAGGAGTTGCATTGTGTTTTTGTAGATTTAGAGAAAGCATATGACAGGGTGCCTAGAGAGGAGTTGTGGTATTGTATGAGGAAGTCAGGAGTGTCAGAAAAGTATGTAAGAGTGGTACAGGATATGTACGAGGGTAGTGTGACAGCGGTGAGGTCTGTGGTGGGAGTTACGGATGCGTTTAAGGTGGAGGTGGGGTTACATCAAGGATCAGCTCTGAGCCCTTTCTTATTTGCAATGGTGATGGACAGGTTGACAGACGAGATCAGACAGGAGTCCCCATGGATTATGATGTTTGCAGATGACATTGTGATCTGTAGTGAGAGTAGGGAACAGGTGGAGGAGACCCTGGAGAGATGGAGATATGCTCCAGAGAGAAGAGGAATGAAGGTCAGCAGGACTAAGACAGAATATATGTGTGTGAATGAGAGGGAGGATAGAGGAATGGTGAGGATGCAAGGAGTAGAGGTGGCGAAGGTGGATGAGTTTAAATAGTTGGGGTCAATAGTTCAGAGTAACGGTGAGTGAAGAAGAGAGTACAGGCAGGATGGAGTGGGTGGAGAAGAGTGTCAGGAGTGATTTGTGACAGATGAGTACCTGTAAGAGTGAAAGGGAAGGTCTACAAGAGGGTAGTGAGACCAGCTATGTTATATGGGTTGGAGACAGTGGCATTGACAAAAAGGCAGGAGTTTGAGCTGGATGTGTCAGAATTAAAGATGCTAAGATTTGCACTGGGTGTGATGAGGGTGGACAGGATTAGGAATAAGTATATTAGAGGGTCAGCCCGGGTTGGAAGGTTTGGAGACAAAGCCCGAGAGGCACGATTACATTGGTTTGGACATGTGCTGAGGAGGGATGCTGAGTATATTGGGAAAAAGATGCTAAGGATGAAGCTACCAGGTAACAGGAAAAGAGGAAGGCCTAAGATAAGGTTTATGGATGTGGTGAGAGGGGACATGCAGGTGGTTGGTGTGACAGAGCAAGATGCAGAGGACAGGAAGAAATGGGAACAGGTGATCTGCTGTGGTGACCCCTAACGGGAACAGCCGAAAGATGATGATGATGACCTAATGTTGCTACTTCCAGTACCCACTTGTCAGTGTAGAAATGTCCTCACCCCTCAAAATGCTACCCCAAGATACATGGACAAATGTACTTTCTTTTCAACTGTTACAATTAAGTGCCATGCAAAACTAGTTATCGAGATGTATTCCTTTGTCACAAGAATTGTTTGTGAACTGCTATACTGTGAATATTCATTTACTCAGTTCTAAACAGTTTGTGCTTTTTTTTTGTTGACATTAGCACATGCTGCTCAGAAAAACTGGACACATTTCAGTACTGTGAGTATGCTTACCTACATCCTTGGTAGATGCTGCACACACAGGTATAGTCTACATTTGGGTAGGGTTGCAGAAGTACAGAGAGCGTAAGTACTATTGTGTGGATTTTATCTTGCTGGACTTACAGGGTTACTGTGTACATGTTAGTTTATCAAGGCAAGTAGTCTGTCTGTGTAACTCCCAACTGTGGACTTATTCACATGATAGCCAGAGAATAGCCTGTTATTTTTTGTCTGTGCACCACACAGGTCTTTTCAGCAATAGAGCAATGGCATTCTTACAGTTGGTTGATACCAGTACATGGCTACATCCATTTGTATTTCAGTGTTGTATTCCTACATAAGAGTATGCTTCTAAAACTCCTTCCAAAGCTATTTGCACAGTGTGTAACAGCAGAAAGGTTGATATGCCTCTGTGTTTCTGCCTCTGCCAGACCTCTCAGCCACTCAGGTACATATTTAAACAGACTCAGGGAAAAGTCAAGAAAAATCAGGGACAATCCGAAACACCTTTACAATATTCATGCCATTAAGTTGAGACACTGAGAGAATCAGAGCATATGAATTAATACACCTTTTCTGAAGTAAAAGAAGTGTCTAACTATTAATTATTGTCATTATTCATTAAGTGTAATTCACCACCTTTCTGGCCAAAGACAGAAGTTTTTGGAGGGATTCAGAGGGACAGAGCTAAAATTTGTTTCAAAATCAGGGACATCCCTAAAAATTAAGGACAGTTGGGAGGTATGGCCTCAGCCCTAAACAGATATGCCAGCGTTTGTATTGCTGTAATATGGTGTGGGGTTGTAAAGTGATGGTGTAACATTATTTCCTGCTAGAATGGCTGCTTCTCTTATCACAGTCATGCAATGTAATCCCACAACAACTGCTGGTCAACATCCACAGAACAAGTTGTGTGGTACGGTATTCCTATTTTTCCTTTACATTCACTCATTCTGATGCATGTTATATTTATTTAAGCAGCAACTTGATGTATATGTACCATGGCTTAGTGATAATTCATGTTGTGTAGTGTGTGCAGGGTTCGAGACTTACAGAGGTGTTTTATTTTGCTCTTGAGCAGAACAAGGGCCCTCACATACAGAGTGACTAAGGCACTTTTAAGCAGTTGTAAGCACATTGCTTAGCCAAGAACAAAGAAGTGCAAACTCGTGCAAACCCGCTAACTACTGCTTAATAGTGCTTACTCCCGCTAACCCCCACACTCATTTCTTTGAAAGAAAAGAAAAATGGGGAGATAGGAAAGTGGTGAAAAAGGGACACAAAGAGGGAAATACAGCATGGAAAATAGCTCTGGATGTGCAGGACGGGTGTAGGGAAGGTCCATAGCTGCCCATTTCTTCAACAGCAACAGCTGTGCATATGCAATAAATTTGGAGGTAGATATGAACCCTTCAACCCCTGAGAGAGGGGTGAGGACAACAAAGTATGTTGTAATGCCAATTAAATAACATTTCATGTGTCCAGTGGACATGTGTGCAAAATGGGCAGCTATGTATGGGGTGTCATTTTTTTTGGGAGCAGATTGCCCTTTTTTTTTCTAGTGAGAGTGGAATGTGGGGTAGGGGAAGTAGGTATATTTCGGGAGGTAGGTTGAGGAGGAAAACAGACAAAACAAACAAAATGCATACAGGGGCGGTATATGACACATTTTGTGGGTAAACACCTTTGACTGGGAGGGATGTTTGGAAATCGCAAGCCCATGAGCCCCCAGATGGAAACAGTGGGACTGAGGTCCCCACCCATGGGCAGTCACCACTGTGTTACATCAAAAGAGGTCCCCCTGCACGAAAGGCAATTGCACAGCTCTAATACTGTAAAATCCAAAAAAACAGAAGATGAGCCAGAAAACCGTGAGACTGTAAAAATATATTTATTCAATGAAAAAGCAAACCGGTTTCGGCTGTTATACACCACAGCCTTCCTCAGTGTAACTGCTATACATTGAAAGTAGTCTTTTATAGAAGTAATTGAATTGAATCAAACCTGTGATTGGGTAATCAAAATTGTTCATTTAAATCAGGTGGGAATAGACCCCCCCCAATTTAACAATCCACTTTTTTTCTTTAGAATCAAGAATGGAATGCCATCCTGCTTTGTTGGATTTATTTCCTTTAATAATGTCAATGACCATAAAAGTAAACTTGGCAGATGGATGTTTTATAGAGTGTTTGAATAAAGCACTACTTGTTTTTTTGTTTCTCATATCACTAGTGTGTTCAGAAATTCTAAGTCTGAATGGACGTGAGGTTTGACCTATGTAAAAGGCACCATAGCTACATGTAGCTAAATAGATCAGCCATTTGCTGCTGCAATTGGCAAAGAAATTAATGTCGTAGACTGTGCTACAGTTCTTGCTTGTGAATTGTTTAGACTTAAAAACTTTGTTGCAATGGGTGCAATGACCACATGGGTAACAACCTGTGAGCACCTCACCCGTTAGTGTAGTTTGAACATCATAAGAAGAGGCTCTAGAATGTGAGTGTTTATAATGTTTGAAGTATGAAGCTAAATTTCTGCCCTTACGAAATGAGAAGTAACATCTGTCTGGTAAAACATTATTTAGGTTGTATTCACTTTATAGAATATTCCAGTGTCTTTGTACACTGTTGATTAATAAATCGGAATTCCTACCATAAGTAGTCACTAACCTGATGGGTGATGATCTATGCTGCTCGTGTTGTTTATATTCCAAAAGTTCTTCTCTATTAAGTGTATTGGCCCAATTGCTGGCCTGTAAGCCATGTCCCATCTGATATCCCCTATCCCTAAATCTGCGAGTCAGATCCTGTCTGTATAGCTGAAAAGTGGAATCATGAGAACAAATATGTCTCATTCTGATGTACTGGGATTTGGGGATATTTCTTGTTATATGGGGCAGATGAAAGCTGGATGCATGGAGGAGGGTATTGTATTGGGGATACTTTCAGAAAACTTCACTACATAATGTATGATCTAATTTTCTAGAAATAGAAACATCAAGAAACGTGATTGTATTTGGATCAAAGTTAACCGTGAAGTGTAAACCCCATTTGTTTCCATTTAAATATTCGATGAATTCAAAGAAATATTCTGTATCTGACCTCCATACCATCCAGCACTCATCCAAATAATGCCTCCATATGTCAATTTCTGTTAGATATAAATTGTGACCTGCATCGTAAAAAAGCTGTTCCTCAGTAAAGGCCATGAAATGGTCAGCATAAATTGGGGCAAAGGATGCCCCCATAGCTGTACCCTTAGTTTGCCAGTAACAGATATCTTGATAGCGAAAGATATTGTTGGTTAGGACATGCTCTGTCAGGCCTAGTAAAAATGAATTAAATGCTGGCTGATACAAATTTGATTTATTCAACCAGTAAGCAAGGGCCTCTAAACCAGCAGCATGAGGGATATTAGTATAGAGGGCACTAACATCTAGGATACATATCAACCATTCAGGTTCAAGTTGGGTATCTGAGATGATTTTGAGAAACTCAGTAGTATCTTATATGCGTGACCTGACCCACCTCAATAAAGGTTTAAGTTGTTGGGTAAGAAATAGTGACAATGTTTCAGTAATAGAGCCTCTGCTGGACACAATTGGTCTTCCAGGTGGATTGACAGGTTCCTTGTGTATTTTAGGCAAAAAATAAATGTATTGGCTCATAGGATCTTTAACAGTAAGATGTTGCTTAACTTCATCATTAATGATGCCATTTTGCTTGGCTGACAAAAGAAATTAATCTATCTGTTTTTTAAACTTAAAGGTGGGATCCAAAGGCATCTCTAAATAATACCGCCTATCCTGAAGTTGTCTTTTGGCTTCAGCATCGTATTGGAGCCAATTCATTACCACTACAGCCCCACCTTTATCAGCAGAAAGAATAACAGTATCCTTGTTGTTTTGTAATTCAGATAGTTTTAGATTCTAGAGCCTCTTCTTATGATGTTTAAACTACACTAACGGGTGAGGTACTCACAGGTTGTTACCCATGTGGTCATTGCACCCATTGCAACAAAGTTTTTAAGTCTAAACAATTCACAAGTAAGAACTGTGGTACAGTCTACGACACTAATTTCTTTTCCAATTGCAGCAGTGAATAGCTGATCTATTTAGCTACATGTAGCTGTGGTGCCTTTTACATAGGTCAAACCTCACATCCATTCAGACTGAGAATTTCTGAACACACTAGTGATATGAGAAACAAAAAAAACAAGTAGTGCTTTATTTAAACACTCCATAAAACATCCATCTGCCAAGTTTACTTTTATGGTCATTGACATTATTAAAGGAAATAAATCCAACAAAGCAGGATGGCATTCCATTCTTGATTCTAAAGAAACAAGTGGATTGTTAAACTGGGGGGTCTATTCCCACCTGGTTTAAATGAACAATTTTGATTACCCAATCACAGGTTTGATTCAATTCAATTACTTCTATAAAAGACTACTTTTAATGTATACCAGTTACACTGAGAAAGGCTGTGGTGTATACCAGCTGAAACCGGTTTGCTTTTTCATTGAATAAATATATTTTTACAGTCTCACGGTTTGCTGGCTCATCTTTTGTTTTTTTGGATTTTACAGACACCACTGCACCTTCACAGCCCAGAGGGTGGCTGTGCTGGGGGCTGTGTAGGAGGGGCAGGCTGACCTGGGAGTTGTGCCACTCGGGCCTCAAGCTGGCATAGAGATTCTGCAACAGAACATTCAATCTCTCTACACACCACAGCCCAGACCATTCGAAGGGTGATAGGTGGTCCTCCACCGAGCCCCATCTCCTGCAGCGCTTCCACCTGAAGGTGGCACAGGGCCAACGGACAAGGAGGTCCCAGGCTGGGTACCAGATCTGCTGGTGCCAGGTGCCATGGTCAGCTGAGGTGGGACATTTGTGTCCGCTGGGACTGGCCTTCCCATACGAACTATGTTTTGGAGAGTTTAATAAAGATATGGGTTAGTAACAGTCAACAGCATTCCCAATTAGTTATAACAGCATGCAAAAGTATTCCCATTAACCCAACACACCAGATTTTCAACAGTTGAAAAGCAAGCATAACACATGCATATATAGAACAATAGCGGACATTACAACAGCATGCAAGTTGAATTGATGGCAATGGGCCACCAATATTGTGGTATTTTAACAGAGCACATGCATAGAAATAAATGCAAATATTTATAGAGCAATAGGACATATGTCCCAACAAATGTTTTGGGATAAGACATACCGATTGAGGTGTGGAATTGCATTTTTTGTGCACATACAGTAGGGTGGAAAAAGATAGTTCAGTTAACAACTTATATATCCTTCTAGTTTTCACTACATTCCTATTAATTGAAGTTATATGTCCCTTACATGTATTATTACACTATCCAATGTCCTTATATTGTGCAATTGGATTTTGCTAGATCATTATATACATGAGCTGTATTTTACATACAAACTGTCCAAGATGCAGATGTTACAGCAACTTATTTTGAGAGTTGCTCACACACACTACTGCTAAGATGGTTCACTGACAGCTCTACTTTCATATAATTATCTAGATATGTTCAGGTGAAAGTATCAGTTATATGTTAACAGCTCCCTACATTTCTGGGAGCACACTGACATTTCTGGGGAACACAATACCAAGCTACTCATGTGCCAGATTAACCTGTACATGCTGGGCATGAACCAACAGTTGAGGGCTGTAAATATGCATAAAAGCTACTGGCACTCCCTTCATCCACGTTATGTGGGCCTACCCAAGTGTGGGTTAACACTGCTTAAAACAACACTACTATTTGTAGAGTGCAACAGTACAACAACATATCAAAGAAAATGGCACAGACGAACTCCAGGAATTATGCATTTATTAAAGGATTATTACACCTTTATTTATTGGGTTAAAACACTTTTTGAAGGCTCTCTCATTTATTTTATATAACAGTACATGCAGAATAATTACTAACCTGCCTGATGACTCAGCCTTTGCAGCCTATCTTCATGGGCATGCTGGTTCATAGCCCTTACACCTGCAGCTGTGAAGTAAATGCAGTGATATTGAGACATACCTATCCATAGTATAGACAAGCATAGCAATTCTTAACTACTTAATACAATGGCTACTTACTCAGTACTTGGGCATTAAACATTGCACAGGATTCCTGGATCCACTGGTGCAGTTGATCCTCCCTACATCGCTTCAGGTCAGAATAATGGTGCCTGACCTGCTCACCAGTCCAAGGAACACCAGTGGCACTGGTGAGATCATGGGCAAGACTGTTCCAGGCCTCCGTTTTATATTGGGTACCCTGGTACTGGCCCAGCAGGAGTCTTTCCTCATGATTGTGGACAAGCAGCCAAACCATTACTTTGGACTCCTCAATCCCCCAGCATTGCATTCTAAATCGAGTGCCTTCTCCAACACCGGCCATGCTGACTGCAGAAGGAAGCTACAACCAGTTATAGCAAGTATTCCCACCTGTGGTGCTTAAATATGCCTTATTTCCTGCACTTATTTGTGATTGGCCACTTTTGGAAAAACTCAGCTGTAGGCATGCCTGCTTAGCTGATGTTGGCAATGTTTAAAATTCCTTTGATAGATATGTGTCTTTTGAAAGTGCATGTTTATAAAATGCTGTCATGGCTTAGTGGTTAAATAATATGACTATAGTGCACAGTATCCTGAGTTTGACCCCTGTCACTACTTTTTATTTTCCTACTGGGCAGACCTGACTGGTTAAGGTACAGTAAAGGAGGTGTGGCCATGTTTAACCGACTTTTCTCAAGTTTGCCCGACTTTGCCCAACATTGCTCAACATTGCTCGACATTGCTGTATGTTGCTTGACGTTGCTTGACGTTGTTCAACGTTGCTCGTCATTGCCCGACATTGAGCTGGTTAGCACGGTGCGCAGCTATGTGCAAATACATTGTGGTTGCGCTGGTTAGCGCAGTGTGCAGCTACACGCAAAGACATTGCGTTGGTTAACGCGGTGCGCAGCTACAAGCAATTGGATTTAAATATGCTTGATACTGGTAAAATGTGCTTAGCAGTACTTTATATTGCTTAAAATAGGGTACTCATGCCTCAGAATGCATAACCATTTCACCTTCATATATATATATATATATATATATATATATATATATATATATATATAATTCGTTCACTACTACATTTAACATTTCAATGCTTTTTACAAAACTTATACATAAAAAATGCCAGGAAATATTTTTGTATACAGATTTCCAACAGAAAATGGAACGTGCAGTAGTGGGATTTGAACTGGGAATGCTTCCTCTTTGTGCAAAGGCTCTAACCACTACGCTATCTCTATTTTGCTTAATTTGCATATATTTTTCTTATTATCCTCTTCTGGTGTCGAAGCTGCTAACTATAGCTAAGCAATGGGCAAACCCGTGCAAACACGCGCACATACGGGCAGCTATATTGGATGAAATAAAAAAAAAATCAAAAAACTCTTTCTATTTTTAATTTTGTCAGTTGTTTAACATATGAGGGAGTGTAGTGTTACATTGTGCACATGTGAGAGGACTCGCTCATGTAACTTGAAATTGCGACGTTTTTTCATTGCAGGGGTGTGGATTTTTGGACTGCTCGACAGTCCGACATGCCACCTACACTCGTCCATGCTCCGTGTAAGCTTTAGAGTTGAGGCAGCGTGCCCTCATTAATATGCATCTAGTCTTACACGGAAGATTAGTAAATCCTAGGGCACATCTTTATTTTAAGCTTTTGACTTACTAATATCACATTTATAATATGAGATACAGATGCATTAGCTTTGATTTAGAAAATTACAGTAATATTGTGTTTTTACTTTTGGATTTTACTATATTTCATGTATTCCTAGTGATGATGTGCATGTGCTATTTAGATGTGTATGTTTTTTGTTTGTTGGGTGTTCTTATCAACTTGAGTTATTGTATCTTCTTAGTGAGTACTGTGATAGTCACTTTCTAAGACAGGCAAAATCAGTTAACTCTTAATGTTCCCAGTTTATTTTCAAAGTGTATGATACTGTCATACACTATAAAGGTCAAAGATCAAACTATAAAACAGAGAGAAATGTTTACTTCCTCAACATATCTTGTAATTGATTACCTGTTTGTTGAGGACTGTATTAGCTAGAGTCATTTAACTTTTTTCTTCTAAGTTGATAAACATATCAATCAGTATCAGTAATGCAACAAGTAGCCCACTCCCCTTTAGTGCATCATAATTACATAATGTCTCCCAAATTTTAACCCTAGCAAAGACACTTCTTTCATTGCAAAAAATACCTCCCCCCAAATTTCACTATATCATCCATACCCACATCCTTTAAACATCTATTCAGATACAACCACACTTCCCTCATCCATATTTTGTTCTTATCAGCTACAAATGTATCATCTGCATATGTCAAAATTACTGAAATCACCCCGAAAGACATGTGTGAATGGGTGTGTCTTCACTGAAGGTTGGGCATCGAGCTGGCACCTCAGCACCGTGAAAATCTATTACCAGTCATTAGCAGACTGGAGTATCGCTGTGGCAACCCCTAACTGGGAATAAGCCAAAGGAACAACTACTGAAATCACCCCATCCTTCTGCATCACATATACATCATATTTCATTTTATAAAGTACTTTGCCCACTATTGCATTCATTACTAAAGAAAATAATATCCTAATCATGGGGCATCCTTGTCTTATACCAAAATTCATGCATACTTCTTTACTCAGCCACCCACAACACTCTCAGTCTATTATTTTGATGTGCTGACATACACACTCTCCTAATTATATTACGTATTCCGTACTTCTCCATAAAATCCCACAAAGCATAACTTTCTACTGTATCAAATTCCCACTCCTGTTTATTGCATCATAATTACACAATCCCCCGGATTCAGCAAGCCCTGCATAGTGTGCAGGACTAGTGCAGGAGCTCCAGCAGGCAATATGTCCACAGTGCAATCCAGGAATAAGCTGCAGGAACATGCATGAGCGTTCCTGCACTAGTCCTGTACGGACTCAGCTCCTGTATGCAAATTACCTCATTTGCATGTAAAATCCATGCAAATGAGGTGAATTTGTGATACAGGAAGCTATTAGCCAGCTGTGCAGGACTAGTGTAATCTGCAGAAATGTACTAGGTTAGTAACCAAGTACATTTCTGCAAACTACAAAATGGAGCCATGACAGCTCCAAATAAAGGGTGGGGTGTATATAATGTGTAAAGCATGCCAAAGGTATATATGGCCATGGCATTGAAAACAGTTAAAAAAAAGAAACTTTTATTTTTTTTTAACCAATTTCGGCTGTTTAAGCATTGGGCAGTGGCACACAAACAGGATTGGGTGAAAAATTAAAAAAAAACTGAAATAAGCATTCTAACCAAAATCACTATTTTGCCATTATACTCACTGGCAGGCAGAAGACAACATGGTCAGTGAATAGTGGTTGCTAAGGGTGGCGGCTCAGTGTGGGACCTGTAACTATGCATCAACAGGCAATCCTATGCAAATGACGGGAATGATACTGAATCCCAGATTTCCCCTCAATGATTGTCATCGCCCAACAGTGTAAGAGCAGGAATAGCTTGGTGCAAGCCTAGGAGTTAGCTGACATCATGGGGGGGTGTCAGGCATACTGTAAGCAGATTGGAGCGCTGTGGCTTGGATTTGGTCTTAGTTTAGCATTGCTAAGCAAGGGGGTGTGTCCAAGGATGCCTAGCACTCTTTACATTGCCTAAGTGGGTGTACACGCCATGCACCGGGTTTTTAAGGGAAAAAAAAGTAAACCAGGAAATATCAGCTCTGTGCACATTTGAGCACTGTGTTTGTGCGGCGCACCCCCGGGCTTAAACAGGAAGGCAATGGGAAGGGATAACAACACTTTGAAGGTAATCTAGGAAAACTAGAACAGCTGGCAGGTGAAATGTATCAGAATCAGCCAATTACACAGGCAGTAGCCCAGACCAGCACACCACTAAAATCTATGCAAAAACCTTTCCCTCTGGTTTTTCCCACATACTCTACACCACCATAACATACAAGTGGGGAAATTTTAACAAACGAAAACAACAAAATGATAGGGGCTTCAGCAGCTATCAGACATCAACATGTGGGAGAGGCTGAGGGTGGTAGGGATGAGAATGCTGTCGACCAACCCATAGTGAGGAGATAGAGAAGGGTGTACAGACCCAGGGTAACCTACCAGGGGCTACATGAGCTGGAGATAGTGGAGCACTATAGGATGGACAGGGACCTCCTACAGCAAATTGTTGAGCTGTGCCAGCCATGCCTGACACTCAGAACTAACAGAGGGGACCCCATCTCAGTGGATACCAAGGTATGTGTAGGCCTAAGAATACTAACCACAGGTACCTCCCAAAGGCCAACTGGGGATATCATGGGGATCTCGCAGGCATCAGCATCCAGGATATTCCACCAGTTTCTGGATGCCATGTCAGCACATGCCAGTGAGCATGTATATTTCCCCAACACCTGCGAGGCGTTGGCCAGCAATATACATCTCTTCCACCAAATAGCAGAATACCCTGAGGTAGTGGGTGCTATAGGCTGCATGCACATATGCATGAAAACATCACCCTGTGAGTGAGGTAGGGTCTACATCAGTCACAGTGGCTTCCTTTACATCAACTGCCAGGTTGTGTGTTATGCCCAGGGCATTATAATGAATGTGTGTGCTGGCTGCCCTGGACACTATCATGATTCCCACATCTGGCATCTGATGCAGCTGTACCAGAGATTTGCCAATGGGGACATCCCTTATAGTCACCTAGTGGGGGATGCTGGTTATGCACTGGAGCCGTGGCTGATGAAACCCATCAGAAATGCACACTCACCCAAACAAGAACTCCATAATGAGGCACACGCACATACCAGAATTATAATAGAGCATGTGTTTTGGATGCTCAAGTCACAGTTCCAGTGCCTGGACACATCCAGTGGAGCCTTGCAGTACTCATCAGCTACATGTACTTAAATTGTCATTGTATGTGCCATGCTACACAATATAATCCTGCAGAAACAGCTGCAGCAGGAACAACATGGGGCAGGGCCACACAGCCCCCCACCAATGCCAAGGCCTGCACAGGCACAGAGTGACTCGGAGGAGAAACAACCTGATCCTGCCCCAGTAGGCAGAAGGAGGTGTGCCCAGTATGCCCTGGCCTTGACAAAAAGACAACACATAGCACATATGCTGACACAGTAAGGACCCAAGGAATGACACCTCTCTCTGACTCGGACATACAGTAAAAGGGATGCCAAACATGACACTACCTGTGTTCAACCATGTATAGGGAGAGTACTAAGTGCATCCATCATAGGCAGCCCTCCAGCACCATCCTCAATACTGGTACACCAACAAGGCAAGTGACTTTTCTTACCAATTTCTGAATGGAGTAGTATGTGTTATTACTTGTATCCATGGTATGGATGTGACCATGCAAGGGAATTGGGTGGCTAAATGGGATGCCAGCAGATAGAAGACACCTATAGTGGCAGCATGAGATCTGTAACAAATACTGGTGTCATCATAGTAGCCAGTACTACACATGGTGACAAAACCCACTCCAGAAAATGTGCTGGGCCACATGTGTGTCCATATGACACACACATGCCAGTCAGGGAGGTTCACATACCCAAAAGTCTCAGCCAGCAGGACAGGTGTAGACAAACACAAACAAAGGCTGTGCTAAGGCCCCTGATTGATGGCTATGGGTAACCTCCCCCCGGCTTACACAGACAGACTATAGCAGGTCAGGCAGTGGCATGTCAGTTTTGAAGGCTAGGAAGTCAGAAACTATGTAGGTCAATCAAACCTAAGACCTATAGGAGTACCTGACATACCAGTACAGTCATAACAAATGTGTACAAGTGTAGGTGTACCCCCCCAATCCTATGTAGAAATGTAGAAACAGTCAGGTGTGCCCCCCAATCCCATGTAGAAATGTAGAAACAGTCAGATGCACCCCCCTCCAATCTGATGTAGAAATGTAGTAACATGTATGTGTAGGTATAATACCAGTAGAGCACAGATTGACCTGAGGTGGCCAAGGTAGCAGGATAGATTGTAGCATTTGTACAATATACAGGTATGCATGTGTTAGGTTGGTATGTGTTACATATTGTGTGAGAGTGGTCAGTATGTATGCATGGTGAGGTATAACCTGGCGGCTATTGCCCATTACTGCCAATGACAGGGCCAAGTCCTCACAACTGCAGTGCCAAACACAATGCTCCCCAGTATAACACATACTAGCAGTAAGCCATTGTAAATGTATGGATGTAATATGTGTCACCATCTGAAATATAGACATGGCATGACTGTTGGGCCAGATATACAAGAAGTACACAGGGGGAAAGTACCCCAGACAGACAGTGTTTAATGTGTAACCATGAAATGGACATACCCTTGGAATTGTACATACAGGTTTGCATATCATTATCTGGTCTTGTAGTAGGGAATACCAATGTCATCTGCCCAAACACTCACAGATCACAAAGGTCATAGGAATGATGTATGGAGAAACAACTGATGTCCCTGCACAAGACAGCATCACTGCAATGCCCCATGCATATCTGTGAGTCAGATGCAAGTAGTGTCCATAGCACACATGCACCCAGCTCACCCAAACACCACCCACAGGTACCTCTCCAGAGATATCCCTGCTGTTGGGAATGTGTACAATATGACCCTCACCTGTGTATGGTAAGAGTGAAAGAATGCAGCACACAGGGCAGGTGTCCCATGCAGGTATGTCCCTAGCTGTGAGCAACACCCTGCCAGCATCCACACCATCTGAACAATACTGATAGAAAGTATTGGCATGAACACCTGGAACACCTACCCTGTCATCACAGGAGAATATAATGTATGGCAGGCTGGTACTGTAGGACTGACAGAATGCAACGTCCTGCTACAGCTGGCCTGCATCACTACAAAATGGCCTACAGTCCTCTGCCAAAGGCCTGCATCTCACCCGTACTGCCAATGTATGTTATGTCATGGACTCCCAAATAACAACACAACACAGTCCACAGAGCCCATATGCAAGGCCATGTGGACAAACCACAGTAACATGTCCACCATGTTCCACTGCATGAAGTGTGCACCAACAACAATACACTGCTGTGATGTGGTGATAACTATACGGAAAGTATCAGAGAATGTTTGCATAATGTATGGAAGAGGATAGAATAATGGGGGGTGAGCATGGGCAGCATGGAATGTGCGAACTCCAAAACGCAGCCATGTGCACATACTATCCCTGGGTGCAAACACAAGAATGGGTGGCTACAAAACAGCCCATACACCACAATAGGGGTAATGTTCTGATTTATGACCCCTGCCTCTGGGTAACTTGTGTGAATCTGTACAGCTGTGAGATATTGCCACAGCAAAATAAGGCCATACTGTCACGTCAATAGATGTACAAGTATGGGATCCTCTGCCACCACTGTACTAAGGTGCTGAACCGGTTACACAGACCCAGCAGCATGTGTCTGCAGCTCCCTGTCTAGAATGGCAATAGTTTGCAGGAATATGTAGGCATTTGTCCACAATACTGGACACAGCTGCATTCACCCTGTGTTCCCAAGGACATCACTGAGAGCAAAAATGTCTACCTGACAGTACTTGAGGACATAAAACATCACAGTGTATAACACTACACATGTCTGAATATCTCTGCTAACACCAGTACCATGTAGCAGAAGCAGCACAGACACAATTACCTACAGTACCCACTATCCCTTGTCCAGTTTGACCCCATATTGCCAACTGATCTACAGATATCGTGCAGAAACAGTTTGCTAGTTGTAGGTGTAGAACACAAAAGTCTGCACTGGAGTACAATCTACCTGGAATGGATCCACTCATTCAATGCAGAAGGGCATACTGGGCATGCTCCCACACTTAGAGAAATGAAGGCAATGTCAGACAACAACATACTGAAAGGACATACTGGACATGCTCACATACTTAAACAAATGAAGCCCATGTTTGACAACAACAGTGGACCATACATATCTGACAGTTGCAGATGTTAGTGCATACAATCCTCAGTATGCATCAGTCATGCTTTGCACACACATTGGATAGGAATACACACAGATATCAAGGACAGCACACTATAATATGCCAAAAGTACACATACATAGATTTTTCAGAAGAGAGTGACAGTGACAAAAAGTCTTCCATCATGAGGCATGTCCTGTCTAGCACACAGCCAAATATCTACAACCACATGATGTGTAGATGTCACTCACTGTAGAAATTACCCACTGGTATCCCTCAGCATTATAGACTCTGTGGTGCTAGTGCTAGCTGTGCAACATGACTGTGCAAGGCAGTAGTCATATAGCAGTTGTATACACATACCTGTGGAATATAAACCTGTGTGTACCTGAGTGTGGTGTGTCTACCTCTAGATAAATGGGTTATGGCCCATGCACAAACTATACCCTACCCATAGCCCTACTATGCTAAGCCTGCTGATGTCAGGCACTGTGAAATACACCTTTTAGGAAGGGCTAATCCAGTAATCTCTGTGGTGTGTCTTGTAACTGTGTAATGCTGTAGTGTGATATACTAGTTAGGTTGGAGTTCTAATCCCAGATATGGCAACTCTGCGTGTGTTTGTCTGTGTAGGAGGCACTGCTTTTTAGGCTAGTCACACCCATTACAATTCAAATGCCCTACTTTGGCAAGCCTGCTGATGTCATTCACTTTGAAATACACCTTTGGAGAAGGAGTACTCCAGTAATCTCCATGGTGCATCCTATAACAGTGTAATGTTGTAGTGTGATATAATGGTTCGGTAGGGGTTCTATTCCCAGACATGGCAAGTGTGGATGTTTGTGCATGTGTTTGTCTGTGTAGGCAGCAATGCTTTTGAGGCCATTCACAGTCACTACAATCTCCATTGCCCTTCTTTGGCAAGCCTGCTGATGTCATTCCCAATGAAATACACCTTTGGGGAAAGAGTATTCCAGTAATCTCTGTGGCGTGTCCTACAAGTGCATAATGCTGTAGTGTGAAAAACTAATTAGGTAGGAGTTTTAATCCCAGACATGGCAACTGTGTATCTGTGTTTGTTGTTCGTATCCTCTGTGGAGGTGGCTGTGAGTGTGTAACATCTGGACTCATTGTTGAGCAGGTTTTGCAAATTGCTTATATGTTGGGCCTGCTATATATCACAATGTCCATCTTACAAGGATAACAGATGTCAAATAGCTGAGAGGCTGAGGTGCCAATTCATACCCCTACATGGGACAGCAGGGCCTGGCGAACTAAGTAATCAACCCTTGTATTACCCAGAGAACACTCTCAACCCATGTCTCATACATGACCACACTTGCCTAGGCAACAACCGCTATGTTGGTAGTACCCTGTATATCGCCCACAGACAGTAACCATGGTGTGATTGCAGTGGGCTAAAGAGAGCATGGCACCTTGTCCCATCACTACAATAGGCATATAACTGCAGACAGTGTGCCTTCACTATGTTCCCCACTGGACACCTGCAACAACTGTGGTGCCATCAAATGTGACCCACAAAGGACATACCATGCCTTAAACATATGCTCATTCTGTCATTTTAAATAAAGAAGATCTTATTACGTGGTGGTGCTCTCCAGTCTTTACTACACCCTGTATGGACAGTTGCCACTGACACTAGGGAATACCTGTATTATGCTATCAATGTAGGTGCAGGGTCAACCAGGTGTCCATTACCAGTTACCGCCCCATGAGGCCAGGACTGGCATATCTGATGATAATAATTTGTGTACACAACATGGGCCAGACACCCCAGGTACAGTTCCACATGACACTGAACATGCATATGGGGCATGCGCTCATCCCAGACACCATCTATGTCATGGACTATAAAACACATAAATGGCAAGCATTGCACAGCACTGGCCACACACAATAGTAACCCAGGTGACTGAATGATGGATATAGTACCCACCTGTGTGGGCCAATCCAGACACTACACCCCTGTGCCACACTGCAGACCCTTGTCATATGGCCTGATGCAAAGGTATACCCTTCACCTAGCCTCGTATAGCCTTCTTGCACAGTCAACCTCTACACACCCATGAAGCAATGCACCCATGCATATCAATACTGACAACGTGTGTGTGTGTGTGTGTGTGTGTGTGTGTGTGTGTGTGTGTGTGTGTGTGTGTGTGTGTGTGTGTGTGTGTGTGTGTGTGTGTGTGTGTGTGTGTGTGTATGGATTAAGATGCTTTCGACCACATTCACACTCACTACAACTCCCATTGGCCTACTGATGCATGCTGTCTGACATCAGACACCTTCACATATCTTTTTCCCATATAACATCCGGATACCCCTGTGGTGGATGTGATACCTGTGCATTACTGTATTGTGGCAAACTAGCTAGTTATGAAGTCTATTCCTGACCCTGCCAAGTGTGTCAATGTGTGTGAGTCCCTGAGAGAGTGTGGCTGTGTTGACATTGACACCTGTTCATGTGGACAGGCACATGTACTATCCCTACCTTATTACTACTATATCACTGTTGCAGATTTCACTCACCATCAGATATACCTTTGGACAACTCCCCAACATGTAAGCTATGTGGCGCATGCAATAACCGCATAGACATGTGCTAGACATACATAGTAAGGGGGTAGAAATCCTGTACTGGTAGGTGTGTGACACAAATATGCTTAGCTTTTACCCTCCCACCCCCTCCCTAACATACTTTGTCTCTGTCTCTTTCACATCCTCTCTGGTGGATGTGGAGAAGTACACCTGCTTTATTTAGGCAGCAGCTTCTGTTTTGTAAGTGATAGTCATGATCAGCTGATGGCCTCTGCATGAATTGCAGTCCCCCTCTAGTTGATTGCATGTGAAACAGCTGTGGTAACATTCCCATAGTCAATTGCATGGGATCACACCCCAATATCTAGGAACATCATGTTAGTGTTGGGGCTTTTCATTCACTGTGAGCAGGATCTACATTTGGTGTTTGGCAAACAGCATCACAGATGGTATTGAGATTTACCTCTAACAACATACACTGTGGAAACAGGCCAACAGACAGGAGGGGGATGTGCCAGACATGACTACAGAATGTAAGTGTTGCTCTTCTGCATGTGGAGTAATGTCAGTTTAAGAGAGTGTGTGTGGATATAGCTGGTCTGCATGATTTAATACCTGTCATGACAGTGTTATGTGTTTGAGGAAACTCCCATCTGTAGGGATATCTGAAGACTGGGTGGTGTGTGGAGCCTTTTGTTTCTTGTGTTAGTCACAGAACACCAACCTGAGAACTGCAGAAGCATAGTGTGAGGATTGCAGTCAGTACATGGTGACAGCCATGAGTTACTGACTTCATATCCCTTATAGAAAATATGTCATAACAAACCCTGGTACGACAGTAAATGTATGAGGTTATCATAGCAACATGCCAATATTCGGCCAGTGTTTGTAGCTCCAGCCACTAGTCTGTCAACCTCTGTACATATGTCATGCAGTCAGAGGTGCATATGTATTGTACACAATTATTTATTGACATCATACCTGATAACAAGCCAGTCAGATATTAGACTGCTAGACATGTTATGTACAGTAAGGGTTGTTTCTGAGGACATAACTTGGGCATTTTGTGGTTGTGTGTACAGTACTGGGGTCTGTATACTTATGGTGATTGTCAACAGTATGTGTATTGTGCATACATACCTTGGGCTGTGCACAGGCTGTGGTAGATGCCATTGTTCTTGGTCCTGTTCTATCTGATGTTACATGCTGCTCTAGTGTATGGTACCTTATGGGCTCACATGTCTGTAGGGCCAGACAGACACATGCCCCATACCAGAGACAGGCATTGGACCACACTGTGTAATGACCCAGTGTATGTAGGTGTGTGTGGGCTAACCATTATGTTAATACCTGTGGGCACATTTTGCAATGACAGGATTTTAGTTATCTTGCAGGTGTCTGACATACCCTTCTGCTACCCCATCATGGTCACCACTATGATTTAGTGCATTTAACAGCAACAATACATGAACATGTACAGCATTCATTATGGGTAGGTGTGTTAGATGTGTGCATGGAATATACCATAGCCATTACATGCCCGGTGTATTGGCAAGCATCAACATAAACTATACTCACCAGCTACAGGCTGCTGGCTTGGTGGTATACAAGAGGTACCTACATAAGAGTGAGAGAGATGCAATTCCAGTAGGCACAGCTGTGACATTGCTACAGGGTGGGTGCAGCATTATAGTACATCAACAGTACAGGTCCACAATACGACCACTTATGCACATCTGTTTATTACTACTATGCAGCAACAAACTATATATATGACATGTCAGATATGCATGATCTACCTGTACAGATGTGGATGCATACACAACAGTGGTCTACTGATGTGCCCTGTGGCCTTACCTGCATGCTCCTCAGCCAGTGTGTGGGTAGCATCCACCTCCACAATGGTGTCTGCCTGTTGCTGGGTGTAAGGACGGGGCAGGTGCCACAAGTCTGTGAGGAGTTCCTCAACATGTGGCGTGGGGGATGGCATGACTCCCCCCCCATTGCGAGGTGATCCCCCTGGACAGCAGCAACTCACTGATGGACATTGAGAAGCAGGTCAGAACAATGATGCCTGGCCTGCTCATAACTGTGGTTATGCAGGCCGACATCATTGACCCTGTGGACTGGGTCATTCCACAGGTTGGTCCGGTCCTCCTGCTCATGGGAAGCCCTGCCAAACAGGACAGGATAGTGCTGGATTAGGTAGTTCATCACAACCTCATTTTCTGCTGCTGAATACACAGTTAGGCGGCCATGGGTCATCTTGCCTGAAAGACATAAAGATGGAAACAGGTCTGAGCAACTCATACAGCAAGGTTACCAATGTTCTTAATACACATCTCTGTCACCCCCCCACCATATCAGTGACAGCAAACTGTTCACACAATTCAATATGTATGGCTACAGCTTACCTACCAGTGGGGCATATATTGTATTGTATCGCACTTTTTGCTATGTGTTTGTAGCCATATTCCCTGTGTGGACACTATCATTGCTAGCCTGTTATAGACTATTTCACCTGCATGCCATTGTCAGGGCCACTATGGTTCCATATATGCATGTGGTATGCTTGCTATGTGATTGCTGCACATCTGACATTCTCTGTTATTGGAGAAATCTATGCATGCTGTTGGACATGTTCTGGGATTGTGCAGACTATTACTATTCGCATATGTTCTATAACAGTGACACAATAGCATGTTTAGTGAATAGTTGCAAGCAGAACCACCTCTCCAACCTCATTTGGCCATGTTACCAGGCCACATCACATGTGGAACCAACCCTGGGGTCTCCTCATCTACTGGTCCATCCCTACTGTCAGGTGGAACCACCTCAGTGCACCAATCAGTGTCCTCCACTTGCTACCTGCATGCAGCGTGCTGTGTAGTACTTCCAAATACCACTGTCATGGCATCCCACTACTATAAATCCCTACATTATATGGGCATAGTCCCTTTCCTGTATGGTGAACACCCTTCCTGTGTGTGGGCAGCAGTGTTACAGACAGCAGGTAGCAATACCTCTTACAAGAGAACTTGCATACTCAGGCCAGCTACATATTTGTATGTGGTTCCAGAACTGCAAACAGAGTGTGAGTACTGTTGTATGCACTGTATAGCACCAGTGTTACAGGGTTTGTGTGCACATACTCGTTTAACATGGACTGCAGTCTGCCTGCATAGCTCTCAACTGTGTGCCTATCCACTTGATGTCAAGATATGTGCATGTTATGTTCTGCCTGTCCACCACACAGGTCTTGTGTCAGATATATCACTGGCTGTGTGTGTTGATTGCTATCAGTGCATGGTTACATCTATTTGTGTTTCTGACTTCATATTCCTGACTAAGGGTATGTTGCAGACTATCGAGTAACAGCAGTGACTTGCTTAGTGTATGACAACAGCATTTCACATATGGGCCTGTGTTCCAGCCTATGTCCTCCACCTACATACCAGGCTTTGTTAATATGACATGCTGTCAGGAGTTGTTATGTAGCGGCCTGTGAGTATGTCGTGCTGACATTCCTGCCATCAGGAATCAGTGGACTCTGTTGCTTATTTTAAAGCTGTCTCGCTATTTAACATAGCGAAACAGTAAAAAGCAACAGAGATCTTGCTTTCTCCGTTGCTTTTGGCCACAGCTCTGATGTACTGCGAAGGCATGCACAGTACATCACAACTGCCGCGGATACCATCCAGCTGCGGAAGGGCAGCAAAGAGGCATTATACAATGCCATTATTTAAGAAAAGTAATTATTTCTTTTCTTAAATAATGTCATAGTATAATAGCAATAACCCACTTCTGGGTGTGGGTAATGCTGGATTTACCCACGGTTGTCTTTGTTTGATCCCGAGGGCTTCGCCCTCGGGACCAAACCACGCCAACCGTGGGTAAATCCCGCATTACCCACACCCAGGCATGGGTTATTGCTATATTATTCAGAGCAACTGCAACACTAACAATGCCATACCATACCAGTGTACACAGTACCAGTACAGGATAGCAATATTTTATTTCTAGGCACAGTGTTCGTATCTGACAGACCTGTGGGAGCAATGTTTGTTAGCTCTACCTGAAAGTTGCCACACAAATTACCAGATTCTACATTAGTACTATGCCCATACATTTCACTCTGTTATTTTACACACTCTGGTCACAGCTTGACAACATGGGGGTGTAGATGGGACATACGTGGCTTATTACTCTCAAAACATTTTGGGGAGTTGCTAGAGTTACAAGTTTTTTCTCATAGATATCTGACAATCAGTTGTATTTCTTGTTTGCTGCCTAAACATTTGGGATCATCCCACTGATTTCCCAGGGGGAACAGGGGGACAGGCAGCAGATATGGGCTGAGTTACTGGACATTCTGGATATATTTCTTCAGTTGTGGGGTACGATTCTGTATGCAGCCTACTGCCACTCCCAGGATTCGAACCATGGCTGTGTGTGCTAAAAATACAACAGTTCATGTCTCAGTTGAGTGCGCTATTTGGATTTTGTGGTCTGTCTTTTCACTGTTTTCTGTTGTTGTCTCTCTCAGTTGTACTATATGCCCTCTTGGAATTACACCAGTCATATACAGACATTCCTACACATTTTATTTATGTAGCACAGTGTGGGTAACAGTGCTTAATACAACAGTACTATTAAGTGATTGCAAATCTACATTACCATATGATACCAGAATAAACACATGCAGTCCAGCCGTTAGACCTTTATTATCAAGCAATTATGGTTTTATTTACATACAACCTATATGAGACTCTTCCTGCCATATTCTCTGGTGTATGCAGTACATGCCTTAAACACTACAGGTTTTATACAGGCAATTAACTTACTACTACTTTTAGATTTATTTCTTATAACAGTACATGCAAGAGTATTACTAACCTGTCTCACGTAACAACCGCTCCAATCGATATCCATGAGCCTTCTGGCTCATAGCTCGTTCACTTGCTGCTGTGAAAGACATAAGAGGAATGTTTAACCATACCGATCCATAATATACATGAGCTGGCAATTATTAAACAGGTAGTGGACTGATACAAAAGGTTGGGACCACCCCTGTCCTCCTAGCCTATTTGATCCACTGATCCAAGAGATCCCCCTTTCTCCACTTCAGGTCAGCATAGCGATGCCTGACCTGCTCACCAGTTCAGGGTATGGCAGTGGCACTGGTGAGGTCACGGGTGAGATGACCCCAGCCTTCTGCTTTGTATTGGGAACCCTGTTACTGGCCTTGCAGCAGTCTCATATCATGGTCTTTCACAAGGAGTCCTGCCATGACTCTGGACTCCTGGATGCCTCAGCGCTGAGCCTGAAAGCATAAAACCTCTCCCATTCCAGACATACTGCCTACAAGGGGATGTTACAACCAGTTATGAGATGTATTCCCACATGTTGGGTTTAAATAGGGCCAGTTTCTCGCACTTTGCCATGATTGGATGGTTTTGAAAAGGCTAAGCTATGGGCAAACTTCTTTACCTAAGGTTGGCATTGCTTAAAGGGGTATACCAATGGGCAGACTGAGTTAGCTGGCCTACACATTGCTTACACCTACTAAGCTGGGCTGTGCAATGCTTGGCATTGCTTAATATTTAAGTTGCATTATATTTGCATTGTGGCATTGATTTATTATTCATTACATATTACATATGTGTTTTGTATCCATGATTCATGTGTATGTACACTGTATGCGGTCCTTGTGTTTATTAGGGGATTTCAACACTTTATTACAATGACACCTCACATCTGGGCTTAATGCAGTACTCCATTTCACATATTTATGTTATGTAGTAGGTTATACAACATGGGCGGCCAAAGTGGTGCAGTGGTTAGCATTGCCGCCTCACAGCAAGAGGTCCTCTGGTTCAATCCTCGGCTGGGGGTGCCTTCTGTGTGGAGTCTGCATGTCCTCCCTGTGGTCTTGTTGGTTTCCTCTGGGTGCTCTGGTTTCCTCCCACATCCCAAAGACATGCTGCAGGTGGATTGGACACTCTAAATTGGCCCTAGGTGTGAGTGTGTGCATGTGTGTGCCTTCTGTGGAAGGTTGGGTGCCAGGCTGGCAACTTGACACCATAAAACTCCACTGTCAATCATTAGCGGACAAGGTGATCTGTTGTTGTGACCCCTAACTGGGAAAAGCTGAAAGAAGAAGAAGAAGAGTAGGTTATTCAACATAAGACTGTATATAGATTCCTTTCACATGTTCAGTTTTAATTTCCTATAGTGATGATCTGTTTGGTGATACCTCAATCTTATGTACTGCTGTGATGGCTTAGTGGTTAACCACTATGACTATAGTGTACAGGTTCCTGGTTTCAGGACCTGCAAAGGCTGTTTATTTTGTGCCTGGACAGAACAGCAGCTGATGCATACAGAGTACTTAAGGTACTTTTAAGCAATTGTAAGCAGGTTTGCATGGTTTGCATGAAGGTTAGCAAATATGCTTACAGAGAGTTAGCTTCAGTATTGCTTAACCTGTGTACGCATTGCTTACTCCCATGCAAATGGGCTTAAACTTCCTTACTACTGCTTAATAGTACTTACACTTGCTTACTAGTGCTTACTCCCATTTACCACATCACTAATTTAGACAGTAATATCTAATGGTTCTTGGGAAGATGGTGGATTTGGAAACTGTATAGAGTTATCATTCATTACACATTTTACCTTCCATTTGTATCCCTGATTCCTGTGTACATATGCTGTATGGAGCACTTGGGATTATCTGTGGACTCTGTAACATTATGACAATGACACCTCAGATCTGCATTTAATGCAGTACTCCAGTTTCACAGATATATGTTATAAATATATACATGATATAAATATATGTTATCGTAGGTTATGCAACAAAATAAATTGATCATACAGTGCTTTGACATGGAAAAACGAATTGTACTGAAGTGGGAGTTGAACCAGGAATGACTGCTCGCAAGGTGAATGCTCTGCCCACTACTCTATTGCTGTATTGCTTCATTTGCATATATCTTGCTTTTTATCATCTTGTGCCATTTAAGCTGCATTAACCGTAGCTAAGCGATGGGCAAACCCATGCTCCTATGGTTAAATGTAACCTGTTTCATAAAAAAAGATCTTTATATTTAATGGTTTAGCTATTGCTCTTGTAAATGTGTTGCTGGGGGTATGTGAACACCTATGAGTGGTCTCGCTCATTCTTTTATTCATACACTGCTGTTCTTCATTGCAGGGGTGTATATATTCTGAGAGCTCTGCTCTCAGACATGCCCACTGTACTCATACACTCTCCATGTACAGTTAGGAGCTTAGGCAGCGCACCTTCATTAATATGCATGGCATGCCGCTGTCCTGTTCCTAAGCATCCGCTTCCATGCAGGACTAAGCTAGTCCTGCACGGAAGGATTGTGAATCTGGGGGAATGTCTCCAAAATTTTATCCCTAGCAAGGACACTTCTTTCATTGAAAAAATACCTCTCCCCAAATTTCACTATATTATCCATACCCACGTCCTTTAAATATCTATTCAGATAAAACACTTCCCTCATCCATATTTTGTTCTTATCAGCTACAAATGTATCATCTGCATATGTCAAAATTACTGAAATCACCCCGAAAGACATGCGTGAATGGGTGTGTCTTCACTGAAGGTTGGGCATCGAGCTGACACCTCAGCACCGTGAAAATCTATTACCAGTCATTAGCAGACTGGAGTATCGCTGTGGCAACCCCTAACTGGGAATAAGCCAAAGGAACAACTACTGAAATCACCCCATCCTTCTGCATCACATATACATCATATTTCATTTTATAAAGTACTTTGCCCACTATTGCATTCATTACTAAAGAAAATAATATCCTAATCATGGGGCATCCTTGTCTTATACCAAAATTCATGCATACTTCTTTACTCAGCCACCCACAACACTCTCAGTCTAGTATTTTGATATACTGACATACACACCCTCCTAATTCTATTACCTATTCAGTACTTATCCATAAAATCCCACAAAGCGTATTTTTTACTGTATCAAATTCCTTGCTAATACTACCTACCATAAGTTTCACATCTACCCTTTTTCTCATATCATCCACAGTTTTTTTTCCTCACAACCAATAGAAAATATCATATACCATCTTGGCCTGATACTGGATCAACATTTATTTCCATAAGTACTTTCACTAATAGTTTTATTTTTCAAATTCATTAAAACAGCTACCAAATTGTCACATACATGATATGTATTACAGTGCAATTTTTTTCTTATTCTCACAGCTTATTCTGTCATCTTTTTTTAAAAAATATTTACTTACAGTTTGTTGCTGCTCTACTTTTTTCCTCACTATCACTGCTGCATATGTTTAAGTTAGTGCATTATCTGCTGTCACAAAACAAGACACCTTCTCAGTTTGTTGCTGTATTCCTCTCTAACTTCCTGTCACTACTGCATAAGTTTTAACTCTTTCATTCACTGCTGCCACATCACATGGTTCCTTTTCCACATTACCATCATAAGCATTTCCAAAAAAGTTATCTGCCACCTCACCTCATGCAACAGCAGCACTGTTACCTGGAGCCTCCTGCTTGATTATTTTTAAAACACAACAGAACATCATCTGCAAGCCCTCCTGAAACCTATTTTGTTATCTGCACTGCTACAACAGACTCATTTACTTTACTCTCCATGGAGACAGTTAAACACAACTCATTTGTAACATCCACCACATACAAATCGTTGTTTATATTCTGAAGGTCCATATCAAACAAAAGTTTCTCCAAATTCTCACTTTCAACCTCCAAACTCTCCATAGCTTTTTTGTCCTCCTTAGTGCTGTTGCTTCCCTTAGACCTCTTCCTTACTGCAGTAGGAGCACTCCACACCATTTAGCAGCTTTAAACAGTAGGGCTTTTGTATTGATATATACTTTGTATATAATTTAAATATTTACATTTTTACTTTATTTATTTCTATTTACAAATCTCCATACATTATCAACTTCAGTTTAAGCATTCCCTCCCCACTCTTTTATACACAACAAAAACATTATTTTCTACAAAATCATTGTCAAAGTCCATTTTCCATTGTATTTATTTTCATTTAGTCTCTTGTTCCATATAGTTCATGAAACATGAAATAGTATCCTTTCCATTTTCTTCACTTCTTCCTGTTTTCATGTACCATAATAACTAAATTCTATTATGTCCATATTTATTTGCTCAGATTTTAACAAATGTTTCACCCTATGTTTACATATTTCTTTCCACAAATTATTAACTCTTTCACATTTCAAAAATACATGTTCAGTAGTCTCAAACTCTCCACATTTATTACATATTTTATCTTGCTTTATTTGTATGGCATAATTGCCTTAACCGGCAATTTTCTAATAGACAATCTCCATAAAAAACATTACATTCTTTAATCTTTTAATAGTTACTATACCTTATCATTATGGCTTTTTTCTTATCTATTTCTAAATCTTTCCATGGATCAATGTAATAAAATGCTTTCATAATACTTAAGTACCCTTCCTTTCTATTTTTCTCACATATATTCTTTTTTATTTTCCATAACACAGTTTTGTTGTGATACTCTTTCATTTCTTCATTCGCAATGTTTTTACTTCTTTTTTTAATTCTATTCCTTCCCATAGTTCTTTGTATTTATTATATAGTATCATTTCTATCACGTTTTTATTTTCCTTCATAATTCCTTTTAATACCTTATACAAAATTAAAGATGCTACTAAGTTTCTAAATGTTTCTTGACTTAATATCTTATATCTCATTTTTTTCTTTTCTTCTTAAGTTCCTTATACATTCTAAAAATACTTTGTTTATATTTATCTTTAAAATTAAGCCTTCAAAAAGTCCAGTTCATAAACTCTCTCTTATTCATATGATTTTTTCCATAATTCCATAAGTTCTTTTTTCTCTTCTAAATCTAATTGCTTTTCATTAATTCTCTTTATTCCTTTTCCTATTTTTATATATTTTTCATTTTCCTGCACATTAACACGTATAGCCACATGATCTGAAATTCCAGCATTCTTAATTCCTTTTTTTAAATTTTAAATGATCAGATATTAAAAAATAATCAATTTCTGTCCTAATTTCATGCTTTTTATAGGTCCAGTGGTTATTCTCCCATACACTTAGCTTTCCACTTCTCATAATTTTTTTAACCATTTTAACATCACAATTGCTCTTATTTTAATTAAATTACAATTGAAGTCACCCACCACCATGATGTCTATATTTACACAAACATATTCAATAATATTTTTAAACATCCTTTCTCTCTCTTTTTTTTTGCTACATATGCATATAAAGCTATAATTCTATACACATATTTTCCATCTCAAGTCCATTACCGTAATTCATCCTAGTTACACTAGACTTACATCTAATATTTTAATGTTTTCTTGAAATAATAACTCAGTTGGCAAAATGTGGAACAAACTACCCTCTGAAATCCTATCTTTGTCCTCTCTTCCACTTTTCAAAAGACAGCTCAAAATTCATCTCAATAAACACTGGCTTTGCTCCTGCACCAACCCAGATTAACTCTTTTTTTTACCTACCTATCCTTTCTTCTTCCAAAATTCCTACAATGTCTGCTCCCTACAGCCTTGATAGCTCTTCCTTTATGACATTTATACAGTCTTATGTAATTCTCTTTGACAAAAAGAAAAAAAAAATTACATTTTTCTTTTTTTAAGACTTTTTTTATTATACTTTGTATTTGCCATGACTATTTTATGTACTACGTGTATTAACTTGCCCTGATTTAAAGCCTTAGTATATGCATTGTCTATCTTTGTCTAATGTGTTTAATTTCTGGAGCTTTTCTCCCCGGGCCTCTACTGAAAATGGACATATATCCAGCTAGACTAGCCCGGTCAACAAATGTAAAATAAATGTAAAATAAATAAAAAAAAAATAAATATACATATGCCCGAACATGTTTCTTTTCTCATGTTCCAAGCTACATAACCATTCAAAAGTTTTTCAGTCTGTGTTCTTTCTTCCTCTGATATGATATCTTCTAAAACAATAATATCTGCATCTACTCTAGTATACCATTGTAATATACCTATTCTCCTCTTAAGATTTTGCATACTGTTCACATTTAAAACTAATATTTTCAGCTTTTAAGAACAGTTCGTAAAATGCTTACCTCTTTCCTTTCTTATTTTCACTAAGCGTTATATTTTTGAAAATTCTTGGCCTTTCATTAACACTCTTCCCTATAGAATTCTTTTTATTTCTTACTGTGCACCATTCAGCTTCTTCTACACTTGTCTCCTCTGTTTCTTTTTCCTAGTTACTTTCCTTAAATTCATGTATAAACTCTTTATCAGTCACATCTTTTTGTACATTTTCTTGTATAACACATTTTTCTATCTCTTTTTCCTGTATAACTTCATTTTTATTTTCTTTCACATTAATTTCACATTCTAGCCATGAATGACCAGTATTGCCGCATTTTTTTTGCAATTTAAATCACATTTTTTGCATTATGCCCTGTTGTATAACATAAATAACATATTTTTATCATGTTCATTGATTAAATGATCACTTTTTCCACAAAAATTTAAAGTCTTTGGTCGACCCCTGTATTTCACAAAACCCCTAGTACCATGAACATTAATAATACTAGGTACATGCATAACATTATCATTTTCCATTTTTAGCATTACTGCAAATTCCCATCCCCCAGTCCATAGACCTCTTTCATCCTATATTTTTGAACTGTCTGTTACTACTTTACATATCATTAACAAATGTTCTTTCAGTTCTTGTGGTTTAACTTCAGTTCTAAACTTTGCTTGTTAGTCTGTAAAAAGCTTTTACCACATATTCTGACCATGGATAAATATTTTTCTTTTATTCATATGCACCCAAAAAGTTTCCATGGCATGCCCAGTCTCAAATATCAAGTCACAAAAAGTATCTCTATTAATTAAAATAAATGCTCTTACCTCTTTTGTTTTAACACCCAGAGGTGCTATGGCAGAGTTCCAACCTTCATCCCTGTCCAAACTTTCTTCTTTTCTAATGCTCACACATATTGTATACTTCTTTTTTGTTTCTTTTATTTCTTATTTCTTATTTGCTCCTTCTCCAACAGTTTGTGCATAAGTTTTTGTCTCTGGAACTTTTTCTGGCATAGTCTCTTCTTCTCCTTTTTCTTCTTCAATTTTTCCATGAGGTTGCTCCATTAAATTGTTGCTTCACTTTCTGGCTCACTTAGGTTTACCATTTCTTCAAATTAATCATCCTGCACCCCCCCACCATTCCTGCACCCCCCACCCAATGGAATGTTTCTTCTGCACCCACATCATCAGAAAAAAAAAAAACTTCTGGAAATGATTATACCATTTCAACTACATTTTCATCAACTTTCACTCCATTTTTAACAAAAAGGTGAATCCTATTTTCTCCTGTTCAACATGACGTCAGGATGTGTAACGCATAAAGCCTTCCCCTGAGTCCAAAGAGTAGGGGAAGTTCCCCAATACCCTGACCAAACTTCCCCTAGTTGTGTAAGTACCACCTCGCTCTCCCTTGAAAAACAGCTACTAGCTAAGTGAGAGTAACCCGATCAAAAAAAGATAGATAAATAAAGCAAGCCAGCTGAGAGGGGGGGGGCATATCTCTATTCTACTCACTCAAATTAAACACACACATAGACACACACACAAATATATGTATGAAGTAAAATAAAATAATATGTATAAGTAGATATATATATATATATATATATGTGTGTGTGTGTGTGTGTGTGTGTATACATATATATGTATATACATATTTGGGTCTATATTATGATGTTGAAAGACAAGTTCACTGAACATATCTTAACTGACACATAAATATCAACCTTTTCAAATGGCGAATGGTCACTTCAGCAAATTTTTTTCCCAGGGGAAAAAAATCGTTCAGCCATACATATAAACCAAAACCAAAAACAAAAATATATATAGTAGGGCTTCACCCCCCCCCCCCCCCCACATATCATCATCCCCAAGATTTGACTACAGTGGGAAAAATGGCAAATCCGAAGAAGACAGTTTCCTGATTTTTTTTCCCCTGGAAAAAAAAGTGGCCATATATATGGTAAATTTTGCAAAGAATGCGCTTGATAAATACGCAAATCAGTCACTTCAGTCTCACTTCAGTCAACTCATCTTTCACATCGTTAATATATATATATATATATATATATATATAGATATATATATATATATATATATATATATACTCATACAGTGGATATAAAAAGTTTACACACCCCTGTTAAAAAACAGGTTTTTGTGATATAAATAAATAAGACCACAATAAATCATTTCAAAACTTTTTCTAGCTTTAATGTGTGCACACCCTTAAACTATTACCTTGTTGAAGCACCTTTCCTTTTCCTGGAATTTTAACAGGGGTATATAAACTTGATATATATATATATATATATATATATATATATATATATATACATATATATATACTGCCGAAAATCAGAATGTCATTCGCAAAATGTAAAGTGGTGGTTACACACACACACTTATGGAATGCATTCACATAAGTTGACTATATGTATATGTAATGAGATCGTGGTAGTGGGGGGAAATTATCTTCTTCTTCTTTCGCCGCCTTCCTGTTTGGGGCCACAGCAGATCAACTGTTTCCATTTCCCTCTGCATCTTGCTCTGTCACACCAACCACCTGCATGTCCAGCCTTATCTTAGGCCTTCCTCTTTTCCTGTTACCTGGTAGCTTCATCCTTAGCATCTTTTTCCCAATATACTCTGCATCCCTCCTCAGCACATGTCCAAACCAATGTAATCTTGCCTCTCTGGCTTTGTCTCCAAACCTTCCTACCTGGGCTGACCCTCTAATATACATATTCCTAATCCTGTCCATCCTCGTCACACCCAGTGCAAATCTTAACATCTTCAACTCTGCCACGTCAAGCTCTGACTCCTGCCTTTTTGTCAGTGCCACTGTCTCCAACCCATATAACATAGCTGGTCTCACTACCCTCTTGTAGACCTTTCACTCTTACTGGTACTCGTCTGTCACAAATCACTCCTGACACTCTTCTCCACCCACTCCATCCTGCCTGTACTCTCTTCTTCACCTCTCTTCCACACTCACCATTACTCTGAACTGTTGTTCCCAAGTACTTTTATTTATTTATTTTTTATTTTACATTTGTTGACCAGGATAGACCGACTGGATGCATGTCCATTTTCAGCAGAGGCCCGGGGAGAAAAGCTCCAAGGGTAAGCAGATACAGCATTACATAATACCAGCATTACATATTACAAACAGATTATTTACAGAGATTACATAAGTAAGCAAGTTAAACAAGTTCCACAGGTTAAAGTTAGTCCTGAGCATAAGTCAGGATTAAATTAAATTACACAGTAAACTGGTTAACAGATTTTTACACATTTGAGTTAGCCAGGCTTGATACATTGACATAGCCAGTTAAGTGACAAATGTTGTTTGAGTCTAGTTTTAAATTGACCTAAGGTGGAAAGTAAGGTAATATCAGCTGAAAGTGAGTTCCAGGATCTACTTACAGAGTTTGCAAAGAGAGAATCACCGGCTGTGTTATTAATTTTGCTAGTCTGAATTAGTAGTTTGATAGAGGATCGAAGCGGTCTAAGATTGTTATAGGGAGTGATAATATTTTTAAGTGCAGGAGTATTGTCTGGATTATTGAGGATTTTATAGGCCATAATCAGTTGGTTATACTGGATTAGGCTAGGTAGTTCAAGCCAACCAAGCTGATTTAGATTGATGCAATGATGTGTCCTAAAAGGCAGCCCAGTGGCAAACCTGGCAATGTGGTTGTAGAAAATTGAGAGTTTGTTAAGGACAGTCTTGTTCAAATTTGAGAGTAGAGGGGATGCATACAGAAGGGTTGAAAGAAGGTGAGAGCAAGCTATGGCAATTTTAGCTGGAGGGGTTAGGAAGGCTTTTATTCTGTAAAGTGACCCTAGTTTTTTATTGATGGTTTTGATAGTTTGGTTAACATGTAGGTCAAATTTGAGATTATTGTCTATGATGACACCTAATAGTTTTGTAGATGGGTCAGGGAGATTATTGTGCCATCATTTGATTTTATGGTAAAGGTGAAAGTGGTAGACCTACGTGTTGGTGAAAATAACAGCATTTTAGTTTTTTGGGGATTTAGGATCAGACGATGTTCAGAAAGCCAGTTTTCTATTGTATTAAAGGTGGTCTGGGTAGCTGACCATAACTCTACTGGAGATGTGGCTCAGCAAATCAGAGTAGAGTCATCAGCATATTGGATACAGCTGACTTTTGGGATGACAGTATAAAGGTCGTTAATGAAGATGGAGAACAGCAAGGGCCCTAGTATAGAGCCTTGTGGTACTCCGAGGGTGTTAGGTAGAAGGTTAGAGAGTTTATTCTGCCAGAGGACAGCCTGCTGTCGACCATTCAGGTAGGATTGAAACCATTGGAGGGCTCCAGTATCTAGACAGAATGTTTGCAGGGTGTGGCTTAAAAGTTGGTGATCAACCATATTGAATGCCTTGGAAAGATCCAAAAAGAGGGCTGAGGATATATAATTATTGTTGCGGTTATGGTTTATGGTGTTAGTAAAGGCTAGGAGGGCTGAAGTAGTGCTGTGATGAGGATGGAAGCCATGCTGAGTGTCTGCCTTAAGGCGATTTTGGATTAGGTGGTGCATGAATTGTCTATGAATACATTTTTCCATAATCTTTGCAAGTGGAGAGAGTATAGCTATTGGCCTATAATTGGAAAATTCAGTAGAGCTGCCTCCTTTGTGAAGTGGGATTACATAGGATATTTTCCAGATGGTGGGAATTTTAGCTTCTACTATGGTTCGATTGATTAGTATTGAGACGGGGGTAAGCAATAGCATCAGATGATTTTTGTAGTTACTCGGCAGGGAGTTGATCAGCAAAAAGTGTAGTGGGTTTTAATTTTTTGATCAAGGTACGGATAAGTGAAGTGGTGACTGGTTGGAAGCTGAATGCAAGTAGGTTTCTAGGGGTGCTACTTTCAGGACCAGGGGAGCTAGGAGGTAGTTGGCTAGCTAGGGCTTGAATTGTCTCAGTAAAGAATTAATTAGAATACTTAAACTCATTCACCTTCACCACCTCTACTCCCTGCATCCTCACCATTCCTCTGTCCTCCCTCTCATTCACACACATATATTCTGTCTTAGTCCTGCTGACCTTCATTCCTCTTCTCTCTGGAGCATATCTCCACCTCTCCAGGGTCTCCTCCACCTGTTCCCTACTCTCACTACAGATCACAATGTCATCTGCAAACATTATAGTCCACGGGGACTCCTGTCTGATCTCGTCTGTCAACCTGTCCATCACCATTGCAAATAAGAAAGGTCTCAGAGCTGATCCTTGATGTAATCCCACCTCCACCTTAAACACATCTGTCACTCACACCGCAGACCTCACTGCTGTCACACTACCCTCGTACATATCCTGTACCACTCTTACATACTTCTCTGACACTCCCGACTTCCTCATACAATACCACAACTCCTCTCTAGGCACCCTGTCATATGCTTTCTCTAAATCCACAAAGACACAATGCAACTTCTTCTGACCTTCTCTGTACTTCTCCATCAACACTCTCAGAGCAAACACTGCATCTGTAGTGCTCTTTCCTGGCATGAAACCATACTGCTGATCACTAATCATCACCTCCCTTCTTAACCTAGCGTCCACTACTCTTTCCCATAACTTCATGCTGTGACTGATCAGTTTAATTCCTCTGTAGTTACTACAGCTCTGCACATCACCCTTATTCTTAAAAATTGGTACCAAAACACTTTTTCCCCATTCCTCAGGCATCCTCTCACTTTCCAAGATTTCATTGAACAATCTAGTTAAAAACTCCACTGCCATTTCACCTAAACACGTCCAGTAAACTATATACATATATATATATATATATATATATATATATATATATATATATATATATATATATAAAAATATTAAACCAAACATTAAACAGGGGAAACTGATACTTTGTGAGCAAAGAAGTTGCTGGCTGAAATTTCTTAACATCAGGAAAAAAGGACCGCAACAAACTCTGCTGAGACTTCAGAAAAATCAAGCACTTATAACTTGTTTAAAAATCCATATTTCTTTACTGAAGCAAAAATATAGTAAACAGATAAGTTCTTTTGTCCTTAACAGGGCTTCATCAGATTAATGAAGAAGATCCTTTGCTGATCAGAAGAAAAACAAAATATGGACACAAAAGCTCTAAACCTTAATAAAAACCACCAAACATACTTTGTCTGACTAGTGATGCTGCTAAGTTTAGGAATATCACACATTATTGATGGATAGTGGTGCAACCCCCCCCCCCATCTAACCTTTCTCAAGTGTGGTAGCCATAAATCTATTCCTGACACTGCCTCTAGCCCCAGTCCTACTCATTACCTTATGTAAAACTCTTTCCCTAACAGTACTATGACACTCAAGATGCAAACAACAAACACCACCACACATGCACACAATGCTAAATCTAAGTCCTAACCTAAATTTTCCTCTAATCCAACCCACAAACACCTGCACATTGACTCAATCTCTAATCATAGATGCATGCACATGCGCACACAGTCACACACACAAACACAACACACACCACTAAATACCCTATAAAGAGATACCCTTACCGAACCCTTACCATAACCCCAACCTACAAACACTCGCACATCCACTCGATCTGCATTCATACATGTACATACACACGCTAACACACACACACACACACACACACACACACACACACACACACACACACACACACACACAGACACACACACACACACACACACACACACACAAACACACCACTAAATCCATCCCCTTACTTAGCCCTTATCCTAACCCCAACCCGCAAACACTCGCACACACTCTGCAAACCCTGATGCTGAACTTGCAATATATCTAAAAGCATCAGCATTAGAAATATAAACACCATTTACATGATGAGAAACAGATATCATACTGTTCACTACATGTCGATTCTCTGACGAATGACATCTTCCGCAATCGGCAAACTATGCTTTTCTCAAATAATAGGCCTTGAACCTAATAACCTATGAACTTTGAGACTAAAGCTTGATATGCCATCATAACACATAGTGTCAAGGTTGAAAAATACACCATTTTAACCTAGTTGCTGTGAATACCACTAACTACAGATTCAGTCATAGATTCACAGATTCAAAGAGTTTACAAGGCAGGTTCAGTCCCAGGACCCTAATCACCTTCCAGTCCAGCCTCACAGATAACATCTTGCCTCCAAAAAGACAAAACAAATCAGGCTTGAGATAAATTTGCAGGTATCCATATAATAGTCAAGGAAACCCTTCTAGTCATAAAGGAAGCAAGGATATCACTCTGTTTTATATGTAACAAAAAAATTAACCCAGAGATGAGGAAGCAGTGACACATATATAATCTGTTCCAGTCAGTGTTTTGTTGATGGAGGTTCAATTTGTTATTTCAGAGATGTTTGTCTTGTGGAGATGTATAATTTCAAAGATGGCTGGGTCCTTAACAACATGGAATGTTACAGACAAATCACCTTGCAGGAGTCTAAAATAGAAACAGATTAGGGAGAGGTCATCAGGCCTGTCCTGATAACTGAGGGTATTTAGTTCAGTGATGTTTTTAGTTAGGAACCTCATTCGTCTTTCTAGCTATATGATGTGTTTCAACAGATGTATACAACAAAAGGCATTATATTCTACAATTGGTCTGATCAGGTCTGACTTGGATCACTCTATTTGCACAATGTTCATGCTTCATGAACTTCAGTTATTCATTTGACTAAACAGAAGGATTTCTGAACTACTGCTGCTATGCTGTGGTCAAAACATAGCAAGCTGTCTATGAAGGTGTCAAGATGTCTGACTACTGTGGTAGTCTTGAAAAGGATTCAGGCTATTCTGTGAGCTGCTGTTAAGCTGTTAAGGTGTATTTACCAAAGGTGATGATGCTGCACTTCTTTGCATTTAGTTTAAGCCCATTTCATAACAATAATTAACAGATTTACTTAGCACTATGTCTGTGTTTATGGTCTGAAAATCCAAGAAGTCTATATATATATATATATATATATATATATATATATATATATATATATATGTGTGTGTGTGTGTGTGTGTGTGTGTGTGTATATATATATATATATATATATATATATATATATATATATATATATATATATATATATATATATATATATATATATATTGGAGCTTATGATATCAGCTATAATACATATAATAAATTTGCTAATTAGTTTTTTTGGCTAATGGTCTACAGTTCCCAGGCTCTGGAGTGGGGTTCTTTTATATAGGAACATAATGCAAGTCATTTTATGTCTTGAAAGCATGCCTTATGGCTATGCTTAAGCTGAAAATTTGAATTTTATTACAAATTTGAGATTTTACGACTCTGTTTCCAAAAATTCAATTTAACCTTGAGATGGTCCATAAAATTATTTTGGATCTATCTAATAATAAAGTTCCACTTCATAATGCACTACCTACTGAATGTTATAAAGTTTTGTGAAAAATAATGTAAGACTGCCTGGACTCTTAGTAATTGCAATTGATTCAAACAGTGGTTCTACTTGCATTGCATTTCATAGAATTGCTTCTATAGATATACTTCAAAAACAGGGACAGCATCTGGACTTCTGCATTTCTTCCTTTGTTTCTATTAGCACTAAATCCAACACTTAAAGCTAAAAAAACTTAGCAGATAGAAACGATTAACACTAAAATATTTTGCAATAAAAGTCGTGTTCTGTGCAGTTGATTTCAAGTTAACTATTACTTCTGTTGAATTAGCACTTTCCACTTTTTTATTAAACTGTGCTGTGACTTCAAGTTATTACTAGACTGAAAATTAACTCCAAAATACAATATTGATGTTAACTCAGAATAATTCTGCTTCTATTCAAGAAGTAATGGTTCCCAACTCAATTTTTGGGTTCACCTTATTAATCTAGTTTAAAATGGGCATCCATTTTCAGACTAACCATACATACAAGAAAAAAATTAATGCATCATCAAAAACTTGCCTTTTGCAGGCTGGATTAACTTCCTGAAAATTAAACACTTTTCATGAGTGGACATTTTTCATCAAAGTTTTATTGTTTCTTTTAAGTGGTTTGGTAACATTACCCATGTACCTCTTCAGCAGTCTTGTATAGATCATTTAATAAGGGTGGGTATAAAATGGTTGAAGGGGAGTACAGAATGGTTCACCATGAGTTACATACTTTGCTCATCTCTGCATAAATCTTTTAGATTGGTGCATTTGCCTAAATATATTTGGTTGAAGATTATTTCCAAAATCTGGCATACAGTTATGTACTTTTAGGAACCCATTCACAAACGGTGACAAATGCTCTATTGTACCACAATACATGTTTGTTAAAATAAAATGTAGGCATAATTGGGTTATTTCTCATTTTCCTTGGACTATATTAGGGATGATATTCATAATCCAGAACTTCATGGCTGCATAATATTTATCAATATACAGTGCTGCTACTCATAAATGCAAATAAACCTAACATCGGATGTTCGTGCTGAAAAAAAAAAACCAAAGGCATTTTGAAAAACACAACCTTTTACAATAATAGTGTACAGTACCTAGAGATGAGCACTAAGTATATGTAAAGGACAATGTGAAAAGTGTAAGTGTTGTATGACCTCTTATGTGCTCGGATATTGCAGATGGGTGTCGCTATGCACAGTTATTTTTGAAAGGCTTAAGACAAGTGGCAGAATTTGCAACTTTTATTATTAATATTTAAAAAAAA